>NC_133460.1:104051459-104374959 GCF_048565385.1 Saimiri boliviensis
TTAAATAAGGACGCCACATTTCACAGATTTTATGAAATTGTCTGCTATCTACTCAGAAAAAAGACTCCTCAAAACTTTTAAGCACCAGAATAATTTTTCTAAATCCATACTTGGCTGGGCGTGGTGGCCCAGGCTTGTAATCTCAGCACTTTGGGAGGCCAAGGGGGCAGATCACATGAGGCCAGGAGTTTGAGACCAGCCTGGCCAACATGGGAAAATCCTGTCTGTGCTAAAAATACAAAATTAGCTGGGCGTGGTAGCGCACCTGTGATCCCCAACTACTCCGGAGGCTGAGGCAGGAGAATCGCTTGAATTTGGGAGGCCGAGGTTGTAGTGAGCCAAGATCGCACCACTGCACTCCAGCCTGGACAACAGAGACTGTCTTAAAAATAAAAACAAATAAATAAATCCATACTTGATGTCCCAGAGCCTATGATTTGACATTAGTATGCAGCACAAGAGATCAGCAGGCATGGCAGGGATACGAAGATGTCTTACATACTTGTGGCATTAGATACAAAGAAGGACTTGGAGCTGTGTTCAGGTAATCAGGACATTTGGGTTCCAGTGCGAGGTCCTCCCACAAATTAACTGCAATACTTTGGACAAATTCCCTAAATTCCCTAAACCTTAGCCCTTCATCTGTAAGATGATGCTGCAAAACTAACTGAACATCTCTTTTCGTATTAAATTTCTACACTTTTATGATTCTAGAGAGAACCATAAGAAAGAAAGAGTGAAATATTTGGGACAATTAGGAAACTGAAGAATTGGGGGAAAAATGGGGCAAACGCAAATTCTAAGAACAAAGCAGGCAACGAAAATAATTCAGAACATCAGAAAGTAAGAGAGTAAAGTAAAATATGGTAAAAAGGAGAAAATAAAACACTAAATGTCTTTTTGGAATTGCAAAGATAAATCACAGCAGATTTTATTTCTAACCCCAAAGAGAAAGAAGAAATCTGGTTATTTGTATTTCTCTTGCATTAAGAGGCAATCTTCAGGAGTTATTTTGACTTGTCTCTCTATGGTTTCTCAATTCTAAAGAAAAAAAGAGAGCTGATGTCTACTACTTCTTTGAGAGATCAGATTGTTAAAACTAGCACACAGCAGTTATTGAGTGAATAAATACTTTTTTCACTCAAGTAGGAGAAGGTGGAGAAAGAATGTTGTGGGGTAAAAGGAGGTAATTGGGGTCACTCAGGAATGAATCATTCGATTGTGTTGGATTGCTTCCAGACTCAGAAAGAATGCTTACATTTCATGATTTCATCCAGCCTCAAAACAATGCCCATGACAGATCAGGGGAATAATGATTAGCTCTCAGCCACCTGACTCCATGACAATGGGTCCCTGTTGTGGGGTGTTGTATGAGTGGCTTATTCTGATTCTGTTGGTAGGTCAGCAATTTGCTGAGGTGCAGAGGCAGCAGCGCACAAATGGAAAACAGTAGCTCCTGAACAAACTGCCGCTTGGCTCAAAAGAAAGGAAGGAAGCTTCTATTCCTGCCTTTTCCCATCCCATCATCTCCTCCTTTCCCCAGTCCTGGTTGTGTTGCTCCTGGGGTCAGAAGTAGGGGGCATCTGTCTGTAGCTTACCCTTTACCCTCTTAGGGTCTGTGAGACCCTGGCAAGTTTCTTTTGTGCTCTGCCCCTAATTTTCCGTGTCCCTAAGTGGAAGTGATCATGTGTATTAAACAGACCGATGGTGTCTGCCAGTCTTAAGCAGAATGGAAGGTCAAAGATGTTAATTACTCTTATTCTATGTTTTTCCATCTGTGGACATCCCTCTCCTTTCCTTCTAAAGAATACATGAACTGTTTAGAACAGAATACCCCATTTCAGGACAGATTTCCTCTGGGGAAGAAACACTGTTACCAGCTGTTACCAGCTTCAAAGATGGGGATGTGAAAATGTTGTAATGGAAAAGCCACATAAGACCTTATAGAGAGAGTCTGTGAGATGGTAAGTTTCAACATAGACTCATGAGTCTTGAAAATGGGAAGAACATGTAGAGAGAGCTTATTCTGGGTTATTTCAACAGTAAAGATGATGCTGTCTCAGGTTTTTGGGTTAGAGTTATGGCCTCTCGTAGTTTTAAGTGTATTTACCATTTGGTAGTAATATCTTGTTTTCAAACTGATTTTTGTTGATTGAATCATGTCCCCTTAAAGACAGGCTCAAGTCCTAATCCCTGGTCCCTATGAATGTGACTTTATTTGGAAATACATCCTTTGTAGATCTAAAAAAGTTAAGCCGAGGTTTTACTGGAACACTAGTTCAATGACTGATGCCTTTATAAGAAGAGAAAAATTTGAACACTGATACAGACACACAGGGAGAATGCCGTGTGACAAATGAGACAGAAATTGGAGTGATGTATTTTCAAGCCAAGGAACATCAAGAGTTGCAGGCAGCCTCCAGACTCTGGAAAAGGCAAGGAAGGATTCTCCAGTGGAGTCTTCAGAGGGAGCCTGGCCCAGCCAACACCTTGATTTTTTATTTCTTTTCTTTTCTTTTTGAGACAGAGTCTTGCTGTTGCCCAGGCTGGAGTGCAATGGCACGATCTTGGCTCACCACAACCTCTACCTCCCAGGTTCAAGTGATTCTCCTGTCTCAGCCTCCCGAGTAGCTGGGACTACAGGAGTGCGACACCATGCCCAGGCTGTGTATTTTTTGTGTTTTTAGTAGAGACAGGGTTTCACCATATTGGCCAGTCTGGTCTCAAACTCCTGACCTCGTGATCCACCCTTCTGGGCCACCCAAAGTGCTGGGATTACAGGCATGAGCCACCACCCTCAGTCACAAGTTTTCTACACCTCCCACTACCACAATGGGTCAGTAGAACCAGGAACTGACACTAAGCTGATGACCTGAAAAGGGATCCTTTGCTTAATTACACCGTCAACAGTGAGAAGCTCCCTGATCTCCTACTTTCTGACTCCAAGAAAGATTCTATTTTGCTTGTTGAAAGAGAAATCCACCCACAGCTGGTAGCATACACCTAATAATTCCAGCACTTTGGGAGGCTGAGGCAGAAGGATCACTTGAGGCCAGGAGTTCAAGACCTGCCTAGGCAACATAGTGAGACCCCATCTTTTTTTTTTTTTTTTTTTTTTTTTTTTTGAGACGGAGTTTCGCTCTTGTTACCCAGGCTGGAGTGCAATGGCACGATCTCGGCTCACCGCAACCTCCGCCTCCTGGGTTCAGGCAATTCTCCTGCCTCAGCCTCCTGACTAGCTGGGATTACAGGCAAGCGCCACCATGCCCAGCTACTTTTTTGTGTTTTTAGTAGAGACGGGGTTTCACCATGTTGACCAGGATGGTCTCGATCGCTCGACCTCGTGATCCACCCGCCTCGGCCTCCCAAAGTGCTGGGATTACAGGCTTGAGCCACCGCGCCCGGCCTTGAGCCACCGCGCCCGGCCTGAGACCCCATCTTTACGAAAATAGATAGGGGTATTTTTGTATGCTTCCTTTCTGGCTTCAGTACAACACTCTTCTCGAGCTTCTTTGTCCTCACCTCCTAAAGGAAAATATGAATAGCTATTTGATTTTGTTTTTCTGTGCATACAACTAGGCTTTTATTCTGTTTGTAAAATTTAGATGTTTTTGTTGCTTATTGCTCACCCTCTTAATTTTTTCTTTTTTTAAATTTTGAGATGAAGTCTTGCTCTGTCACCCAGGCTGGAGTGCAATGGCACGATCTTGGCTCAACTGCAACCTCTACCTCCCAGGCTCAAGTGATTCTCCTGCCTCAGCTTCCCGAGCAGCTGAGATTACAGGAGCCTGCCACCACACCCGGCTAATTTTTGTATTTTTAGTAGAGATGGGGTTTCACCATGTTGTCCAGGCTTGTCTCGAACTCCTGATCTCATGATCTGCCCACCTCTGCCTTCCAAAGTGCTGGAACTGCAGATGTGAGCCACCATGCCCAGCCACCTTTCTTAATTTTTTTTTTTTTTTTAGAAAAAGAATAATAAGAAAAAGAATAAAGAAGAGGAAGAAAGAGAAAGAGGAAGAGGGAGAGAGAATGGGGGTATTGCTTTTGTTGCCCGGGCTAGAATGCAGTCTAAATATGGGTATGCCTATAATTGTCCTTAATAATGGAGACATGAAAGAAAATGAGGGAAGAGAGTAACAAACAAGGAGCCAACCAACATTTCGTTTAAACTTCTAAGTTGATATGATGTGGTACTGATAAGAGTGTATCTTTTGTGTAAAGTGGAAAGTTCTATAAATGTTAATTACGTTTACTTGTTCCAGGTCTGAGTTCAAGTCCTGGATATCACTGTTAATTTTCTGTCTCATTGATCTGTCTAATATTAATGTTGAAGTCTCCCACTATTACTGTGTGGGAGTCTAAGTCTCTTTATAAGTCTTGTATGTCTGGGTATTCCTATATTGGGTGCGTGTATATTTAGGACCTTTAACTCTTCTTGTTGTTGCATTGATTCTTTTATCATTATATAATGTCCTTATTTGCTTCTTTTGATCTTTGTTGCTTTAAATACTATTTTATCAGAGGCAAAAATTGTAACTTCTGCTTTTTATTTATTTATTTTTGCTCTCTGGTTGGTTGGTAAGTCTCTCTCCATCCCTTGTTTTGAGTCTTTGTGTATCCTTGAATGTGAGATGGGTCTGGATGCAGCATACAGTTTAAGTTTTTTGTCCAAATTGGCTGTTTGTCTTTGAATTGGGGAATTTAGTCAATTTAGATTTAGAATTAATAATGATATATGTGAGTTTAATACTGCCATTTGCCCATTAGTTGATGTAAATTCTTCATTATATTGATGTTCTTTACTTTTTGATATTTTTTAGAAAGGCTGATACTGTTTGTTCCTTTCTATGTGTAGTGGTTCTTTCAGAAGCTCTTGTAAAGCAGGTCTGGTGGTGATGAATTCTCTGAGTGCTTGCTTGTTCACAAAAAACTTTATTTTTCCTTCACTTATGAAGCTTAGTTTGGCTGGATGTGAAATTCTTGGTTGAAAGCTCTTTTCTTTAAGGATGTTGAATATTGGTCCCCACTCTCTTCTGGCTTGTAGGGTTTCTGCTGAGAGATCTGCTGTAAGTCTGATAGGCTTCCCTTTGTGGGTAACCTGACCTTTCTCTCTGGCTGCCCTTAGTATTTTCTCCTTCATTTCAACCCTGGTGAATCTGACGATTATGTGCCTTGGAGTTGCTCTTCTTGAGGAATATCTTTGTGGTGTTCTCTGTATTACCTGGAGTTGAATATTATCCTGCCTTACTAAGTTGGGAAAATTTTCCTGAATAATATCCTGAAGCATATTTTCCAGCTTGGATTCATTCTCTTCGTCACATTCAGGTACACCTATCAAGCGTAGATTAGGTCTTTTCACATAGTCCCATATTTCTTGGAGACTTTGCTCGTTCCTTTTTATCCTTTTTTCTCTAATCTTGTCTTCTTGTTTTATTTCATTGAGTTGGTCTTCGACCTCTGATATCCTTTCTTCTGCTTGATCAATTCGGCTGTTAAAACTTGTGCATACTTCACGTAGTTCTCGTATTGTGTTTTCAGTTCCATCAATTCACTTATTTTCCTCTCTAAATTTTGTATTCTTGTTGACATTTCATCAAACCTTTTTTCAAAGTTCTTGGTTTCTTTAGATTGTGTTAGAACAAGTTCTTTTAATTCACAGCAGTTTCTTATTATCCACGTTTTGAAGCCTGCTTCTGTAATTGGAACACACTCGTTCTCGATCAAGCCTTGTTCCGTTGCTGATGAGGAACTGGGATCCCCTGCTGAGGAAGAGGCGTTTTGATCTTGGGTATTCTCAGCCTTTTTTGACTGTTTTCTTTCCTTCATTGTAGATTTATCCATCTGTGGTCTTTATAATTACTGTCTTTGTAATTGGGTTTCTGAGTGGACGTCCAACTTATTGATTCTCAGCGCCGAAATCTGAGCAACCCACTGTGCCGACCAAATCAGCGGCGTTAAGATTGATGGTGCTTTTCTGACTCTGCACCAAGAACCGATGCTCTGAGGCGCCGGCAAAACCGCCTCGCTGGTCACAAGAGTCGCGCTAGCGACCTGTGGGGCTCCTCCGCTGGGAATCTCCTGGTGCGTGAGCAACAAGAATTCACGTGAAGGTGTGGCGTCCTCTCGTTCTTTGCGTTTTCAGTGGGAGCTACAATCCCGAGCTGCTAGTGATCAGCCATCTTGGATCTCTCCTCCCTTCTTAATATTTTTAAGAGGAAGATACTTTCCCACATTAGATGTTGATTATGATTGAAATTTTTAGGATTTTTTAAAAGCCTGTGTTTATTCTCAGTGGGCTTACTCATTCAGAGAGTCTCAGTATTATTTTTAGCACACAGCAAACCTATTATTTTAGATTACATTAATAATGAAACTAAGCCAGTTTCTTGACTGTTTTTTTTTTTTATCCGCTTTCTCAGTTAAAAGATATTTTCAACATGTCTCTGAAAGGATCTGGTTGATTGATTGAGACTGGGTCTTGCTCTGTCACCCTGGCTGGAGCTCAGTGGCATGATCATAGCTTACTGTAGCCTCAATCTCAAGTGACCCTCCAGCCTCAACTTCCTGAGTAACTGGGACTACAGGCATTTGCCACCACACCTGGCTGATAGTTTTTTTGTCTGTTTGTTTTTTGTTTTTTGTTTTTTTAATTTAGTAGATATAAGGTCCCTCTTTGTTGCCCAGGCTGGTCTCAAACTCCTAAGCTCAAGCAATCCTCCCACCTTGGCCTCCCTAAGTGGTGGGATTATCGGTGTGATCTATTATGTTTGGCCTGAAAGAATCTTTTTATTTTTGTTTCTTGCTTTTTTTTTTTTTTTTTGACATGGAGTTTCGCTCTTGTTGCCCAGGCTGGAGTACAATGGCATGATCTCAGCTCACTGCAACCCCTGCCTCCCAGGTTCAAGCAATTCTCTTGCCTCAGCCTCCCAAGTAGCTGGAGTCATAGGCATGCACCACCATGCCCGGCTAATTTTATATTTTTGGTAGAGACTTGGTTTCACCACATTTGTCAGGCTGGTCTTGAACTCTCGACCTCACGTGATCCACCCACCTTGGACTTCCAAAGTGCTGGGATTACAGGCGCGAGCCACTGCACCCGGCTAAGAATAATTTTTTTTTTTTTTTTTTTTTTTGAGACGGAGTTTCGCTCTTGTTACCCAGGCTGGAGTGCAATGGCGCGATCTCGGCTCACCGCAACCTCCGCCTCCTGGGTTCAGGCAATTCTCCTGCCTCAGCCTCCTGAGTAGCTGGGATTACAGGCACACACCACCATGCCCAGCTAATTTTTTGTATTTTTAGTAGAGACGGGGTTTCACCATGTTGACCAGGATGGTCTCGATCTCTTGACCTCGTGATCCACCCACCTCGGCCTCCCAAAGTGCTGGGATTACAGGCTTGAGCCACCGCGCCCGGCCTAGAATAATTTTTAATAGGTGCTCCCATTTGTCCAAGAACCTTAAGAGTATATTAGTCATAAATAGGTTGTCGCAAGCATCTGGTTTCTATATGTCTAGACTATTTCATATATTTCCTATTGTGCATAGAGAAGGGGCTCCACATTTTGTAGGGTAATTTGGATGGGCCCTAAGGTAGGGAATGATGGGGAGAGGAGGGAAGTGCAGGTAAGCTGATTATGGGCTGAACTGTGCCTCCCTGAAATCTACATGTTGAAGTCCAAACCCCCAAGTACCTCAGAAGGTGACTGTGTTGGAAGACAGGGCTCCTAAAGAGCTGATTAAGGTAAAATGAGGTCAGTAGGTTGAGCCCTAATACAATATGACTGATGTCCTTGTAGGAAGAGAAGATTAGGACACACACAACACATAAACCTGGAGACAACCAGGTGAGGACACAGCAAGAAGAGGCCAATGGTAAGTGAAGGAGAGAGACTGTAGGAGAAATCAACCCTGCCAACACCTTGATCTTGGACTTTGATAGTTTTGGCTGTGTACCCACCCAAATCTCATCTGGAACTGTAGTTCCCATAATCCCCACGTGTTGTGGGAGGTAACTGAATCATGGGGGAGTTACCTCCATGCTGTTCTTGAGATAGAGAGTTCGTTTTCAGGAGATCTAATAATTGTATAAGGGACTTTTGCCTGATTCACTCCGCACTTCTCCTTGCTGCTGCCATGTGAAGAAGGACGTTTGCTTTCCCTCCTGCAATGATTATAACTTTGCTGAAGCCTTCCCAGCCCTGCAGAACTGTGAGTCAATTAAACTTCTTTATAAATTACCCAGTCTCGGGTATGTCCTTTTATCAGTGTGAGAATGGACTAATACAGACTTCTAGCTTCCAAAAGTGTGTGAGGATGTAAATTTCTGTTGGTTAAGCCTACCGCTCTGTCACACTTTGCCACGGCAGCTTGAGCAGTCTAAGACAGCTGGGTCCTGGCCATGTGATCTTCCCCACTCTGGAGCTCAGCTTGAAGGGGAGGGGGGAGGGGCAAGGAGGATGAATGTCAAAGTCATCTGTTTGGCCATCTGCTCTATACAGCTTTGAGAACCCCCAGCAAGTCATCAGATACAGGTTGGCTGCAGAGATGGAAACTTCTTGAGAGTAGAGAAGGGGAGAGGAAGTGTGAGTAACAACAAAACATACTCAGGTAGTAGAGGCAGAGGGAGAGGCTGCAAATAGTCACTGTTTCACAATTTGGTTGCTGTACTTCATTCTCTCATGGCTGATGTTTTACTTTTCCTTAAGAGCAAATAGAACTGTATGCTTTAAAAACAGAAGGAAACAAGGCCGGGCGCGGTGGCTCATGCATGTAATCCCAGCACTTTGGGAGGCCAAGGAGGGTGGATCACGAGGTCAAGAGATCCAGACCATCCTGGTCAACATGGTGAAACCCTGTCTCTAGTAAAAATACAAAAATTAGCTGGGCATGGTGGCGCATGCCTGTAGTCCCAGCTACTCGGGAGGCTGAGGCAGGAGAATTGCCTGAACCCAGGAGGTGGAGGTTGTGGCGAGCCAAGATCGTGCCATTGCACTCCAGCCTGGGTAACAAGAGAGAAACTCCGTCTCAAAAAAAAAAAAAAAAAGAAGAAGGAAACAATATGATTAATTTAAAAAGGCTTCTATTATTCTCTCGATGCCTTTTTCTTTCCGAGTGACTATCTTTGTCCATTTTCATGCTGCTGATAAAGGCATATCCGAGACTGGGTAATTTATAAAAAAAGAGAGGTTTAATTGTGTTACAGTGCCACGTGGCTGGAGGGAGCCTCACAGTCATGGTGAAAGGTGAAAGGCACATCTTCCATGGCAGCAGGCTAGAGAGAATGAGAGCCAAGTGAAAGGGAAAACTGCCTTACAAAACCATCAAATCTCATGAGACTTATTTACTAGCACGAGAACAATATGGGGAAAATGCCCAACGATTCAATTATCTTCTACCAGGTCCTTCCCACAACACATGGGAATTATGGGAGTACAATTCAAGATGAGATTTGGGCAGGGACATAACATAACCATATCAGTGACATAGGAATTGGTATATTAAAAGGGGTAGTAGAAACCATTCAAAAAAAGGTACAATCCCCCCGGCATGTATACTGGGTTAAATAGTGTTCTCCCCAAATTCATGTCCACCAGGAACCTGTGAATGTGACCTTATGGAGATAGGGCTTTTGGCAGATGTAATTAGTCATTAAAATGAGGTCCTACTGGATTAGGGTGGCTGGGCCCTACATCCAATTTGACTGGTGCCTTTAGAAGAAGAGAACTGGCTGGGTGCAGTAGCTCACACCTGTAATGTCAGCACTTTGGGAGGCCAAGGTTAGAGAATCACTGAAGCCCTGGAGTTTGAGATCAGTCTGGGCAACATAGGGTCTCCCTCTTTAAAAAAAAAAAAAAATAGCCAGGCATAATGGCATATGCCTGTGGTCCCAGTTACTTGGGAGGCTGAGGCGGGAAGATTTCTTGAGCCCAAGAGGTTGAGGCTGCGGTGAGCTGTGATGACATCACTGCACTCCAGCCTGGGCAACAGAGCAAGACTCTGTCTCAAAAATGGTGTCAAGTGGCTAGCATACACCCACAGAAATAGTTTCCTTCCCTTTCAGACATGCTGCACAACAAATGGAAACCGCTGACTGAAATCCTTTGAGGACATCTCTCGAGGGTATTCATCTGCACAAGTAAGGTAACTCGTACAAAGGGCTTTAGAACCGGAGAGCTCATCACAAACTGGGAGGTGATTATTTTTCCTTCAGTGCAAAGAATCTTCTACATTCTGAAACATCAGGATAGCTGCTAAGGGGCATAAAGTCAGCTAGCTTTTGAGAAATTTTCCCATTTATGAGAAAGAAACATCATTTAGCAACAGGAACAGGAAGATAAGTGTCAGAATCATAATGTTTTCTTAAATTTTTCAGACGTCAACTTGAAGTATGATGCCTACATTTAGTGTATGGTAAGCTTGTCTTTTCTGTCAAAAGGGATTGTGTATAGATTAACAAGGTAGATATTTGAAGGTGATTTTATATGTTTGTTTGTTTTGAGGCAAAGTTTTCAGGGTGGAATGCGGTGGCGCTATCATAGGTGGCTGTAGTCTTAAATTCCTGGGTTCTAGTGAGCCTCCTGCCTCAGCCTCCCAAAGCACTGGGATTACAGGCATGGGCCAGTTCACCTGGCTGAAGCTGATTTTGAATGAAATAGCATTGTTCCTAGGTAGGGAGTTACATGAGAGGCTGAGTAGTGCAGTGGTAATCATGCTGGGTTAGAGATTCTGAGGTGGGTTTCTGTAAGGCCTGGTGTCACAAATTTGCTGCCTGACAGTGGGCAAGTTGCTGCAACTTGCCAAGTCTTCATTAGGCTGAGTAGGTGACTGCTGGGTTCTCTATCCTTCTCCCACTGAGTGGGAGGGGAGGATATTAGCCCCTGTAATGAGTAATCTCCCAAGAGATCTGTCCAAGTCCTAATTCTTAGTACTTGTGAATGTGAGCTTATTTGGAAGTAGAGTTTTTGAAGATGCAATTAGTTTAAGGATCTTGGGATAAATTCACCCTAGATTAGGATGGGCCCTAAATCCAATGACCAGTGTTCTTGTGAGAGACGGAAAAGGGGAAGATACACAGAAACATGGGAAGGCTGAGCATGGCGGCTCAAGCCTGCAATCCCGACATTTTGGGAGGCAGAGGCAGGAGAATTGCTTGAGGTCAGGAGTTCAAGACCAGCCTGGACAACATAGCAAGACCCTATCTGTATGGAAAAAAAATTATATGTTAGGCTGGGGATGATACCTAATGCCTGTAATCCTAGCACTTTGGGAGGCTGAGGTGGGTGGCTTGCTTGAGCCCAAGAGTTTGAGACCAGCCTGGGCAACATGGTAAGACCCAGTCTCTACAGAAAATACAAAAATTAGTCAGGCATGGTGGGGAATACCTGTAGTCCCAGCTATTCAGGAGGCTGAAGCAAGAGGATCACCTGGGCCCAGAAGGTTGAGTCTGCAGTGAGCCATGATCTTGCTACTGCACTCCAGCCTGAGAAACAGAGTAAGACCCTGTCTCAAAAAAAAAAATAAATAAATAAGAAAATTATATATATATATATATATATTATATATATATATAATATATATATAAATTATATATATATATGAAAATAAATAGAAACCCCTGGAATAAGGCCAGGTGAAGATTCGTGTGAGGGTGGAGTTGGAGACTGGAGCAATGCACTATAAGCCAAGGTATGCCAAGGGTTACAGGAGCCACCAGAAGGTAGGAGAGTGGCATGGAATGGATTCTCTCTCAGGATCTCCATAAGAAATTGATCCTGCTAACACCTTGATTTTGGACTTGGCCTCAAGAACAGTGAGAGAATCAGTTTCTGTTGTTTTAAGCCACCAGGTTTGTGGTCATTTGTATAGCAATGCTAGGACACTCATATAGACCTCCACAGGTTAGGAGGGTGCACTGGCCCAACAGGCCCTCTGATATGGATTGGCTGTGTCCTCACCCAAATTTCATCTTGAATTCCCACATATTGTGGGAGGGACCCAGTGGGAGGTAATTGAATCATGGAGACAGGTCTTTCCTGTGCTGTTCTCGTGATAGTGAATAAGTCTCATGAGAGCCGATGGTTATAATAAAAGAGAGTTTCCCTGCACAAGCTCTCTCTTTGCCTGCTGCCTCCATGTAAAATGTGACTTTGCTCTTCCTTGCCTTTTGCCATGATTGTGAGGCTTCCCCAGCCACATGGAACTGTCAGTCCATTAAACCTCTTTCTTTTGTAAATTGCCCAGCCGGGGGTATGCCTTTATCAGCAGCGTGAAACAGGACTAATACACCTTCTCCACCTAGGAACCCCTAAGGAGTCATCACTGCATCTGATGATGAGATGCCAGGGCTGCCCATCTTTGTGAGACCAAATGCATAGGATTCTGATAGAGGTTGTATTCGTTTCCTGTGGCTGCCTTAACAAATTAGGACAAACTTTGTGGTTTAAAACAACACACTTTTATGCTCCTATATTTCTGTAGCACGAAAGTCCAAAATCAGTCTCAGTGGGCCAAAATCAAGGTGTTAGCGGTGCCTTTCTACCTTCAGAGGCTCTAGGGGAGAATCAGTTTCTCATCTTTTCAAGCATCCAGTGGGGGCTGGTGTTCCCTGGTTTGCCCATCTTAAAGAGCAGCACCTTCAAATCTCTCATATCGCTTTCTCCCCTGTATGTTTAAAAAAAAAAAAAAAAGGAGCTTTTTTTTTTTTTTTTCTGGAGATGAAGTCTTGCTCTTGTCACCCAGGCTAGAGTGCAATGGCACAATCTCAGCTCACTACAACCTCTGCCTCCTGGGTTAAAGCAATTCTCCTGCTTCAGCTTCCTGAGTAGCTGGGATTACAGTCACCCACCACCATGCCTGGGTAAATTTTTGTATTTTTAGTAGAGATGGGTTTTCACCATGTTGGCCAGGCTAGTCTCAAACTCCTGACCTCAGATGATCCACCTGCCTCAGCCTCCCAAAGTGCAGGGATTACAGGTGTGAGTCACCATACCCAGCCCTCTGTCTCCTTCTTATTCACATAACCATGACTGCATTTAGGGGCCACTTGGATATCCCAGGATAAGATCCTTAATCGCATCTGCAAAGACCTTTTTTCCATACAGGTAGCATTTACAGGTTTCTTCTGATATCACTGAGGGCCGTTATTCTGCTGACTGCAGGGGTTTAGACATGATGGAAATGTCAGGTAAGTGAGCGAAAGCCAACAGGGATAGAAAGCTTCACCTTCATCCCACCATACCACTCAGGATGAGAGGAAGGTGAGGCAGGCCTCTCCCTTCAGGCCTTCCGAGACTATTCTGAAGATGTGCTTAGGCAATCTCCCAGCTCTCCAAGGTCAGTTTCTGCCTATGCAAAATGGAGACAAAATAGAAAAATTTCTCTACAGGGGTGTTAGTAGAACTATATGAAGTTTTTGAAAGGGTATCTACAGTGTTAGAGAAATGTTATTTTATACTTTAAAAAAATCTATTTTAAAAAAGTTTTCGCCGGGCGCGGTGGCTCACGCCTGTAATCCCAACACTTCGGGAGGCCAAGGCGGGTGGATCACAAGGTCAAGAGATCGAGACCATCCTGGTCAACATGGTGAAACCCCGTCTCTACTAAAAATACAAAACATTAGTTGGGCATGGTGGTGCGTGCCTGTAATCCCAGCTACTCAGGAGGCTGAGGCAGGAGAATTGCTTGAACCCAGGAGGCGGAGGTTGCGGTGAGCCAAGATAGTGCCATTGCACTCCACCCTGGGTAACAAGAACGAAACTCCATCTCAAAAAAAAAAAAAAAAAAAAAAAAAAAAGAAGTTTTCCCCTCGAAAACAATAATTTGACAAATTCCTAACATACATGTGTGTGTATATATGTATATACATATATAATATTAGCAGAATTAAATATATTAAGAGAATATTTTGAATGGATACTATGTGTTTCCTCCTTTTTTTTTCAGATGGTCTCACTCTGTCACCTAGGCTGGAGTACAGTGGCATGATCTTGACTCACTGCAACCTCTACCTCCTGGGTTCAAGCAATTTTCCTCTCTCAGCCTCCCAGGTACTTGGGATTACAGGCATGGACCACCACGCCTGGCTAATTTTTATGTTGTTAGTAGAGACAGGTTTCACCATGTTGGACAGGCTTGCCTCCAACTCTTGATCTCATGTGATCTGCCCACCTCAGCCTCCCAAAGTGCTGGGATTACAGGTGTGAGCCACTGCACCCAGCCTTCCCCCAATTTTCGATTGTCTCCTGCTCTCCTTTAATTCCCCTCCCAGTATGAGATCTCCTAACCCCTACCTTGGAAATTACAACCCTTCCCACATGTTGGAACCTGCCTTCTATCTCCCCAAGTATCCTATAATCCCTAACCCTGCAGCTCTGATGGCTCTGGAGTTAGGGGGCAGTGAGGTTGGATTCCTGTGAATTGTTGGAAGATTGTGATTCCTTGCTGCTTCCAGGCAGTGCCTTGACCAGCAGTAGCTGTGGCCAGGTTGGTCCTGAATCCCCCAAGGACAAGCACGCCTTGCCACTGAGTATTACATTTTTTCCTGAAACCACCACCCAGTCTAGTATCACACAATGAAAACACTCTCCTATTAATAGTACTTTTGAATCTACTCCTGGAAAATCTATACCCTGGCATTACTGAATCAAAGATGCTTCCTAGCTCTATTTTCAATATAAGCGCTCCACATGAACTGGGAATAGCTCTGTCTGAGTCATTGGGATGAATGGTGCCATCTTTAAACATAGTTTCCGATCTCTAAATTTATCTCTAAAACAAATGTGTGTATGTGTGTGCGTGTGCTCATCCAGCTCCATAATTGTTAGTGGATTAGAGAACTGGAGGGAGCAGAAAGTTGATCTGAGTTCAGAATAGGAGGGGTTAAAAGAATGATCATAGAGGGAGCCAGGCCAAGAGAAGACAAGGAACAGGCACAGATCCTCCTGGGATGTAGAAGCACAGAAGGTTCTTTACTGCTAGTGAGGGGGGCACAGTTCTTAACTGTGACGCCTAAAGCCTTTTCCAGTAAGGAGGGTCCTCTTTAGAAAGAATAATACAAAATAGTGAATACAGAATCAGGGCTTTGGATGAAGTCAAGGAGTCTTGAAGCTTAAACTTCTTTTGCCTCAGGACAAATCTTCTGTCTCTGGCTGGGAATCAAGGCCAACATTCACCTTATAGTTACACAATTAACGTCTACTACTTCTATTTCCTGGTGATGTGATTTGAGCTAAAAACGTGAATTGGCTGGGTGCGGTGGTTCACACCTGTAATCCCAGCACTTTGGGAAGCCGAGGTGGGCGGATCACAAGGTCAAGAGATCGAGACCATCCAGGCCAACATGGTGAAACCCCATCTCTACTAAAAAATATAAAAAATTAGCTGGGCGTGGTGATGCGCGCCTGTAGTTCCAGCTACTCGGGAGGCTGAGGCAGGAGAATTGCTTGAACCTGGGAGGTGGCGGTTGCAGTGAGCCAAGATCGTGTCACCTGGCACCTGGTGACAGAGTGAGACTCTGTCTCAAAAACAAAAACAAAAAACGTGAATCATTTATATACATAAAATTGTGCTTAGCTTTACATATATAGAGAGTTGATTTTTTGATTTTTGAGTTGATTTTTGAGATGGAGTTTTACTCCTGTTGCCCAGGCTAGAGTGCAATGTTGTGATCTCGGCTCACCGCAGCCTCAGCCTTCCAGATTCAGGCAATTCTCCTGCCTCAGCATCCTGAGTATCTGGGATTACGAGCATGTGCCACTATGCCCAGCTAATTTTGTATTTTTAGTAGAGACAGGGCTTCTCCATGTTGGTCAGGCTGGTCTGGAACTCCCGACCTCAGTTGAACTGCCCACCTCTGCCTCCTAAAGTGCTGGGATTAGGTGTGAGCCACCATGCCCTGCCAATATTATGTATATTACAATATATATTATATATATTACAATATATATTATATATATATGTTAGGAATGTGTCAAATAATGAATTTAGAGGGGAAAACTTTATACATAAAACAGATTTTTTTTTTTTGAGACAGGGTCTTGCTTTGGCACCCAGGCTGGAGTGCAGTGGTATGATCATGGCTTACTGCAACCTCTGCCTCCTGGGCTCAAGTGATCTTCCCACCTCAGCCTCTTGGGTAGCTGGGACTACAGGTGTGCACCACCACCACACCCAGCTAATTTTTGTATTTTTTGTAGAGATGGGGTCTTGTCATGTTGCCCAGGCTTGTCTTGAACTCCTGGACTCAAATGATCCATCTGTGTCAGCCTCCCAAAGTGCTGGGCTTACAGGCCTGAGCCACTGCACCTAGTCATAAAATAGATTTTTAAAAAAATATGCAAAATAACATTACAATAACACTTCATAGTTTAAGATACCCTTTCAAAGAGGTGACTTCATTTAATTCTGATGACAATCTTGTAAAAAAAAAATTACATTTCATCTCCATTTTGCCTAGTGAGAAACCGATGTTGAAAAGCTGGGAGATTTGCCTTAGCACATTTGGCTGGTGAGTAGGAGGGGCAGGCTGGGACCCCAGTGATACTAGCCAGTATTGGCAGAGGGGGTAAATACAATTGGCAGGCTGTTCTGCTTCCCAGGGCCGGGGGCGGGTAGAGGAGAACAAGACAGCAGAGGTCACCGCAGCTGCCTGCCCCTCGGCACTTGTCTCTTTCCATCTTCCTTGGATTTCTCAGCTCCAAGCTCCACAGGCAGAAGAGTCAGTAACTTGCTCCAAATAGGAGCAAATAGCGGGGCTCTGGGGAATAACTTCAGATCCAGTGCTTATCCCTCTCTGCAGGCAGGCAGCAGCCCCGGACACTTGCTGTCCTCCTCTGAACTAGACTCTCTAGTTCCAATTAGGAAATCACAAGGGAAGAAAAGTCCAAAGACCAGCCGGCAGCCTTTAAATGTATGGACCCTGCATAAAATTGTTTACAGGCCACATTTTGTTCCCAATCTAAATGAAGATACCTGTTACTGAATCCCAAAGGAGAAATATGTTTATGCTGAAGTGATGGGCTAGACTTGGTACTGTTTGTGTGTTTCTAGCCTTTTTTCTTTTCCTCAACCCAGCCCCAGCTAGAGAGTTTTCTGGCTTAGCTTTGTGCTGTTTCTTCCCGCCTCTCACCTAAATAAGGCCAGGCCCTGCGTGCAGCGGGAGGGGGTGGGGCAGAATAGCCCTAAGTGGTTTGGTCAGATTTCACAACAAAGAACTGAAAAAGAGGCTGGAGGGAGAAAGCTTGGTAGAGTTTTGGGAGGAGAGACGGGAATATTTGTGCTATATGAGGACAATGGTGAGAAGAAAAGAAGTAAGATTTAAAACAAATTATAAAGGGCTTTAGAGGCTGGGCGTGGTGGCTCAAGCCTGTAATCCCAGCACTTTGGGAGGCCGAGGCAGGTAGATCATGAGGTCAAGAGATCGAGACCATCCTGGTCAACATGGTGAAACCCCGTCTCTACTAAAAATACAAAAAATTAGCTGGGCATGGTGGCGCGTGCCTGTAATCCCAGCTACTCAGGAGGCTGAGGCAGGAGAATTGCCTGAACCCAGGAGGCGGAGGTTGCAGTGAGCCGAGATCGTGCCATCGTACTTCAGCCTGGATAACAAGAGCGAAACTCCGTCTCAAAAAAAAAAAAAAAAAAAAAAAAAAAAAAAAAGAGTTAATAAAGGGCTTTAGAATATTTGAGAAATACACACAAAGAACTTGAGTTTTCTCAAATTGTCTTTAATTGTATAGAATGTATTATTATTATTATTTTTAACCTCCATGCTGCCTGAACTGAACCCCTTGGGTTGTAGCTTTATAGCATCATACCTACAATTTAGAATCCCTGCTCGATTAACTCAGAGACTGGCAATGAGAAAAGCCATGAGAAATGATGGGCCGGGAGTGGTGGCTCATGCCTGTAATCCCAGCATTTGGGAGGCCGAGGCGGGTGGATCACAAGGTCAAGAGATCGAGACCATCCTGGTCAACATGGTGAAACCCCGTCTCTACTAAAAATACAAAAAATTAGCTGGGCATGGTGGTGCATGCCTTTAATCCCAGCTACTCAGGAGTCTGCGGCAGGAGAATTGCCTGAACCCAGGAGGCGGAGGTTTCGGTGAGCCCACACCATTGCACTCAAGCCTGGGTAACAAGATCGAAAATCTGTCTCAAAAAAAAAAAAGATGGGAGTAACTGAAATGTGAATATCTTGCAGGGTTTCAGAAGCAGCCACAGCACTCTAATCCTGGAATTAGAGTGAAGGCCAAATTTTCAAAATATATTTGCCACATTTTTGCAGCTGGTCTCTGGTTACCTATCATAGTTAAAATCACCATCTTGGAAACTTGCAAATCACATTTCATGCTTCTTTCACCCCCCCGCCCCACCTCTATTCCCCCATGCCTTTGCTTCTGTAGTCAGAAGCTGTCCAAACACCCTCTCTTGCAACACACATCCCCTCACTGTACTTCTCAGGCTTATTGAAGGATTGCTGTAAAATTGAAGGGAAAGAACAGCACTGTTAGGAAAACCAAAACCCCATGTCTCCTTGTCACTAAGTGCTACTCTTACGAAATGGTGAAACACAGTAGGATATTATTTTCTTTAAGCAGAAGTAACAATGGGTTCAAAATCCACTGGGCAGCTTTTAGGACGTACCAACTTTCTTTCTTTCTTTTTTTTTTTTTGAGACGGAGTTTCGCTCTTGTTACCCAGGCTGGAGTGCAATGGTGCGATCTCGGCTCACCGCAACCTCCGCCTCCTGGGTTCAGGCAATTCTCCTGCCTCAGCCTCCTGAGTAGCTGGGATTACAGGCACGCACCACCATGCCCAGCTATTTTTTTTTTTTGTATTTTTAGTAGAGATGGGGTTTCACCATGTTGACCAAGATGGTCTCGATCTCTCGACCTTGTGATCCACCTGCCTCGGCCTCCCAAAGTGCTGGGATTACAGGCTTGAGCCACCGCGCCCGGCCTTTTTTTTTTTTTTTTTTGAGACGTAGTTTCGCTCTTGTTACCCAGGCTGGAGTGCAATGGCGCGATCTCGGCTCACCGCAACCTCCGCCTCCCGGGTTCAGGCAATTCTCCTGTCTCAGCCTCCTGAGTAGCTGGGATTACAGGCACGCACCACCATGCCCAGCTAACTTTTTGTATTTTTAGTAGAGACGGGGTTTCACCATGTTGACCAGGATGGTCTCGATCTCTTGACCTCGTGATTCACCCGCCTCGGCCTCCCAAAGTGCTGGGATTACAGGCTTGAGCCACCGCGCTCGGCCCCAACTTTCTACCAGAGTAACTTCCCCCTGTTGTTTTCCTGTGCAGCGCAAAGCATTATTTGAAAAATCTCTAACATGATTATCTAACAATGCATGTTTTATTTTTCTGAGGCAGAGTTTCACGCTTGTTGATTAGGCTGGAGTGCAGTGGTGCCATTTTAGCTCACAGCAACCTTTGCCTCTTGGGTTCAAGCAATTCTCCTGCCTCAGCCTCCCAAGTAGCTGGGTTTCAGGTGCACTCCACCATGCTCAACAATTTTTTTATTTTTAGTAGAGATGGGGTGTCTCCATGTTAGCCAGGCTGTTCTCAAACTCCTGACCTCAAGTGATCTACCTGCGTTAGCCTCCCAAAGTGCTGGGATTACAGGCGTGAGCCACCATGCCTGGCCAGAGGCAAAAGACTTACATCTTTAGGTAATATATTGCCTGAAAATATGTTTTTATGTGTGGCGGAGGAATGATTTGTGTATATTATATATATATATATATATATATATATATATATATATATACACATACACACACACATTCATTTTCTAAGATTTCAAACATTAAAAGCACATGGCTTTTGCCGGGCGCGGTGGCTCAAGCCTGTAATTGCAGCACTTCGGGAGGCTGAGGCGGGTGGATCAGAGATCGAGACCATCCTGGTCAACATGGTGAAACCCCGTCTCTACTAAAAATAAAAAAAAATTAGCTGGTCATGGTGGCACGTGCCTGTAATCCCAGCTACTCAGGAGGCTGAGGCAGGAGAATTGCCTGAACCCAGGAGGCGCAGGTTGCGGTGAGCCGAGATCGCATCATTGCACTCCAGCCTGGGTAACAAGAGCAAAACTCCATCTCAAAAAAGAAAAAAAAAAAAAAAAAAGCACATGGTTTTAAAAAAAAAAATCGAAAGAGTGTACAGATATATCAAGATATTTCATGTACCCTGTAAATATATACACCATGTACCCCCCAAAAATTAAAATGAAAAAAAAGTGCACAGGAATATAAAGTGAAAAAAGTCTCTACCTTCCCTCCTGCATTCCTCATTCCCTTTCATAGCCCTTCCACTCACCACCCCCATTTCCACCCCTCAAAGGGAACTACATTTTGTGTTTTGTTTCAGAAATGTTCTGGGCTTATAAAAATGTAATCTCTCTTCCATTCCCTTATTTTAGAAACTCAGGGGCCGGGTGTGGTGGCTCACTCCTGTAATCCCAGGACTTTGGGAGGCTGAAGCAGGCGATTTACGAGGTCAGGAACTCGGTATCAGCCTGGCCAACATACTGAAACCCTGTCTCTATTAAAAATACAAAAATTAGCTGGGCATGGTGGTGGGCGCATGTATTCCCAGCTACTAGGGAGACTGAGGCAGGAGAATCACTTGAACCCGGGAGGCAGAGGTTGCAGTAAGCCAAGATTGCACCACTGTACTCCATTATAGGCAACAGTGCGAGACTCCGTCTCAAAAAAAACCAAAGTGGGATACTAGAAAATACTGTTGTACAACTTGGAGGTTTTTTGTTGTTGTTGTTGCTTGGTTTTTTGAGACAGGTCTCTCTGTCACCCAAGCTGGAGTGCAGTGTGACATGATCTCAGCTCACTGTGACCTCCGCCTCCCAGGTTCAAGTGATCCTCCCATATCAACCTCCCGAGTAGCTGGGAGTACAGGTACATGTCATCATACACGGCTAATTTTTTCATTTTTAGTAGAAACAGGGTTTTACCATGTTGGCCAGGTTGGCCTTGAACTCCTGACTTGAAGTGATCTGCATGCCTCAGCCTCCCAAAGTGCTGGAATTACAGGCATGAGCCACCGTGCCTGGCCTAACTTGGATTTTTTTTTTCTATTTAATGGTGTATCTTGGCCATTTTTTCCAAATTAGCTTATTTAGAGCAAACTAATTTTTTTTAATTATCTTTTTCTGTTTTGTTTTTTAATTGAAGAGTGAATGCATAACAGAAGGGAAGTGAGAGACAGCTGGTTTTAGACAACTATGAAATTACCAGTGAACAAGGATAATTATTTTCTTTGCAAGGAGAGATGAGAATTAGATGCAGAAAAGACATTCTCTCTCCTCTCTCTCTCTCTCTCTCACGCACGCACACACACACACACACACACACACATAAATAATTATGGCTGGTTTTATTTTTTTTTATTTTTTTTTATTTTTTATTTTTATTTTTTTTGAGATGGAGTTTCGCTCTTGTTACCCAGGCTGGAGTGCAATGGCGCGATCTCGGCTCACCGCAACCTCCGCCTCCTGGGTTCAGGCAATTCTCCTGCCTCAGCCTCCTGAGTAGCTGGGATTACAGGCATGTGCCACCATGCCCAGCTAATTTTTTGTATTTTTAGTAGAGACGGGGTTTCACCATGTTGACCAGGTTGGTCTCGATCTCTCGACCTCGTGATCCACCCACCTCGGCCTCCCAAAGTGCTGGGATTACAGGCTTGAGCCACCGCGCCCGGCCCTATGGCTGGTTTTATTAAAAAAAATTTTGCTTTGAGATGGAGTTTCACTCTTGTAACCCAGGCTGGAATGCAATGGCATGGTCTAGGCTCACTGCAACCTCCACCTCCTGGGTTCAAGTGATTCTCCTGTCTTAGCCTCCCAACTAGCTGGGATTACAGGTGCCTGCCACCATGCCCAGCTAATTTTTATATATATATTTTTTAGTAGAAATGAGGTTTCACCATGTTGGCCAGGCTGGTCTTGAACTCCTGACCTCAGGTGATCCACCTGCTTTGGCCTCCCAAAGTGCTGGGATTACAGGTATAAGCCACCACATCCAGCATAAATTTTTTTTTTCTTTTTTTTTTTTTTTTTTTTGAGAGACTGGGCCTCGATCCTCCCTCTTTAGCCCAGGCTAGAGTGCAGTGGTGCAATCAGCTCACTGTAGGCTTAAACTCTTGGGCTAAAGTGATCCTCTCACCTCAGCCTCCTGAGTAGGTCCTTGACAATTTTATCAGGCCATATAACGTAAAAGCCAGTAATTATTATTATTATTTTTTGAGACGGAGTTTCGCTCTTGTTGCCCAGGCTGGAGTGCAATGGCGAGATCTTGGCTCACCACAACCTCCGCCTCCTGGGTTCAGGCAATTCTCCTGCCTCAGCCTCCTGAGTAGCTGGGATTACAGGCACACACCACCATGCCCAGCTAATTTTTTGTATTTTTAGTAGAGACGGGGTTTCACCATGTTGACCAGGATGGTCTCGATCTCTTGACCTTGTGATCCACCCGCCTCGGCCTCCCAAAGTGCTGGGATTACAGGCTTGAGCCACCGCGCCCAGCAAAAGCCAGTAATTATTAACTCCCAAAGTATAGAAGTGAAAAAGAGGGGTTCTTCTCCATTAAATAAAATGGCCTGTCTCATTTAGGCTGACATGACAGTTTCTTCATGAGAGACTTTCCTTTTTCTTGGTCCATGGTGCTTCTCAACTGAAGAACTTTATTAATTTAATTTAATTTTATTTTAGAAACAGAGTCTCACTGTGTCATCCAGGCTGGAGTACAGTGGTGCCATCTTGGCTCACTGCAACTTCTGTCTCCTGGGTTCAAGTGATCCTCCTGCCTCAGCTTCCAGAGTAGCTGGGATTACAGGCACCTATCACCCTGCCTGGCTAATTTTTGTATTTTTAGTAGAGACGGGGTTTCACAATGTTGGCCAGGCTGGTCTCGAACTCCCGGCCTCAAGTGATCTGCCTGCCTTGGCATCCCAAAGTGCTGGAATTACAGGTGTAAGCCACCTTTCCTGGCCTGTAGAACTTTGTATATGTCAAAGTGCTCCAACATGGTCATTACCATTTTCAGCCATCCTGGTGAAGTTATGTGAGGAGGTAGCATAAGTTTGCTCGCTGACAAATCCATGAGAAATTGGCTGTTGAGGGCTGGGCGCAGTGGCTCATGCCTGTAATCCCAGCACTTTGGGAGGCTGAGGCGGGCAGATCACTTGAGGTCAGGGGTTCAGGACCATCCTGGCAACATGGTGAAACCCCGTCTCTACTAAAAATACAAAAATTAGCTGGGCGGGGTGATGCATGCCTGTAGTCCCAGCTACTTGGGAGGCTGAGGCAGGAGAATCTGTTGAATCCAAGAGGTGGAGGTTGCAGTGGGCCAAGATTGTGCCATCACACTCTAGTCTGGGCAACAGAGCGACAGAGTGAGGCTCCATCTCAAAAAAAGAAAAAAGAAATTGGCTGTTGATTAGCCGCATGTAAAAATTTGGCTTGTGTTTTAGTCTGTTTGGGCTAACCAAAAAATACCATAGACTGCTGGAAAGTTCACGATAAAGGCAATGGTAGATTCAGTGTCTGGTGAGGGCTTGCTCTCTGGTTCTTAGATGAACATCTGTTTCCTCATGATGCCCTCACATAGTGAAGGGGCAAGGGACCTTGCTGGGGTCTCTTTGTAAGTGCTCTAATGAGCTTATTACTTTCCAAAGACCCTGCCTCCTAATACTATCACCTTGCAGGTTAGGATTTCAACATATAAATTTTTGGAAAGCAGTCCATTGCATTCTGCCCTCATGGTTCTCCAGAGAAACAGAAACAATAGAATATACGTAGATATATAGAATAAAATTTATGATGAGAGATTGGTCATGAGATTACGGAGGTTGAGAAGTCCCACAGTCTACCTTCTACAAGCTGGAGAACCAGGAAAGCCTGTGGTACACTTCTAGTCCAAACCTAAAGGCCTAAGAACCAGGGAAGTCAGTCTGGGTCTGAAGGACCAAGAACCAGGAGGTTCTGCAGGTAGGAGGAGATGAATGACCTGGTCCAGCAGGGAACACATTTGTTTTTCTTCCACCTTTTTGTTCTATTCTTATCCTTAAGGATTGGATGACCACCATATTGGTGAGGGCAGTCTTCTTTACTCAGTCTATCAATTTGAATGCTAATCTCTTCTGGAAACACCCTCACACACACACACCCAGAAATAATGTTTTACCAGCCTTCTGGGCAGCTCTTAGCCCAGTCATGTTGACACATAAAATTCACCATCACAGCTTGTGAGTGTTTCGGGCCCTTAACCCTAAAGCTAAGCCACCTTAGTCTGCTGACCTGCAACATTAGCAGCTTCCTGGCAGGTGGGGGGAAGGGGCAATATATAAGTATATAGATTTATATAAATATAAATCTCTTGGGAGATTTCTCATAGACAAGACTGAAGAAAGTTCTCATGGACAGCATACAAGACTATGGACAAGCAGACAGAAGACAGCAGATGATGTTACAGTCAGACCTTACTAGAGGATACCAAAATCTAATCCAAAGATCTTAGAGACAAATAATAAACCTCACAATGAAGGGCTAAATCGATCATCAGAGTCGGCTTATTTACCATAATTATCTGTGTAGGTTTAATTATCTGTGAGGATGCATTTCCTCACATTGATTTCAGCACTGGTAGGGAACACTTAGTGATCATCTCTTTTTTTAAAATATGGACACTGAGACTAAAAGAGATTGAGTGAATTGACCAAGATCACATAGAACTGGCTGGAACCAAACTTCTTAGTGATTATGCTTAGATTAGCATACACATGCCATACATGTAAAAAGAAGATATGTAATATCTTGACCATCATATAATATAATATGATGGTCATCCCTGTTGAAAAAGGAACGCAGCATCACATGAACTTTCTACTAAAACCTGGGTGACATTGGCGGGAGGACCTTGAATTAGGAAGCTGGCAGAGGGTGATGAGGCTGGCAGTTAGCCACAGGCCGAGGATAGGCCAGCCAGCCAGCCAGAGAGTGGAGAGGCTGCAGGGGCCAAGGTGCAGAAAGTTCATAGCAGAAACACGGGAAGGCAGCTGTGGCAGTAGATTGGGGATGTGACATCTGCCAGTGACAGAAAACATAAACTCTTTTCACTCATTCTGTTTAGCCAGGCTAGAGCTATGCCTACCCCAAAGCATGCATTTGGAGCCTGACGGAGACAGCAGTGTGCATTGGGGTCAGATAGATTAGAAGCATCTCCCCTCCATGTTTTCCTCTCTCCTAAAGACTTTGCTTGTTAACTCTGGATTTACAGGTAACCAGGCCCATATGATAGCACTGGTTAATGACTGACTGCTGTTTTTCCAAGCTGCTGTCAGGCAGATTTTTCGAATTAACTTCATTTAAAATAGTGACATTCCAGCCTCAAAACACATTAAAGTCATCTGGGAAGCTTAAAAAAAAACAAGCATGCCAGAGCCCCACTCCAATTTGTACCCTCTCACTTTTACTTGATTTAATTGGTCTGGGGTCCAAGCACTGATATGTTTGAAAAATTCCCCAAGTGATTCTAAAAGGCAGCCAGGGTTGGAACCACTGATCTAAAACATCAGGAAAATTTTCAATGATCTAAGTAATTGTTTTAAAACAGTTACAACAGCATTGTTTTCTTCACATCCGGCAATGTAATTCATAAAACAATAATGAAATAATTTGCTAGATACACCTTCTTCACAGGACTTTCTCATTACTCATTTTTGCTAAGTCAACATACGGCTGAATTCAATAATCTGAAACCGATGGTTCCACTAAACCCTCTTACAGCTTCATTACCTACCTTCTTTCAACAAATCACATCACAAAGATTTGATAGAGTAATTTTTATGTTGAGGTGTCTGGACAGCACAGAAGGCTGATACTTAGAGAAGATCCCAGGATGCTTTGTAATCATTGTACTTTTTGTGCTATGGAAATTCAACACTGTGGGCTGCAATAATTAGTCATGTGGAACTCCTTCCTGCTTTTGTACCCTCTCACTTTTACTTGAGCAGAAGGTTAAAAGTATTGGCACCCCCCCTTTTTTTTTTTTTTTTTGAGATGGAGTTTCACTCTGTTGCCCAGGCTGGAGTGCAATGGCAGAATCTCGGCTCACCACAACCTCCGCCTCCCGGGTTCAAACAATTCTTCTGCCTCAGCCTCCCGAGTAGCTGGGATTACAGGCATGCGCCGCCACACCCGGTTTATCTTGTATTTTTAGTAGAGACCGGTTTCTCCATGCTGTTTCAACTGGTCTCGAACTCCCGACCTCCAGTGATCCACCCGCCTCAGCCTCCCAAAGTGCGGGCATTACAGGCGTGAGCCACCGCGCCTGGCCTTCTTTTGCCTATTAAACCTCCGCTCCTAAAGTTAAAAAAAAAAAAAAAGGTATTATCTCCTTTTGCTCATCTCCTACCTCTTGCTTTTTTCTTATTTCCGCTTCAGGGATTAGAGAAGGCAAGGAATTAAGTGCAGAAAGATTCACTGATTTGTAGAACTGGGAATGTAATAAAAGGTCATTAGTTCAGCCATCATCTGAGACCAAGAGACTTCGTCAAGATCACACAGCTAGACAGTCCTGCAACTGGCCCCCGAAGTGGGGGCCTCGTTCCCCAGACCCATTTTGGTTTTTCAAGACAGACTGAGCTCAAGGATGCTTGGGGGAGACTCTGCCCTCCCCGAGAGAGTCTCCACTCATATTATCGTCGCCAAACCATATTCCTTCCTCGTGCTTCATTAATTGGCGCCATTCATGAAGTCGTCTCCAACCCGCTCTGCTTAATTCGGGACACAGCAGCACCTGCACATTCCTCCCTTCCTCCTCGCTCTTTAGCCCTGCGCTGCTAATGCTTGTGTGTTTTCTATTGCAACATGCTCTCCCTCGTTGATGTGCATTTATTGAATGCCTCCTGTTGTCAAACTTCTAATCGGAAATACCAACACAGAAGACGCCTCCGCTCGGCGGGGAGCCTGGCTGGGTATGAACTCCTGTAGCCAGGCCCCGGGGTCTCGCCTGGTTCTGGCATGGGCGGGCAGGCAGCGCAGGCCCGCGGGTGTGGGGCTGGATTCAGGACGCGGCTTGGCTTTAGAGGGCCTGGTGAGGCGTGAGCGCCGCTGGCTCCGAGCGGAGGCCCCGGCGGTGGGCGGTGGGCGCCTGCCCCCAAGGCCGCGCGGATGGCGGTCAGCCCAGCCCCTCTCAGCCGAGCTCCTGGGCGGTCCCCGGTGGCCACGGCGGGAAGGCGGGCCCGGCCGCGGGAGGGGCCTGGGGAAGAACGGGAGGGGTGGGCGGAAGGAGAAGAGGGAGGAGGAAAGACCCGCGGGGAGGAGCTGGGAGGAGAAACCCGGGAGAAGGCGGAGGACAGGGCAGGAAGCGGAGGGAGCTGAAGGAGGCGGAGGCCGAGGGGCGGAGCCGCGGAGGGGGTGGAGCCGCGGGGGGGTGGAGCCGGGCCCGGGGCGGAGCCGGGGAAGGGGAGGAGCAGGGGGAGAGGCCTCTACGGTCGCTGCAGCCGCCGCCACCGCCGGGGCGCGTTCTCCTCCTACCGGTCGGGCCCCCCGAGGCGTTCCCTTCGCCGCGGCTCCCCGGCGCTGTTCCTACCCGGCTGCTCCCCAAGGCGCGGGCTCTGGGGGCCGCGACCGACGAGGACTCCCCGTGCGCCGCCCGTGGGCCGCCGCCTCCCTTGGCGCGCGGGGCCGGCATGGAGCTCTTCCAAGCCAAGGACCACTATATCCTGCAGCAGGGCGAGCGCGCGCTGTGGTGCAGCCGCCGCGACGGCGGCCTCCGGCTCCGACCCGGTGAGGCTGGCGGTGCGGGCAGGGGGCGCCCGGGGCCCGGGCGGGGAGAGGAGGGGGCGCGGCCGGACCCCTCGGCCGGGCGGGAGGAGCCGCCTGCGGGCCTGGCGAGGCGGGGCGGGGCGGGCTGCGAGGCGCGAGCTGTCATTATTTCCTGACTGGAGGGAGCCTGGCCTTTCTCCGAGGGCTGCGCCGAGCCCCTGCCCCAGTGCGGAGCAGAAGGGGCTGGCGACCCTCATCCCTCCCACCGCGTCGCGCTCCCGCCCTTGGGGCTAAGGACGAGGGGAGGGGGTCCCTTCTGGCAGAAAGTTCCAGTAAGGTGCGCTTGACCATAAAGGCCTTTTCCTCCCTGGAGCGGTTCTTTCTTGGCCTTCGCCAGAAATTCTGGGTTCGAATTCCGATCAGGAGCGGTTGCGCCAGTTCCGTCGAGGGCTCTGCTGGACACTCACGCCCTGTTGCCATCCCGACTGTTCTTGGTCCCTTATTAGTAAAAGCGTGACTTCAATGTGGTTACCTCATAGGCACTCGGTTTAAAGCCCTTGTCTTTGACTTTAATACCACAGCACAATTAAACTGTATTGTCATGTATAATGTTGAGATTTTTGTGTGACTTGATGTTGGACGACACAAAATGAGTTGTGGGTCCATGTTTGGGTGTCATGTAAGCTGCTCGGAGATGCTTAAGTCTATAGTTAGCTTGCTTTAGGAAAATGTGTGTGCACTCGTGGTTTAAACAGAGCAGTCCCTGCCCTCAGTGAGCTGACAGTCCAGTTTCTTGTAGGATGGGGCTGGGTGGCGCCTGCCCCTTTTGGCTTGCCAGTCCTTTCCCCATATCACTCAAAGATTCTTTCACTTCAGGAAAAGTGAGAGGATAGAGTTCGTTAAGGAAAGAGCCAGAGCTTTTGAGACTTCCTTGTACGGTAATTCTTATGTGCAATTCTTATGTGCAGTCTAGACGGAAGGATTACATGATGTGAACTGAAAGGATAAAAGGTTCAAATGAGGTTTTCAGATCACAGCGCGTTACCCCTTCTAGGGTGGGTTTTAAGGACAGGCCCTTTAATATATTATTCCTGATGCCCACAACATCCTTACAGCACAGGTGTGGGATCCACAGGTGAGGAGAAAGGAGTGAGAGGCTATTAAGGACCGGCCCTTTAATATATTATTCCTGATGCCCACAACATCCTTACAGCACAGGTGTGGGATCTACAGGTGAGGAGAAAGGAGTGAGAGGCTATGAGTAGCTTGCTCGGGGTCACAGCCTAGTGTTGAGACAGTGACACAGGGCAGTTCTGTGACCTTCAGAACACTTTTGGGCAGGCCCCACTGCTTTTTTAGGAAGGACTGTTAGTTGCGTTGCCAGAGCAGTGGATAACTTATTTTTTTTCCCAGGCTCTGGCTGTATTTTCTTTTTATTACGTTGTATTTCCTCTTTTCAGAATGGAGGATAAACTCCTTGGCCCAGATAAAGTTCTTGATGCTCTTAGGACAGAGTTGTAGATAGGCTAATTTTGGCCAGTCTTCTGTCATTCTCTTCTCTGATTTGACCATTTGCCTGGCTGTTTCTCCCCTTCCCTCCTTTCACTCCCCCAAATTTGGGTAAGGCTACACTACAGCTTGAAGTAAAGCAGATTGCAAAATTTCCTAGGTTGTCAAAAGAGCCAACTCCTTGGATTCTAAAAGTTTAGACTATTAGAGCTGGATGGCATTTAAGATTGTCTCCAGCTCATCTGACAACAGACTTCTACACCCCAGTGTCTTCAGCTGTGATTGAAGGCTAATTGGGCCTTGGTTTTTGGATGAAGCCATGCAGTTTGGATTACTGTTTTTCCAAAGTCCACCTCAGAAGGCAAATTTAAAACTTTTTTGGGGGAGTGAAGTAGCTATAGTCTTTGCACTTGAGATTATCATACTTTTTTTTTTTTTTTTTTTTTTTTTGAGATGGAGTCTTGTTCTGTCACCCAGGCTGGAGTGCAGTGGCATGATCCTGGCTTACTGCAACCTCCGACTCTTGGGTTCAAGCAATTCTCCTGCCTTAGCTTCCTGAGTAGCTGGGATTACAGGCATGTGCCACCACGCTCAGCTAATTTTTTAAAATTTATTTTTATTAGAGACAGGGTTTCACCATATTGGCCAGGCTGGTCTCGAACTCCTGACCTTGTGAACCTCTCACCTTGGCCCCGCAAAGTGTTGGGATTACAGGTGTGAGCCACCGCACCCAGCCCTTATCGTACTTCTTAGGATATAGCTGACCACAGACCAAGTAGACCAAATATCTAGAGGAAGAAAGAGGCCGTGTTTCAGAAGTAACAGCCAGTTTTGATCTAAGGTGTTCAGGATAGCCAGGGAATAAAGAATCCCATGCACTTGATTTTCTCATAGTTTATCCTGTCGGGGACTGAAGATTGTCTCTAACTAATGGCTATTTCATAATGGCATTTTAATTGATTAAGTACTTTTCAGATCTTTTTCTACATACGGAATCATTTAAAATTCTCTTTATTTTATTGAACTTTTCCCCTCTGCTTTTATGTCAAGTTTTGCTGCTATTTGTAGTGACAGCATTTAAAATCTTTCATTGTTTCCTATTGGTTATTCAGCTGAATAGATTACTGACCAAGTCCTTTTCTTTTTTAAAAGGGCAGTATTATAAGCTCAAAAAGGCTTGTGGGCATCTTGGTTTTTACATTCGTGGCTATTGAACAACCCGAAACAAGAGTTTTCCTTTTTCCAGAGACATTAGAAGGATAAGTAATGATGATATTTAAGATTAAAATGCTCGTTTATTTAGCCTGGGATGTTTGTTACTGTCCACTCCTTTTCCTAGCTCATTCTGTAAGGCCTAGCTCAGATGCTGCTCAAACCCCTGTGCTCATCCTACCCCTCATCCTTGGGGCAGAATTATTGGCCATCTTTATTGTGTTTCCAGGCATTTTCTACACTTAATGCACAGTTCAATTCTAGTCCTTATGCATCATCACATAATAAAAGTTTGCCTACTTCTTCCCCAGTGGGTAGTCCCAGTGTGTTCCCCAAGCAAGGCAAGGGGAAGAGTATGTACTCTTTTTGGTGTCTGTAGGCTTTAGAGTTCTTAGAACACAGAGGTGTTTTTGTTTGAGTTGAGCTGAATTAAAGTTAAGTCTAAGTTTTCTCTCAGTAATGTCATTGCCTTAAAAATAAGACGTATTATGCTTGTTGCTCTTTTTAGGCCTGTTTTTTGTTTTTTGTTTTTTGTTTTTTTGAGGGGGCAAGAGGCAGTGGACAGAGTCTTGCTCTGTTGCCCAGGCAGGAGTGCAGTGATGTGATCTTGGCTTACTGTAACCTCTACCTCCTGGGTTCAAGTGATTCTCCTGCCTCAGACTCCCAAGTAGCTGGGACTACCGGCACATGCCACCACACCCAGCTGATTTTTGTATTTTTTGATAGAGACAGGGTTTTGCTATGTTGGCCAGGCTGGTCTCAAACCCTTGACCTCAGGTGATTGGCTCGCCTCAGCCCTTCCAAAGTACTAGAATTATAGGCTTGAGCCACTGTGTCCCGCCTCTTTTTAGGTTTGTTTTGAATATATTTTCATTGGAGTGGAAAATGTCTGTCCATTTGGATGAGGAAATATGAGGAAAGGTTTGCTTCCACTTCCGTTATATTTCTATCTGATGTAAAATGATCTCCTTATCTTTTTGTTTTTTTCTGAGACAGGGTCTTGTTCTGTCACCCAGGCTGGAGTGCAGTGGTGTGACTGTGGCTCACTGCAGCCTCTACCTCCTTCAGTCAAGCTATTCCTCCCACCTCAGCCCCCCAAGTAGCTGGGACTACAGGCGTGTGCTGCCACACCTGGCTAATTTTTTTTTTTTTTTTTTTTGGGTAGAGATTGAGTCTGACTGTATTGTTCAGGCTGATCTTGGCCTCCTGGGCTCAAGTGGTCCTCCCACCATGGCCTCCCAAAGTGCTGAAATTACAGGCATGAACCACTGCGCTGGGCCTTTAAAAAATCTTTATGGTAGTATTCCTTACTTTCCTCTTCAACATTATTTAAGCTTTTTCAGGTTTTTTTTTTTTTTTTCTTTTTTTCCTAGCTAAACAATTGAGTATTGTTATTTTTCTGGTATTTCTAATTTTTTTAAGGGTAGTGAGTAATCTGTATTCATACATTGCACTGTTTTTTGAAAGATGCTTAGGTCTATTGTAAGATAATGACCACCAGAGAAAAATGTTTAGGTTATTTTATTTTCTATAGGGAAAATGATAAAGCACTGTGTAAACATTCAGTAATCTTGTGAGAGTAGAGTTTAATGTCTCAGGATGAGAATTGTAATTTAAAGACTCAAAAAGAAATATAATACAATCTGCTTCGGGGGAATGGTGATATGGTCTTATCTCTTTGCTCTTAAAATTGCTTCCCCTAGTCCTTGTGGCTTTGTCTGATATGACAGTATTATATAATTTACAGCTGTGTGTAAATTATATAATAATTCACATTCCATTCTGAGACAGAGTGACCATGAAAAGATCTCAGAGCATCTGTCATACACATAATATTCATAAACATAGAAACTATATGATACTCTAAGTGATGCATCCCAGTGAACATTTTTTTGAGGGGTACTAGCTATCAGTTAGAATTCACAAAAATATTTGAAAAAGTCCTGTTCTTAGAGTTAATTTTTGATAATAAAATTATTTTTACCATGTCATATGAGGTTAACTTTTTTGAATGAGAAATCATAATTATGGAATTGAAATCCACCTGGAATTTTTTTTTTTTGTGGAATCATTTTTATGAAATGTTTCTGTTTATTTGGAGTTTTGAGGCATTTGGTATTTACTTAAAAGAAAAAGGATTTTGAACTTTATCTTTTTTAAAAATGGTGGCTCACACTTGTAATCCCTGCACTTTGGAAGGCCAAGGTGGGTGGATCACCTCAGGTCAGGAGTTCAAGACCAGCCTGGCCAACATGGTGAAACTCTGTCCATACTGAAAATACAAAAATTAGCTGGGTGTGGTGGTGGGTGCCTGTAATCCTCACTACTTGGGAGGCTGAGGCACGAGAATCGCTTGAACGTGGGAGGCAGAGGTTTTAGTGAGCCGAGACCGTGCCACTGCACTCCAGCCTGCGTGACAGAGTAAGACTGTCTCAGAAAAAAAAAAATTGTGTTTGCTACAAATTTGCAAATTACCATGACAAAATTTTATAGGGTACTTTAAATTAAATATTAAATATGTTTACAAAATCTTTCTGATCACTTTCATTGCTGAATAACCAAGTTTTTTCTTAGTGTACGTAGTCTTCAGTTTCTATAAAATGGCTTACTGGTTTTATATCCTATACTACTTTTTACTCTACATTTATATTGCTGACAACTAACAGTTGGGTTGAATAGATCTGTGTATTTTTATGCATGTACATATGACTGTATATTTCCTATTTTAAGGTAGAAAATATTTATCTTTACAATTTTCACCTCACATGCTTTTGACTTAAAAGAAGACAGTTTTTTTTTTTTTCTTTCTTCTTTTCTTTTTTTTTTTGGAGATAGAGTCTAGCTCTGTTGCCCAGGCTGGAGCGTGGTGGCATGATCTTGGCCCACTGCAACCTCGGCCTCTTGGGTTCCAGCGATTCTCGTACCTCAGCCTCATGAGTAGCTGGGACTATAGATACCTGCTATCATGCCCGTCTAATGTTTTGTATTTTTAGTAGAGACAAGATTTTGCCATGTTGCCCGTGCTGGTCTTGAACTTCTGAGCTCAGGCAGTCTGCCCACCTCGGCCTCCCAAAGTGCTAGGATTACAGGTGTGAGCCACCACATCTGGCAGGAGGACAAGGTCTTTCTAAGGTGACTGACAATTTTTGGAATCGGGTTTTACAGATCGAGGGAGGTTTTTGTGTATATTTTGGTGTCTACATCATCACCTGAGATTAAGAGTAGCTAATAATAACAGATTTTATTTGTTGAGCACTTTTCTTTTTCTTTCTTTCTTTCTTTTTTTTTTGTTACAGAGTTTCGCTCTGTTGCCCAGGCTGGGGTGCAATGGCACAGTCATAGCTCACTGCAATCTCTGTCTGCTGGGTTCAAGCAATTCTCCTTCCCTCAGACTCCCAAGTAGCTGAGATTACAGGCAACTGCTACCATGCCTGGCTAATTTTTGTATTTTTAGTAGAGATGAGGTTTTGCCATGTTGGCCAGGCTGGTGTTGAACTCCTGACCTCAGATGATTGGCCCGTCTCAGACTCCCAAAAGTGCTGGGATTACAGGCGTGAGCCACCCTGCACCTGGCCTGTTGAACATTTTCTGAGCCAGACACTGTTCCATGCCCTTTACATATATTATTTTATTTCATCTTCACAGTAAATCTTGGGAGGAGAGTTTCATTTTTATCCTCCTTTTACAGATGAGGAAACTGAGGCACAGAGAAGTAATTTGCCCAAGTTTACAGAGGGAGAGCCAGGCTCTAACTCAGTATTTGACTCTAAAACCAGGTTTTCCTCAGTATTGACGAAAATGTTTTATGAACCTTTCTACCCTCTTGACTCCAAAGTTATAGGATTTATATTTTCATGGGTAATACCTGAAATGTACCTTTAGCTCTCCTAATCATTGTAGTGTAGCCCACATAGAGAATTAAGTAGCCTCTCAAATGTGAAAGCAAGCACACTGAGGAAGGATCTATGTAGAATGAAAAGGCTAATAATGTAATAACTGGTTTGTTTGTTGACCCTATGCCTGCACTGACTTTCTTCCAAAATTCATGTAATTATGGGGAATGTTGTTATGTAATGAATTGACTAGTACTAGTTTTTCCAGCAACGATCAGTTGATCAGGTTTCTCTTCTTAAGTGTTTGGAACATCTGCAGTTTGGGAAAGGAATAGATACAGGGTGGATCTTTGAGCAGAAACATTGATATGTGTACTCACTGGGAACTCTTTCCTCCAATGATGAGCAACCTGAAGCCCTTCTCAGTGTAGCTTTTCAAGAGTCCTAGATCCAGTTTCATGGACATCCTTTTAGAGCATGTACAGCAGAGATGAAATTGAGGAGAAGCCTGTAGGGCAAAACTACCTTCAAAGAAGGGAGAACCTTTGTAGAATCACTGTTTTCTAGACACTTGTGTTTTGGCCAGGTCCTGGCCAGGACTTACCAAAGGCATGCTTTAGAGGAGAAATAGTATCAAGTTTTTTTTTAGAGTAGATTGTGAGGGTGCCAGAAACTAAGGTGCACTGACAGCTTGGTTTCTGGGGAGCCTGGCTGCATTGATTCAGGTCCCTGCTTTTCCTACTTGCCTGGTGTAAACGCCTTGTTGGCATAGAGGAAGAGGATAAGACTCATTGCTGGATCCCTAGCACCTGGCCCATAGCACGTTTTCTGTGAAAGTTGTATTGAATAAATTGAAATAATTCTAGTCCCTGGTCTACCTTGTATAGTTTGAGCAGCAAAGGGGTTGTTGGGAAGTTTAAGGGGAGAATGCAAGAATAAAAGACTAGAACACACTTCCTCTCTTGCCACCTAAAAAGGTCGTGCTAATTTCTCATTGCCATTTTATTTAGTGAAGCAGGAATTTCTTAAGCCTGTGGAATTAATTAAATTTGTTTTCTTTCTGATTCTTTCTGAATAAAAATAAATGGAACCCATAGACATCTTTATTTTTTTCCAAGCTGGCTCTTATGCAAAAAAGGTTGTTGTTGCTAATTTTAGTCCTTGTGATTTATGAGGGAATTTGTTGATATATTTGCAGACAGATACTAAACTACTGGAAAATCAAACTAGTTTGGCTGTGCTATTGATTCTGTATATTCTCAGAATCATATGTAACCTTGTTTTGGCATGGTTTCATGGGGACTGAAATGCATTAGCCCTTTACAAGCTGTGTTACTATGTAGAGTAACACAGAGATGTGTCTTTTTGTAAACGGTTCTATTTCTGTTCAGATATGTTTTAAAACATAACCTTTAGCCGGGCGCGGTGGCTCAAGCCTGTAATCCCAGCACTTTGGGAGGCTGAGGCGGGTGGATCACGAGGTCGAGAGATCGAGACCATCCTGGTCAACATGGTGAAACTCCGTCTCTACTAAAAAATACAAAAAATTAGCTGGGCATGGTGGCACGTGCCTGTAATCCCAGCTACTCAGGAGGCTGAGGCAGGAGAATTGCCTGAACCCAGGAGGCGGAGGTTGCGGTGAGCCGAGATGGCGCCATTGCACTCCAGCCTGGGTAACAAGAGCAAAACTCTGTCTCAAAAAAAAAAAAAAAAAAAAAAAACATAACCTTTAAAAATCTACCTTTGCAAACAGAAGTTTGTGAAGTAACAGCAATGTCACAGTGCCTCTAGTCAATCCAAGTCCTTAGCTGTTATCAGTCATAATCATTATGTGTCAAATGCCCATATTTGAGCTGAGGAGAACATTTAAATCAGTATGTTTAACAAAATAGGGAAATAATAAATGTTATAGGTTATCAATAGCCATTGATAATACATTAAGTGATAATGTGTAAATCATATTTCTAAAGCGAAGATAAACATTGAACATTCAGCATCATTGTCCGTCACAAGACATACTGGTAGCCCCTTAATTAAATTGCATGTTTTTAGGATGACTCATTTTCTGGTTGTTGGAGACTCTTATGGGATCTGCTTCCATTCACAAAAAAGCATCCACACATTCTTTGGTGAGTGGTTGAGTGAAATACGGGCTGATTTTAGGTCAATGTTCCCTGGTGTTTTTTTTTCTTTTAAGTTATTTTAATTTCAGGTTCTTCCTAGTTTACCCTTGTGTTTCTTTAACTTGATAGTGGGATACTTTAAAATACCATGCTAATTTTCTTTATGAATCTCATTCTTTGAAACATTTTACTTTCAAGTTAACACTGAATTTCACATTTCACAATGTCTGCAATGTCAATCTGTATGATTTGAAGCAGTTATCGAACTGAAATGTTATGAAATGTAAAACATGCTATAATGCTCTCAATTTTAGTAGTTTGCAGGTATAATATTATTGCTGTTTCACAGTATGATTATACATTGTTTTTATACCAGATATAAACATTCTTCATATTTCCAGTTTAAACAATGTCCCTTCCCCCAGGGAGCAACGGAAGTGGGTAGACCTGGGAGTTTAGCAGAGTAACAGTCTCTTTTCTAGACAGGGACTCCCAGGATTCATCTGTGTAGCATCTGTTCCAGCTGTGCCTTTTACTCCCATTTGCACCTTCCAAATACTTCTCTTGAAGAAGCAGCCCTCATCCCCCAGTATCTAACTAATTTAGTATTATATTTATTTCTCCTAACACTTTACATTGCCTGAAATTTTGTGGGCCAGGTGCAGTGGCTCATGCCTATAATCTCAGCCACTTCGGGAGGCGAGGTGGGTGGACCACGTGAGGTCAGGAGTTCGAGACCTACCTGGCCAACATGGTGAAACCCTGTCTCTATTGAAAATACAAAAATTAGCCGGGTGTGGTGGTGAGCGCCTGCAGTCCCAACTACTCAGGAGACTGAGGCACGAGAATTGCTTGAACCTGGGAGGTGGAGGTTGCAGTGAGCTGAGATTGTGCCTCTGCGCTTCACCCTGGGTGGAGACTCGTCTCAAGAAAACAAAACCGAACAAAAAATCCAGCACTTTGGGAGGCCAAGGCAGGCAGATCACCTGAGGTCGAGAGTTCACAACCATCTCTACTAAACATGGTGAAATCGCATCTCTACTAAAAATATAAAATTAGCTCACTGCAACCTCTGACTCCCTGGTTCAAGTGATTCTCCTGCCTCAGTCTTCTGAGCAGCTGGGATTATTACAGACATGTGCCACCATACCCAGCTAATTTTTGTATTTTTAGTAGAAACGGGTTTTCACCATGTTGGCCAGGATGTTGTCGATCTCCTGACCTTGTGACCTGTCCTCCTCAGCCTCCCAAAGTGGTGGGATTACAGATGTGAGCCACTGCACCTGGCTAGGACTGTTTTTTTTTTTTTCTTTTTTTTTTAAGTCTTGCCAGAAGTAACTCCTTATATGTGAAGATTGTGAAGGTGCCAGAAACAATGCCTGTGTTATAATTAGGTGCTCCAAAAAGAAAAAGGAAAGGAACAAATTCATGAGGGTGAATGGTGCCTACTGGGCCAAACTGTAGGAATAGTACATGTTTTTCTTTCCTTTCCACTCCCTGGGAACAGTATCCTTTGGCCCTTATTTATCTGGAGTTTTTCATCTGAGGCCAAGTAAAATGGCAAATCCTAGATGTGATAATGTTTGAAGGTAGAGCTTTCTGTTGATGAGGACCTGTGGTGGTAGAATGACTGTGCAATCTTAGATGGGATAGAGTAAAGTAATTTTGAAAAAAAAATTCAGGAAAAGCTAGGAAATTATTTAAACACCAGCTGGGAGAAAGGTTACATCTATTTAATGATGGAAGTGCTAATTTTATGCTTCTCTGTTAATGGCTCTAAAATGAGGAAAGGAAAATACCGATTCTTAGCTCATCTGTGCTTTGATTTAGCTCTCAAAATCCTGTTTTTGAAAGTGATATCAAAAGACAGTTTTGGGGACAGCAAAAGGTGAGGAGTATATCCCAACACATTGCCATGTTTCTTGGGTGATGCATTATAAATGATTAGAGTTATCTAATCTTTCTTTGAGGTGGTTGTTACTTTTAGGTGCTTAAGGTAATGAGTTTGGCAAGTTGTGATTCAAGCTGTACTTCCTATTTTATTCCCAAACCATGGCCTTTCTTTTTGTTAAATAATAGAGACAGGGTCTTGCTATGTTGGCCAGGTTAGTCTTGAGCTCCTGGCCTCAAGCAGTCCTCCTGCCTCAACCCTCAAAGTTCTCGGATTACAGACATGAGCCACTGTGCCTGGCCTAGAAATTAAGTTTCTTTTCTAGGTGGTATCTCTAATCTTTTAAATATTCTTGTGGTTACTTTTTGAAGTGTATTTCCTCCTGCTAATTTAGACCAGCTTTTATGCCACCTCACTATATTATGAGATCTTTATGCATTTTATATTACTTTACTACATGAGAGTTTTAAGTTATATGTGCTATAGGCATCATCTTTCAGTCAGACTGATAAGACCAAGTTAGTAATACATGTCCTTCCCAGTGACCTATAATCATTTAGACCAGTGATTCTTAAGCTGGCTGTACATTAGAATCACTAGGGGGAGAATTAAAGAATATCTATTCCAGGGCCCCGCCCTAACCAATTGAGACAATCTCTGATTGTCTCTGAGGCCATAGTATAAAGCTCCTAGATGATAATAATGAGCAGCCAGCACTGATAACCACTGCATTAGATTTAAGAAATCACCAGCTGCTAGAACTTCTAAATTGGATTAGCTCTTCAGCTTGTGGAATGCTGGAGAATAAATACCATCAGAGAGTTCAAGGAAAAAAACTTTGCATTCATAAGATAGCACCGAATCAAATTATTCCTTAACCTATTTTCCTGGCCTAATTAAATTCTGAGAATTAAAGCATAAATGAGCTAACAATTGAAACTTTTAGTTTCTCATTTCCACATCTGTTTGATTTTGGCGTTGGTGATTGTCTTTTCAGAGCAATAATATCCTTTATCTTTAGCAGGAAATGAAACATGGGTCTGATTATGCATACCCTGACACACCTTTTTTTTTTTTTTTTCTTTTAAGACACAGTGAAAGTGCCTATAAACTTCAGCAGCTGTGCAAAACCCCGGCTTGTTCTGGCGCTGAGGGAGTGCCTTCATTCTTCCATCTTGGAATGAGTGACTCATGCTCTGTGCAGGCACATAGTACTTAATCACTTGTTTTCTGTGTACCAGGAAGAGGAGGGCATATGAAAATAGAAGCCATGTACTGCCAAATGCATCTGAAATAAGAGTGGAAATGTTGACCTGATGGGTCAAACAATTGAGCTTATTGCAAATACTTACAACTTTGGGTGTATGTTATATTATTATTTCACTAATTAAAATTTGGCATTATTTCAAACATGGTATACTTTCGTAATTTGTAAGCAACTCTGTTCCTTATAGGTACATTGATAATCTTAAATTTTATGATTTATTTGTGAATTAAGAATTTTTCTTTTTTGAATTTGTGTGCCACATTAGACTATACTTTCTGAAGGAAAGATTAGAAAACAATACGACTGTTGGATTAGATCAGTTACATGGTTATTAGATCAGTTATGTAGTTTGAGCCCGCTGGCCATTTTTTCTACCATTCCAATGCCTTCTGCCCCCATAGTAGCCATTAAAATGGTCAGTAGAGTATCTGCTACTGAGAGCAGTGCTGCATTTGCCTGATCTCATACTGTCTACACATGTCCTCTGTACAGAAAGACTCTTTAATGTCAACTGGTTTTATTTTTTTAGTGAAGAGCTACAGATTTTAAATACACACACACACACACACACGCACACACACACACACATTTTGAAGTGTCAGCTGTATGCCCCATGCTATACCAGGCAGCAAGTCAGAGCAGCTCATAAGACACATGCAATCTTCCTTTTTGTGTTAATTATGGTACCTGCTTCAGGCCTTTCTCTATTGTTTAGTGTCTCTTATCTCTAACTAGTTTGAGAAGTGATGCACCTGCTAGAGTTTTCAAGATAATATAAATATTTCAAGATAATTTAAATTGCCCCAGCCAGACTTGGTGGCTCATGCCTGTAATCCCAGCATTTTGGGAGGTTGACTTGGGAGGATCACTTGAGTCCAGGAGTTTGAGATCAGCTTGGGCAATATAGATAGACCTTGACTCTACTAAAAAAACAAACAAACAGCAATTAGCTGGGCATCATGGCATGTGCCTGTAGTCCCAGCTACTTGGGAGGTTGAGGTGAGAGGATAGATTGAGTCCAGGAGTTGGAGGCTGCAGTGAGCTGTGATGGAGTTACTGTACTTGAGTCTGGATAACAGTGAGACCTTGTCTCAAGGAAAAAAAAAGATTGCCTAGAATTTTTAGGTAAATCTTTGATTTTGAGAAACCATATTCTCATCATGTATTATATTTACTGAAAAATAATGCTTTTATTAAAAGCACCTGAAAAAAATGAAAACTCCAAGCTCATTCCTGGTTTGTATAAAAGAAGAAAATAAGTATGTAAATAAAAGTGCCTGCAGAGCAAAGACTGATATTTTGGGGCTAACTTCAAAAACAATAAAAACTTAAGATGATATTTTTATTATACGTCAATGAAAACAAGCAATTGTTAGGAAAAATTCATTTGCATGTTTTGATGCTTATTTTTATTTATTTTGTTTAATAACTGTTGAATGAGTGCCTGTTATGCTGGACAGCAGGTATATAGTGGCAAACTATAAATAGCCATAGAATTAAATAAACTGATAGAGGGGTTCGGACTTAATAGTCTGTCTTTTTTTGAGATAGAGTCTCATTTCGTCACCCAGACTGGAGTGCGGTGGCGTGATCATGGGTTACTGCATCCTCAACCTCTGGGTCAGGTAATCCTTCATTTTAGGCTCTTAGGTGGCTGGAACTAAGGCGCCTGGTTAATTTTTTGTATTTTTTTTGTAGAGACAGTGTCTCACTATGTTGCCTAGGCTGGTCTTGAACTGCTGGGCTCAAGCCATCTGCCTGTCTCAGCCTCCCAAGTACTGGGATTACAGGTGTGAGCTACCACACCCAGCCAATAGTCTGTCTTTTCATTGGTTGGTTGAAACTATTTACATGAACTGTAAATGTATTAGAAGTGATTTCTATCTTTTATTTATGTTTTTCACTTATGATGCTTTTCTTAATTTTTATTGCTCTTGCCATTTCCCCCCACTGTCCATTGGATAACTGAAATTTTGTCAGGTGTCTTTCTGTTGCTCATTAAAAGTTACACTTTCTATTTATACTCCTCTACAATTTCCCAAGGCTTAGGACCTAGCACTTATTCACATATGGAACTGGAGTTTACTAGTATTCATGTCTTTCCCAAGCATGTTTCTACCTCCCTTGAGATTCTACCTTTTTTAGATTATCCCTGTCTCCTGTGTATGTAGGGGGTGTAGGGCAGGGGAGGAAGTTGGCAGTCATGTTTGATTTACCATTTGGACCAGAATTTGGTTGTTGGGACTGAATGCTGGATGCCCATTATTACACTATATTAGAGCTGCAGATCAGTGTTTTCTATTCTGAGAAAGTAGAATTCTGGGGCATATCTAGGCATTAAGATATTTCCGTAAAGCATTTATTACTCTGAAAAAGCTTTCAGGAATTACGGTCCTACCATGAGGTTTAATAATTGAAAAAATTATTGAAGGTTTTTTTTTTTTTTCTTTCATACTTTTTTTTGTTTTGAGACGAAGTTTGGCTCTTTTACCTAGGCTGGAGTGCAGTGACACGATCTCGTCTCACTGTAACCTCCGCCTTCTGGTTTCAAGCGATTCTCCTGCCTCATCCTCATGAGTAGCTAGGATTACAGGCACCCGCCACCATGCCTGGCTAATCTTTGTATTTTAAAATTTTTAATTTTTTTGAGACGAAGTCTCACTCTGTTGCCCAAGCTGGAATGCAGTGGCGCGATCTCTACTTACTGCAACCTTTGCCTTCTGGGTTCAAGCAATTCTCCTGCCTCAGCCTCCCAAGTAGCTGGGACTACAGGCACCTGCCAAATGCCTGGCTAATTTTTGTATTTTTAGTAGAAATGGGGTTTCACCATGTTTGCCAAGCTGCTCTTGAACTCCTGACTTCATGATCCGTCTGCCTCAGCCTCCCAAAGTTCTGGGATTATAGGCGTGAGCTACTATGCCTGGCCTATTTTTGTATTTTTTATAGAGATGGGGTTTCACCATGTTGACCAGGCTGGTCTCAAACTCCTGACCTCAGGTGATCCACCTACCTTGACCTCCCAAGTGCTAGGATTACAGGCGTGAGCCACCAAGTCCAGCTGTTATTTTTTTTGAGATGAAGTCTCACTCTGTTACCCAGGTTGGAGTGCGTTAGGGAGATCTTGGCTCACTGCAACTTCTGCCTCCCAGGTTCAAACAATTCTTCTGCCTCGGCCTCCCAAGTAGCTGGGATTACAGGTGCCCACCACCACCCCCAGCTAATTTTTGCATTTTTAGTAGAGACAGCGTTTCACTATGTTGGCCAGGCTGGTCTCGAACTCCTGACCTCAGATGATCCGTCTTACTTGGCCTCCCAAGGTGCTGGGATTACAGGCATAGCCACCGCGCCCATCCCAACAACAGCTTTTTATTTAAAATTTTTTTTTAATTGTGATTTTTTTTCTTTTTGAGACAGAGTCTTGCTGTGTTGCCCAGGCTGGAGTTCAGTGGTGCTATCTCAGCCCACTGCAACCTCCATCTCCTGGGGTTCAAACAGTTCTCTGCCTTAGCCTCCCGAGTAGCTGGGATTACAGACTTCTGCCACCATGCCCATCTAATTTTTTTTTTTTGTATTTTTAGTAGAGATAGGGTATCACCATCTTGGCAGGCTAGTCTTGAACTTCTGACCTCGTGATCCACCTGCCTCGGCCTCCCAAAATGCTGGGATTACAGGCGTAGCTGCCGCGCCTAGCCAGATGGTAAATGATCCAGATGGTGAAGGACCTGGACAAGGATAGTGGCGGTAGGAGTCAAAAGAAGTGAAAAGATTCATCAGTTATTGAGGAGATAGAACCAATAGGACTTGGCAAGAAAAAAAGGCATTTTAGAGTACCTGGGATGATGCTGGTGAGCTGAAAGCCCCATACAAATATGAGAGGATCGCACCAGAGAGAATTTGGTAGGGAAACTTATGGTATTAGAAAGAGCTGTGGCCTGAGAGTGAGAAAGTATTCTGATGTTAATAAGCTGTGCAGTGTTGGGCAGTTACTTTACCTCTGCCAGCCTTAATGTCTTTGTCTCAAATAGACCAGATGAGATGACTTTACTTTTGTTACCTTAAGTAGTAAATCCTTCCAAAGTGGTTCTGTGATGATTTTTACCTTTTGCCACTTTCAGTTAGTAAATCCTTCCAATGTGATTCTGTACAAATTACCTGATTTCAGCTTGCCTCCCATTTCCACGTCATATGTTTACTCATTCATTTTGGAGCCTTCCGTGTACCATGCACTGGGAACATAAGCTTGAGGAGACTAGGTCTCAGTCACCTTCCTCTTCCTGATGAGTTCCTGTTCAGTCAAGGGGACAGGCAAGTCACTAATAACGTGCACTAAACCAAAGTAAGGTGCTACGATGGGAATATGCGCAGGGCTCAGGGCAGCCACACAAGAGGGTCTGGTCAGCTCTGCTGGGTGGGTGGAGTGGGGAATGTGTCTGGGAAGAGCACTGACCCTTGTTCTAAGTCTGGAATGAAGGGCAGGCAGAAGTGGGTGGGAAGTTGCATTCCAGGCCCAGGCCGCACGTGGTTCAGGATGACTGAAGTCCAGGTTGCTGTGGGGAGAATGTGCTGGAGGGGGATGGACAGGACTAGCCCATGCAGGGTCTCACAAGCCTCTCCAAGGAATTTGGACTTTATTCCTAAGGCTGTGGGAGTTGGAAAAGTAGTTAGCAATATCCATGTTTATCCCTTTTTAATGCCTAATGTGTTTCTTTCACAATATTAATGTTATACCAACTAGACTTTAGGGCAAAAAGTGTTATTTGAAATAAGACTGGTTATTACATCCTGATGAGCAGAGCAGTTCACCAGAAAGATATAATAATCCTGAAAGATATAAAAAAAAAAGTGAAAGAAAATAAAGCATGAGATTTTGCAAAGTAAGACCTCTCAAAAACTAACAGGTGAAGCAGTCAGAAAAATGAGCAAGTATGTAGAGGAGTTGAACAAAATAATTCACGGGTTGTACCAAAAACAAAAGTTTTATGAAGTATTTCTCCTTACACTGTGGTTTTTCTGTTTTCCATTCTGTTTTAGTGCTATTAATGCTCTACTTTTTTACTTTTTTTTTTTTTTTTTTTTTGAGACAGAATCTTGCTCTGTCACCTAGGCTGGAGTGCAGTGGTGCAATGTTGGCTCACTGCAACCTCTGCCTCCCAGGTTCTAGCAATTCTCCTGCCTTTGCCTCCTGAGTAGCTGGGATTATAGGCATATGCTGCCATGCCCGACTAATTTTTTGTGTTTTAGTAGAGAAGGGGTTTCCGCATGTTGTCGAGGCTGGTCTTGAACTCCTGAACTCAAGCAGTCCACCCGCCTCGGCCTCCCAAAGTGGTGGGATTATAGCCATCAGCCACTGCACCCAGCCAATGCTGCTCTCTTTATATGAAATTGACATGATGGCCCACTAATGGATTGATCCCCTTTTTCTTGAAAACACTGAGTTAAAAAATATACATACTTTTTGGCCAGGCGTGGTGGCTCACACCTGTAATCCTAGCACTTTGGGAGGCTGAGGCGGGCAGATCACAAGGTCAAGAGATCAAGACCATCTGGCCAACATGGTGAAACAAATAACAAAAATTAGCTGTGTGTGGTGGCATGCGTCTGTCATACCAGCTACTCGGGAGACTGAGGCAGGGTAATTGCTTGAACTGGGGAGCTGGAGGTTGCAGTGAGCCGAGATAATGCCACTGCACTCCAGCCTGGTGACAGAGCGAGACTCTGTCTCAAAAAAAAATTTATATGTGTGTATATATATATATATATATATATATATATATATATATACTTTTTTTGAGATAGCAAGTGGATTTTACTGATAAAACAAAGCAAATACCATTTGGAATTAGAAAGCATTTCCTATTTTAATTCATAACATTATTAATCAAAATTGTAAAAGTAGATTTACAGAGAAACAGGAAATGAAACGTCCCAGAGACATTCTGAAAAGTTCCAAAGAAACACACACTAGCCTAAAAATCTACAGTTAAACCATGGTTGCAAAACAGGTTATATTTATTCCTGCATTTTCTCAGTAAGTTCTTCCTTATATTTGCCTTTCTCTTTTCCAACTTGTCCAGACTTGGCTTTGTGTTCAAGAATTTTTTTCCTGTCCTTGTCCAGTTTTAGCCTGGTGATAACCACCTTGCTCGGGTGAATGTGGACTGTGGTGCCATTGGCCTTCTCACGCTGCACCCGCTCGATGTAGATGACATATTTCTTTCTGTACACCTGGACTACCTTGCCAATTTGCTGCCCTTTGTGGTGTCCTCGAACTACCTGGACCTCGTCATCCTTGTGGATGGGCACGGAGCGGACATTGTACTTCTGCCGCAGCTCCTTGGAGAGCGGGGATGACATGATCTTCCTGCGCACGTGCGAGGGAGCATTGACGTGACGTTTGCGGTTTTTGTTGCGATCCGAGGTCATGAAGGGATTGAACTGCATGGTGACCCTGGGAAGGTCTCGCAGGGCAGTGGGCTTCAGAATCCGAAAAAAATCTCCAACCTCCACTCAGCCAGCTATCAGCAGCCTCAGGACGGGAGCACACAGGGCCGAAAGTCTATATATACTTTTAAGCATACATAGAACACTTGCAAATTGACTTCCCAAATTCCTTTCCCACACCTAGCCTCCAGTGACCCTATTACTCCTTCATCCTTCCCCTTGCTAAAACAAAAATGACTTTGACTCTTGAGTCAAGGGCATATGATACACTCATCTGCTTCTCTTCTCCATTTCTATGTTTAGCTTTTCATCTTTTCTTCCAGACTTAGAAGAAAAAAATAGTATCTTCTTTTCTAAGGTTAACTTTTACACCTGTAGTTTTTTTTTTTTTTTTTTTTTTGGTCATCTGTCTTCTTTTCCTTCTTTAACATCTTCTGTCTTTCTTGTTTTTTATTTTTATTTTTTATTATTTTTTTGAGATGGAGTCTTGCTCTGTCCCCCAGGCTAGAGTACAGTGGCATCATCATAGCTCACTGTAGCCTCAAATTCCTGGGCTCAAGTCATCCTCCTGCCACAGCCTCCTAAGTACCTGAGACTACAGGTGCATGCCACCACACCTGGCTAATATTTTGTAGAGGCAGGGGATCTTGCTGTGTTAGCCAGGTTGGTCTCAAACCCCTGACCTCAAGTAATCCTCCTGCCTTAGCCTCCTAAAGTGCTGGGATTACAGGCATGAGCCACTGAGCCTAGCCCCTCCTCTTGTTCTTAAATTTAGTTATTTCCTCTTGATCAGCTCATCTTGAACTCAGTCTTTTTTTTTTTTTTTAACTTTTTAAATGGTTTTATGTACAAATAATGAACAGATATTGTACCCATAAATTCTACTTTCCAAAAACAGGAGCTTTTTAAAAGAAAACCACGTAACTTTTAAAAGGCACTGGGATTTCTCTGCTTCTAGATCATTGGGAGGCTAGAAAAATAAAGTTTGTTCTATCAGGAATCACAAGTTGGAACTAAATGTTCTCCAAAGTGTAATTTCTAGAGTGTAGTGTCACTCCAGGCAAAGATTATTCAGTTCTTATCCCCAACCAAAACTACCTATCAGAAGGGCTAAACCAGGTCAAAACAGTCCACCATAATTAGACTTCATCAAACAATGTCATATGCTCCTCCGAGATGCAAATAAACCAAAACAGGAAATACTAAAATCTAAATAATATTTGACACTGTCATACAAATTGTTAGTTCCTTGTTCAATATCCCTCCTTCTGTAACATTAATAAAGGGAATATTTTACTGCAAAGAAATATTTTATACATCACTAGCCATGAATATTTGCCATTAGTTATTATGGCAAATGCTGCCTTGTGCCGTTATCCAAATGGCATAACCGTTTTACATCCACAATTCACTTCTATAGTTATAAGCAGAATTTTCGTGATTTACATAGGTACATCTGTCAGTGAAGATTTAACACTGAGATGCAATCTAACATCCATAATATCTGATGTTTTGTAGATGGCACTGTAGGAAAGATATATTTTAATCACTTTTCATTTAAGTGACCTTATGTAAAAAATAAAGTAATAATTTAGCAGTTCCACGTGTCCAAAGGGCATTTTCAAATGTACATAAAAGAAATGGCTATAGAGGTTTTTTTTTTTTTTTGAAACGGAGTTTCGCTATTGTTACCCAGGCTGGAGTGCAATGGCGCGATCTCGGCTCACCGCAACCTCCGCCTCCCGGGTTCAGGCAATTCTCCTGCCTCAGCCTCCTGAGTAGCTGGGACTACAGGCACGCACCACCATGCCCAGCTAATTTTTTGTATTTTTAGTAGAGATGGGGTTTCACCATGTTGACCAGGATGGTCTCGATCTCTTGACCTCGTGATCCACCCACCTCGGCCTCCCAAAGTGCTGGGATTACAGGCTTGAGCCACCGCGCCCGGCTTATAGAGGTTTTTAAGAAGCATCTTCCATGTCCACATCCTCTTGCGACTGCTGTACCATTTTCTCTTCTGACTGCTTTCCTTTTCCTGCAAGAGGGGCTCAGATAAGATGAATGTTTTGCTTGACTTCTTTGATATCCTGAACTTCCTGTAGGTCTTTTTCTTCCATCTGTTCATTATAAATTTAGCTTGGCGTTTCTGTTTGATCTCTTCAACCCTCTTCATTGCATCAATAGTTTTATTCCATAGCTCTTGCTGGTATTTGATAGTTTCATTTCTATGCTTTTCAAATTCAAATGAATTATCCACTGTAAGCTCTTTACCAGCTGCTCTCTGGAATGCTTTGGTCCACCTAACTTTATGAGGATTGTGCTTCTTTTTAAAGTTTTTATGACATTTAGATTCACAAAATGTGAACACCTTGTAATCATTGCAGACAAACATCATGCTGTTGCCAGGGTAGATGGGCCCTGAACAGAAATAACACTTCTCGATATGCGTGTTGAACCCTCGTGGGTCCCCAGTAACCAAATGCCAAGCTTGAGAGGAAGTCTTGAACTCAGTCTTAATGGGTTTAACTGGTTTTCATTCTGGACTATTAATGACTATTGTTTTTTAATCATTAAACCACAACACAGACATTTTTATAGTTTTTTTTTTTTTTTTTTTTTTTTTTTTTTTTGAGATGGAGTTTTGCTCTTGTTACCCAGGCTGGAGTGCAATGGTGCAATCTCGGCTCACCGCACCCTCCGCCTCCTGGGTTCAGGCAATTCTCCTGCCTCAGCCTCCTGAGTAGCTGGGATTACAGGCACGAGCCACCATGCCCAGCTAATTTTTTGTATTTTTAGTAGAGACGGGGTTTCACCATGTTGACCAGGATGGTCTCTATCTCTTGACCTTGTGATCCACCCGCCTCAGCCTCCCAAAGTGCTGGGATTACAGGCTTGAGCCACCGCGCCCGGCTATAGTTTTTTTTTGAAGTAAAAATCTCATTTTCTTGAATGGATGATGGGTTTGCATGGTTCACAATGCCAAAGATGGAAAAGGGTATTGAATGAGGAGGTTCTCACTGGCCCTTCCTTTTGGCTGCTGTATACCCTGTCCTTACTGCCTTGCTCCCTCTTGCTCTTGTCACTCCTGTCCTTATCCTTTCCCACTCAGGAGAGAATAGGTGTCTCAGTGTCATCTGTGATTTGCCCTCTTCTTGTCATACACATAGCTTCTTTTGAGGTGTTTCATGTTCATCTATCTCCTCCTATGCATTCTTCACCTACTACCAATTCACTCCCCAAGCTCTTTTCTTTTTTTTCAAATCTTTTTTCTATTGTTATTTTTCCTTTTTTTTTTTTTTTTTCCTCGATCTCTTTTCTCCGTGACCTTTCATGTCATTTCAAGCCAGGACTTTTGCAGTAACCCAAGTGGGTTTCTTACACCCATTCTCCACATCTTTTGAAATACTATTTCATGAAACTTTGTTTCTAGTACCTACATACATCTATGTGTTCACTAGGTAGTGATGTAAAAATATCTCTTACGATGGACCTTCTAAATGATTGAAAACACGATTTAACTTTTGGGTAAGGGTTCTTCAGTTACATCAACCTCGTGATGTAATCCCTGGCTGTAATCTTGTTTTACTTATGTTATTACTGCTCATCATAGTCTCCAGGAAGCTCGGGCTCATTACTGGTTTTTTTTTGAGGTGGAGTCTCGCTCTGTCGCCCAGGCTGGAGTACAGTGGCATGATTGGCTCACTGCAACATCCGCCTCCTGGGTTCAAGCGAGTCTCCTGCCTTAGCCTCCTGAGTGGCTGGGATTACAGGCAGCGCCACCACGCTGAGCTAATTTTTGTGTTTTTAGTAGAGACAGAGTTTTACCATGTTGGTCGCTCCTGACCTTGTGATCCACCCACCTTGGCCTCACAAAGTGCTGGGATTACAGGCTTGAGCCACTATGCTCAGCCAGGCTCATTACTGTTTATGCATGTTTTTCCACAGTTGGACTCAGTTTACTTTTCCAGCTTTATCATTTCATATCTCCAGTGTACCTACTGGTTGTTATCTACACTGTTTGCTTCTTTATTTTTGTATCATCTTAACATGATAACAGTGTCTGGTTCCTGGCAAGTACTTGATAATGTGTTTCTCCAATGATGGGACAAATCCCAGAGCAAATCTTGTACTTTTTTTCTGTTGTATTTTTCTTGCTGCTGCCCTTATGCCTGATGCACCACTTCTTCTACACGACTCTCCCTGACTGCTTTAACTCTGTTTTTTCCCTTCCTCTTCCCTATTCCTAAAGCTTATTTGGTACCTAAGGGATAAGTCCTACAACTGTGGTTTGTTTGTCTGAGGTCAGGTTGGGAAGGTTCTGGGTAGCTGGAACTCTTTCCTTAGCAGGGTCGTCTGTGTTGGCAGATGATGAGATGTGGCCTGCCTGATACAGAAATTCTGGCTCGCTATTTGGAAAGAAATCAGGGTATCTTTATCCCACTGGTGTAAGGGTTAAATAGTTAACAACTAACAGATGAAATCAGTAAATACAGTAACTGATGCTAATGAACAACTTTGTAAGCAAAAGATATAAAAATTAAAAACTGAAAATATTTGCAAACTTGTCAAAAGAGTTGAAGTCCCTAATGTGAAAGGAACTCATAAGTCAATGAGGGATATAAAGAAAAATTGTTACGAGGTATGAGCAAGAAGATCATAGAATATGTCATGACACATAAGCAGCCTTTTTTTTTTTTTTGAGTCAGAGTCTCGCTCTGTGACCAGGCTGGAGTGGAGTGCAGTGATGTAATCTTGGATCACAGCAACCTCCACTTCCTGGATTAGAGCAATTCTTGTGCCTCAGCCTCCTAACTAGCTGCGATTACAGGTGTATACCGCCATGCCCAGCTAATTTTTGTATTTTTAGTAGAGACGGGGTTTCTCCATGTTGGCCAGGCTGGTCTCAAACTCCTGACCTCAAGTGATCTACCTGCCTTGACTTCCCAAAGTGCTAGGATTACAGGCATGAGCCACCATGCCTGGCCATAAGCAGCCAATTTTATAATTAAGTTTTTAGTCTTACCAGCAATCGAATGGGAATAAACATCATGTTAAGCAATGGATGCCATCAAATTAGCAAAATTAGTTAAATTCTAAATTTTTAACTGAAAATTATTAAATTTTTTGGTTGTTTTTGAGACACAGTCTTGCTCTGTCCCCCCAGGCTGGAGTGCAGTGGTGTGATCTTTCACTGCAGCCTCCCCTCCTTGTTCAAGCAGTTTTCATGCCTCAGCCTCCCAAGAAGCTGGGTTTCCAGGCATGTACCACTACACCCAAAAAAATCATTGTCTTACTGATTAGTTCCATGTATAATTTCTGAAGGAGGCACTGTAACAGAATGATTTAGAGCAGGGGCTAAGAGTCAGGAAGGCCCGGTTTTTGGTAGCAGCCTTGATCCAATCCATTGCATGACTTGACCATGTTACTTACTTGTGTATTTTTAGTAGAGACAGGGTTTCAACGTGTTGGCCAGGCTGAACTCCTGGCTTCAGGCAATCCGCCTGCCTTGGCCTTGCAAAGTGTTGGGGTTACAGGTGTGAGCTACTGTGCCTGGTCTTGCTTTTTTTTTTTTTTTTAATCTCAAAGAAATTCATGTGCTTCTGGCAGAAGTCTAATTTGGTGTAACCTTTGTAGCAAACAATTTGGTATTATTTGAGAAGTTTATATTTTTAAGGTTTTAACCTATTATTTTCATTCCCAAGAATCTATCCAAAAGCTATTAATTAGAGAGGCAAATATTTGTATAATGTTCATCATTTATCACAGTGTTTTTTATAATGGTGGGAAAACTTCCAATAACTTAAATGCTTTCATTGAGGAAATATTTCCTTAAGTGGGAAATTATGCCACCATGAAGTTATAATTTTGAAGAATATTTTAAAGAAGAATACTCATGAAATATTAGAAAAATTATTAGAAATATTAGAAAAATTATTTTTAAAATTATAAAAAATTATAATTATAATGTCATGGGATCCTTGGGGTGTTGCTTTTCCACCTGGAAACCTCTGTGGCTGGTGGCACTTTTGTCTGAGTTTTCTTTGGACCTGCTGGGCTTGTTCCACCTTCTTGGCCTAGCAGGCTGCACGCGGTTTGCATTACTACCTGGATCCTGTGCCTGCCAAGGGTGAGCCAGGTGCGGAGCGGTCAGTGGTGTGTGAGCGAGTGTGGGGTCCAGCCACTGTGCACAGCCAGGTGTGCCAGCCATGGCAGGGCAGGCAGTTCCAGGCACCAGTACAGGCACTGGCTCTGTGGGAGGCTGTGGCTGGACCAGGCGTACCACAGGCAGCTTCCACTGTGGGCACCGGGGAATGTGGTGATGCCTGCAAGCTTGGAGATGCCAGGAGCTGCAGAGCTCCAGAGAAGATGTCACAGCCCTGGCTCAGAGAGCCCCTAGGTCTGGTTCCCTCCTTGTTGCCTGCAACCTGGTGAGTAGAGGGCATGTTTTGGTCCTGTTTGTGTTACAGCTTTTTCAGTCCCACCATGCAGGGGTCCCATGTCTAGGAAGAATGAGGTATATGCACAACTGGAGGGTAAGCAAGGCAGAGAGCAACTTCGTTGAGCAACAGAAGAGCTATCAGGAGACCTGAAGTGGGTAGCTCCTTCTCACAGGCGGGTCTTCTGATGAGGAGACCCGAAGTGGGCGCTCATTTCTGCAGCTGGTAGTCTGGACATCTGTGAGTATGGCTGAGTCTGGGATTTTTATGGGCTCAGAATGGAGAAAGTGTGTGCTGATTGGTACATGGGAGGCCATGGACAGCCTGGAAAAAGCACTGTTTAAGTTCTTACTCCAGCCAGTGGACTCCACCTGGAATCCACAATCTGGACCCCAGGCCTTAGGCCGTCTCTGGCTTGACGGTGGGGTTTCACCTGGGACCCACCCCTTTCTGGGCAGGAACCTATGTCTGCCTCCCTCCGTCAACATGCCATCCATAGTGCCCACACTGTTTGGGCTGAGGGGTGCCTGCAGGTCCAGTTTGAGCTGCCTTCACCCCTGCTGGCCTCTCTGTGATGCTCACTGGCACCCAAAGTCCAGAGAGGGCTGAGGTGGCAGGGGGCTGGTGTGTCAGCACTGCCCCGAGCCTGTGCACACCCGACTGGGTCATCATAGTGCCCAGGCTCAGCCACAACTTTGCTCTGCGCCAGAGCACGTGCTAAGAGCAGGGAGAGGCCAGGGAGTGGGAGCAGGCACATCCTAGCCTGTGGGAGAAGAGGGGGCTTCCTGGGCCCTGAGAATGCAGGAATGCCCGGGTTAGGAGCCTCCGCTGGCTGCAGCTGTGCCTGGAGCATGGGGCTCTCACCCTGCCAACTTGGTAGCAGTCAGGGCTCCTACTTGTTCTCTGCTCTGCTGGCTCCGTGGAGCATGCAGCCTGGCTGTGCCTCCCCCACTGCAACCAGCAGCTGCTCCAGACAGGCTGCCCCTGCCCTTAGTAGTCCTTATTTATGGTGTTGCAGTTTGGTTTGTCTACAAACATGACCTGAAATGAAGCAGAAGTTATCTCTGGGTGGTGGGATAGGTGATGATTTTTAAAATTTTATTTGTATAGTGCATGTTATTTAAAAAATCACTATCCTGGCCAGGCGTGGTGGCTGACGCCTGTAATGCCAGCACTTTGGGAGGCCAAGGTGGGCGGATCATGAGGTCAAGGGATCGAGTCCCTCCTGGCCAATGTGGTGGAACCCCGTCTCCACTAAAAATATAAAAATTAGCTGGGCATGGTGGTGGGTGACTGTAGTCCCAGCTACTCAGGAGGCCGAGGCAGGAGAATCGCTTGAACCTAGGAGGCAGAGGGTGCAGAGTGAGACTCCGTCTCAAAAAAAAAAAAAAAAAAAAAAAAATCACTGTCTTACTGATTAGTTCCATGTATAATTTCTGAAGGAGGCACTGTAACAATGATTCAGAGCAGAGGCCAAGAGTCAGGAAGGCCCGGTCTTTGGTAGCAGCCTTGATCCAATCCATTATATGACTTGACCATGTTACTTTTCTCAGCATCTATTTCCTTATCTGTAAAATGGGACTTCTTAAACCTAACTCAGAGTTGTCAAGATTAGAAATGATAATGTATTATAACAGCCTTTAAAAAATAAATTTATTATTTTGCTTTAATTCTTGCAATAAAAACAAGTCTTTTTTTTTTTTTGAGGTGGAGTCTCATACTGTTGCCAGGCTAGAGTGAGTGCAGTGGCATGAGCTCGGCTCACTGCAAACTCCACCTCTTGGGTTCGAGTGATTCTCCCGCCTCAGCCTCCTGAGTAGCTGGGATTAGAGGCACATGCCACCATGCCTAGCTAATTTTTGTATTTTTGTAGAGACAGGGTTTCACCACGTGCACCAGGCTGGTCTTGAACTGCTACCTCAGGTGATCCACCCTCCTCGGCCTCCCAAAGTGCCAGAATTACAGGCATGAGCCGCTGAGCCCAGCCAAAAACAAGTCAACTTTTTTTTGCCTCCCAGTGAATATATCATAACAAAGACATTCAAGATATAATAGTCAAAACTCAAATGAATTTTGAGGCTGAACTATTAAGTGTATAATTACCCTGTGAATTACAGATTGAGTGTAAGTTTCACTAAAATAAAATGTAAAAATAATTAAAATGTAGTTTAAATTTTCTGCCAAGACAGATATTGTTTTCATTCTTGCTAATCTTCACCTGTTGAACTACCACCGAGGTTACATTTATTACCATATATATAACAACCTTTTGCAGTCTGGGTCACACAAGAGAATAAACCCTGTCCTTAGGCATCCGTTGCATGTAATGAATTTGCTTCTGTCTTGTGTGTCTACAATGGAACCAGCTTGTATCATCTAAGTTCTCATATGGAAGCAGTGAGAAAACTGTCACCCAAATTGCTATCTGTTCTGTGGTTTAGATGAGGAGCCCTGATTGAGATGCCTGGCGTGTAGAAGGCACTCAAAAGGAAACAGTTCCTATTGTATTTGTCCTAGAAGTCATGTAAAAGAGAAGTTGCTTTCCCGATTTCTTTGTTTGGTATAAGCATCTTTGGGAAAAGGTATTTTCAGAGTATGATCCCGTAAGTGGACAGCTCTGTGGCAATTTCTTAGGTCCGGTCTTTGGATCTGGTACTGACTCTGTGCTGTGTAGAACCACAGGCAGCTCCACCGTTAGCCCTCTTGTATTGTAACAGCCCTTTTCCTCCACTGTAGGGCGCCAAGGTACTGCTTCCTATCTGGGCAGAGTTTCTGAATTCTCTTCTGCTTAACTGTCAGAAGCCTTATTGTATCAGAATTTCAGGCCTCACATTTAATGCTTTGTCACAAATTGCTTTATGGTAATATATTTCATTTGGATATTCGTACTGCTTTTTGGGACTTTTAAAAAAAATATGCTGCTAAAGATACTGTTTTAATATATTTCCTGGTGAATGTTTTCTCATCACTGCTTCCTATTTTATTTTAGCTACTGATCTACTTCTTGCCTGGAATCCCATTTGTTTGGGATTGGTAGAAGGTGTTATTGGGAAAATTCAACTTCATTCAGGTATGTTTGTAAACTCCTTGAACTTGTCAGATTTATTACGGCATTTTTTTGGTGTTTTCCTCTTTGAGGATGCATGTAGGTTCTCTTAGAGCTTTGTCTTAATTTTGGGTCTGCTCAAAGTGGGCGTATTTCCATATAAGTTTAATGAAATAAAAAGATAACTTTAGAGAAAAAGTGGCATAATATTACACTTCTTTCTGCTACTAAAAACAAAAAAACAAAAAAAACTTACTGAATGCCTGCTATGCATCAGGAATCGTGCTTGTTGGTAGAACACAATAATGAGCAAAGACCTGTTTCTACCCTTATAAAGCCTACAGTTTAGGAGGAAAGACAGGTATCAAAGACTAATCATGGAAATAAGTGTATGATTATTTGGTAATCGTGGAAGGTGCCATGAAGGAAAGATACAGCAAATGCATCGATCTCAAAGGAGAGTAGTAGGAATAAAGCTGGAGAGGGAGGCAGGTGGCAGACCGTGGCTGGTTGGCTTTATGTCAGCTGTCTACTCCTGATACAGTCAACTCTGTCAGGGACGAGCGTGGGTCTCTTAGCACGGCACACAGTATATGGTCCTATCAAGGATCCCTATCCAGAACAGACAAATTGATGGGACATCCAGGTCATTCACCAGGCACTCACTTGGAATGACAGGCACCTGTATCCTAGGCCTAAAGGGAATTTTGTTAGTGGGAAAGTATAACAGGTATTATACGGGCGTGTCCTAAAAAGCTGAGTGAAAGGGGCCAAATGAAATTTTATTTATTTCTTTTTTGGTGCCTTGCCCTTCAGGGAGCTTTTTGTTTGTTTGGTTTTTGGTTTTTTTATTTGAGATGGAGTCTCGCTCTGTCGTGCTGGCTGGAGTGTAATGGCACAATCTCAGCTCACTGCAACCTCTGCCTCCCGGGTTCAAGCCATTCTCCTGCCTTAGCCTCCCTGGTAGCTTGGATTACAGGCACGTGCCACCACGCTCAGCTAATTTTTGTATTTTTAGTAGAGATGGGGTTTCACCATGTTGGCCAGACTGGTCTTAAACTCCTGAGCTCAGGTGATCCACCTGCCTTGGCCTCCCAAAGTGCTGGGATTACAGTCTTGAGCCACATTGCACCCAGACTAGGGAGGTTTTTAAAATTAGAGATGGGTTCTTGCTGTGTTGCTGAGACTGGTCTTAAACTCCTGGCCTCAAGCGATCCTCCTGCCTTGGGCTCCCAAAGTGCTGGGATTACAGGCATGAGCTACCACACTTGCCTTAAATGAAATACTTTAAGCACTGTGTTTAAATAAGTATTTTTCCTTTGGTATCAATTTTGATGAGTTATTAATTTAGGAGGCTTTGCCATTATTTTGGTGTAATTGTGAGTATGTATCTCTATAATGTATCCTTTTTTATTATTTTAAAATAGTAAGCATTTGAGAGCTAGATTGATTTTTTTGTATATAAGAAATAAGCACATATATCTGGACAATCATGATTCTTTGGTTGTTTTTAAAAGCGTGTTTTCTTCATGAAATATTTATAGTTTCAAAAAGCTGTTTATCACAGATGTGCATTTACACAGTTTCTTGTAAAATACACACATATATCTACCACCTAGATTAAGAAATGAAATATGGGCCAGGCTCAGTGGCTCATGCCTGTAATCCCAGCACTTTGGGAGCCCAGTCACCTGAGGTTGGGAGTTTGAGAATAGCCTGACCAACATGGAGAAACCCTGTCTCTACTGAAAATACAAAAATTAGCTTGGCATGGTGGTGCATGCATGCCTGTAGTCCCAGCTACTCAGGGAGGCTGAGATGGAGAATCACTTGAACCCGGGAGGCGGAGGTTGCGGTGAGCTGAGATTGTACCGTTGCATTCCAGCCTGGGCAACAAGAGCGAAACTCCGTCTCAAAACAAACAAACAAAGAAATGAAATATGACCAATGGGTTTGGAGCTGTCTCTGTGCCTTTTTCCAAATGTTGCCTGTTTCCTTCCTCTTAAAGGAACCTGCTATTTTGCATTTTATATTCCCTTGGTTTTCATTATTGCTTTTATTATATATGTATTCCTAAACATGTTGCTAAGGCTTGTATTTTGGGGATTTTATATAAATGATATTAAGCTGTTTGTGTTCTTTCACTTATTTTTATTTATATTTTTGAGATTTATCTATGTATGAAACTGTAGTTCCTTATTTTCACTATTTATGAATATATCATGATTTGTTCTTTTTCCTGTCACTGGGTAATTTCTATTTTTTTTCCTTTCTTTTTTTTGCTATTAGAACTAATACTGCTATGAGCATTGTTGTATATTCTTTGTTTGGTGGGTTTTTAAAAGATTCTTCCAACACAGAGGAGAAAAGCATTTAGTCATTGTGTCACCATGTAACCAAGGTATTTTAATAACACTCTCCTACCTGTCCACATTTACATACATATATTTTTAATTCATTTACATGCTGACAGGATAATTTCACAACTGGGTGTTCTGAGCTGAAATTCATTTTCTATTATTTAAATGACATGTATGAAACTTTTGAGTTATTTTTTCTCATTTTCAGTCACATCTTAGCACAGTGAATAAATCACTGCAGTCAGTCAGGAGACCCGAATACAAGCTGTATTTATTTAGCTTTGAGATACAGGAGAAGTTGCCTAATATTGGTTTCATACATCTCTTGTTATGTAACAAGCCAGTCCCAAAAGTTAATGGCTTAAAACAACAACAGTGTGGCCGGGTGTGGTGACCACGCCTGTAGTCCCAGCATTTTCGGAGGCCGAGGCGGGTGGATCACAAGGTCAGAAATTCCAGACCAGTGTGGCCAACATGGTGAAACCCTGTCTCTACTAAAGATACAAAAAATTAGTCGGACGTGGTGGCACATGCCTGTAATCCCAGCTACTTGGGAGACTGAGGCAGGAGAATTGCTTGAATCCAGGAGGCGGAGGTTGCAGTGAGCCGAGATCACGCCATTGCACCACTCCAGCCTGGGTGATGGGGCAAGACTATCTCAGAAAAAAAAAAAAAAAAAAAAAAAAAAAAAAAAAAAAAAAACAGGAACAACAGTGTCTAATTTCTCAGGATTCTGTGGGTTGACAGAGCAGCTCTGCTTTTCGCTGTTGTGTTGGCTGGGGTCATTCACGTAGCAGCAATCACCGGGAGTTTGCCTTGGGTGGCCTCAGTTCTCTTTCACCCAGCCCCTCCCTCCATGTGTCTCTTCTCACAAGGCCTCTCCTTGAGTCCTCCTCTCTCCTAGATAACCTGGACATCCTTTCAGGGTAATGGCCAGGTGCTGAGAAGACAGCTTCCAGTATTCAAGGGCCTGTATGTATGTCTTAAGTTGTTAAACAAGGTAGAAGAAACCGGTCTCTTCATTTCCGTAGGGTATTATGAGTCCCAAATGAGATAATGTACCTGCAAGTGCTTAGTAAATTGTAAATCACTATTTTATCAAGGATCTTTGGTTGCAAATACAAACCTATCAGCTTAGCAAAAACACATACTTTTTTATGAGGAACCCACGGGACCAAAAATAAGAAAGAAATGGATGTTGTAGAGGATCCAGGATTACTTTATTGGGACAGCTGGTCTCTGACAACCGCCTCTTCTTCTATGTCTCTTTTATTCTTCTCTCTTTTTGGCTTTCTCTGTTTGTGTGTATGTAGGACAAAATTTCTGCCTTTAAAATGGCACCCTTAGCCATCAAACCAACTGACATCTGATAATCCCTGAAATGACTGGAAACTAACCAGCAATCAAAAGAGATTGAGTAGTGAGTCCATGTTAGACTTCTAGTTAAGAGACTTATTGGCCCACCTTGGGCCAGGGGACTCCTGACCAGGGTCACATAGGTCACATGTGCTCCCGAGTCCCAATCCCTTAGGTGGGAGTCAGAGCAGGAGGGTTTGGACTTGGCAGACAGCCCAGAAGCTGTCTACTACAAATAATGTACAAATGTAAGTTAGTTAATAGTTGATGAGTTTATGATACAGTCAAAATATGATCATTTAGGAAGCGGTGAAGGTATGGTCATCTGTGGGTAGCCCCTTTATGTGTACTGTTCCTCTTTGCCGTTTTTTGGTCCCAAAACAGGTGACAATACCTGTGATGGTAGGATATTTTGGAAGAGGGAGAGGTGGAGAATAGAGTGAACTGGAGAAATAAGTATGAAAAAGGAAAGAAGGGCAGGGAAATTCTCTTAATTTTTCACTCTCCTAATCCTAGAACCTTTTTTTTCTTCTTGCCATGTCACCTGAAAGATTTGGCTCTTAAGAAAGAGAGTGGGGAGGAAGCAAAAGAAACTCTTTTCTGGGCCCTTGCTGCTTTTCCTTCCCTCCCAACCCTCTTCGTGTCACTCTGCTCCTAGCCCCTTGCCTGTGAGCACCCATCTTACTCCCCTCATCTGTCCTTGGGGATGCCCCCTCTTCCCCTTTCCCTGCCCTGCCATTAAAGTTCTTGCCCTGGGTCAGATTGGCTAGAAGGGAGATATGTGCCTGCTGTGTTAGAAAGAATTGAAAAAATTACTTCAGGGACATTTTCCCTGGGAACATCTTATTTTTGGAGCACAGGGGATGAGGGGAATAAAATGTCTGTACTTAAACTTTCTCCTGTTTCCCTCCTACTTATTATCCACATATTAATGCACAAATTTTTGTTCTCGCCTAGTGAGATGGGAACATAAATTTGTTTGAACAGATGTCATTGACAGTCTTAAAGTGGCGTGGGTGAGCCATGCTGCTGTTCCTGTCACTGAACTCTGAGCTCTGTGGAATGAAGCAAGGGCTTGTGACTTAGGAACTGTATTGGTTTGCTGCCATAACAAAGTACCACTGGCTGGGTGGTTTAAATGACGGAGTCGTATTTTCTCACAATTCTGGAATGCAGAAGTCTGAAATCAAGGTGTTGGCAAAGTTGATTCCTCCCAAGGCCTCTATCTTAGGCTTGTAAATGGCCGCCATCCCCTTGTGTCTTCATCTGATTTTCCTTCCATAACTGTGTTGTCTGTCTGAATTTCCTCATCTTGTAATGACACCAGCCATTTTGGATTAGGGCCCACCCAAATAAACTCATTTTAATCTAATTATCTCTTTGAAGACCCTGTCTTTAAATATCACATTCTGAGGTCCTGGGAGTTCAGACTTCAGTATATGAATTTTAAGGGGACACAGCTTAGCCCGTAACAGAAACATAATAGCCTCTGAAATGCTCATTACAAAAACATGTCAAAAAGAATTCCCTCGAACTGGTTTGCTGTTTCCTGCCACTTGGCCTTATTTCAGTATGATAGGCCAGTCCTCACATATCATTGGTTAGGCAGCCACTCTAGACATGAACTAATTCTGAAAGATCACACAATTGCCTTGAGTCAGGTGACTTCATCTAGTCTCAGTTGCCATTTAGAAGACAAAGTTGATTATAGTTCCTTGATACAGTTATTTTGAAGGTTTAATAAAACTCACATAAAGTGAGTTCTTAGTAATAAGCATTCAGTATATGCGGATTTTTTTCCGCATATACTGAAAAATAGTATATACTATTTTTTTTCCTCTTAAAGAGCCTCAGAGGTGTCAGATATTCTACTCAAGAACCACTTACATTGTGGCTACACATTTTTGAACAAATTTTAAACATGGACTATTTTTCTAATGTTAATTTTTGCCGAAACTGTAATAAGAACAAGTCACAGGCTGTATGTGGTGACTCACACCTGTAATCCAAGCACTTTGGGAGGCCAAGGCAGGTGGATCACTTAATGTCAGGCATTGGAGATCAGCCTGGCCAACACAGTGAAACGCCATCTCTACTAAAAATAGAAAAATTAGCTGGATGTGATGGTGGGCACCGGTGGTCCCAGCTACTTGGGAGGCTGAGGCAGGAGAATCACTTGAACCCAGGAGGTGGATGTTGCAGTGAGCCAAGATCACACCACTGCATTCCAACCTAGGTGACAGAACAAGACTAAAAAAAAAAAGAAGTCACTGAAAGACTACATTGTAAACAACGTATAAAAAGTAATGTTTTGCCAGGCGCAGTGGCTCAAGCCTGTAATCCCAGCACTTTGGGAGGCCGAGGCGGGTGGATCACGAGGTCAAGAGATCGAGACCATCCTGGTCAACATAGTGAAACCCCGTCTCTACTAAAAATACAAAAAATTAGCTGGGCATGGTGGCACGTGCCTGTAATCCCAGCTACTCAGGAGGCTGAGGCAGGAGAATTGCCTGAGCCCAGGAGGCAGAGGTTGCGGTGAGCCAAGATCCCGCCATTGCACTCCAGCCTGGGTAACAAGAGCGAAACTCCATCTCAAAAAAAAAAAAAAGTAATGTTTTTGGTAGTAACAGATTAGTAGCATTAGCAAAAGTTATTTTGTAATCCACAGTTCCTTTAAAAAATGGCCTCCCACCAAAAGTTACATTGTTAGTTTAGATTATCTGGCATTGCTCAAGGCCTCCAGTAAACAAAGATACTCCTACAGGCAGAACATTCCAAAGGCTTAGAAATTACAGCAAAGTTAATAAAAAAAATAAAAAAATATATATGACAGAAGAATTTCAAACTATTTTTGTTTGTGTTATCCTTTGTTGATAATTGCCTGCCCTTTTAGCAAGCTCTGCCAAAAAAAAAAAAGGAAAAAGAAAAATGGTTCTGTTTAATGCCTGTAAAATATGTGTTTAGAACCATTAGCTTGTTTCTGGGTTGCAAGGCCTCTTTCCCAGACATCTGTAGGCAGGTGGACTTCAGCCAGGGTATAATGTAGTCTGTCTCCAACAACTCAAACGTGTCTGACTTTGGTCTGACCAGTTGAGAGATAATTAATATGAGGAACAGAAAGTAGGAGATGTGTAATGTATCAACTAGGTGAAAGGAAAGTATGGACTTGTGAAAAATCAACATGAAAAAAGATTCATTGTACTATCCAGGAGGAAATAAAAATGGCAGTCAAGGGTGGGCACAGTGGTTCACACCTGTAATCCCAGCACTTTGAGAGGCTGAGTTAGGGCAGATCACTTGAGGTTAGGAGTTTGAGACCAGCCTGACCACACGGTGAAACCCCATTTCTACTAAAAATATGAAAATTCGCCGGGCATAGTGGTGTGTGCCTGTAATCCCAGCTACTTGGGAGGCTGAGGCATAAGAATCACTTGAACCTGGGAGATGGAGGCTGCAGTGGGCCAAGATCTTGCCACTGCACTCCAGCCTGGGTGACAGCAAGACTCCATCTGGCTGGAAAAAAAAAAAAGAGTAGTAATCAGATTCATATCATAATTTTAATTACATATTTATTTTTTCTTTTTCTTTTTTGTCTGTCTTCTCATGGAAATAACCTACAAGTAGACAGCAGCTGTGGGCCATGTCTGTTCTGCTTACCTGCTGTGTCTCTGTGTGCAGGCCCACTGCAGGGCTATTCAGAAATATTTAGCGAGTACTTAAGGATTTAATGAGTATCTATGGAGTACCTACTATGTGTCACAGTCTGTACTCAGTGCTGGGAACTGCAGGTTGAACAGAACTCGAAATTTCCAGGAACATAGACTCAGAATCTGAGTGATAGATGTTAATTCCCAGTTACACAGTTTTACCATTACAGATGTAATCATCTAAAGACAAGTATGGGGTGTTGTAGTAGTATGACAGAAGAGCCCAAGTGGTGGAGCTGGGGTTGCTGGATGGAAAGCATCTCATACGGACAGGGCCAGGGGTGGGATGGGGAGGGATTAAAAGGAGAGAGAGTTCTTGGCAGAGTATGAAGCTGTGCAAAAGGCCCACATGATTGATATGTTTCTTCTCTTCATTTTCTGTGTTATGTCTGGGTATAGCCATTTCTTCACACAGATGTCCAGGAAAAGACTGCTTTAGGCTGGAGATTTAAAATAGATCACAAAAGCTCTTCAAGTTATAATGTATTTTTAAGATTGAGAAGAGGATAAGCTCAATTAGGGTAAGAAGTATCTGAAGATAAAAAGCAAAAAGATCATTAGTAAAGGAATATATCCCACGATGTATTCAGGACTAGTTTAAAGAGAAAATTGTCAGGAGTCTTGATTAATTTGGCAATAGAGGCTCTTTGTTTAGTGATTAACTGAATTACTGCTGATAGTACTGAACAATCGTAGACAAAAATTCACTCAAGTAGATCTCATTCATGAAAATAAGTACTCACCATCTGCTGTTCCTACACTTTTTAAGTGGTAATGATGTCTCAGTCATTAAGATGGTAAAGTGTATTAGGCATATTATTTTTAATACTGATTTTAGTCTTCTCTATGGAGACTTTCTTGCTATGGCACTAGTGACATGAAATATTTTATATTTTAGTGATGAATGAATGGAGTGTCATTGGTATTGTTTTAGTGCATGCCTTAAAAGCCATTGGAAAACCCCACTCCTTAAGGACATTGGAGAGAAACAAGGGGGTCTCACAGGGTCCCTGTGGAGCTCTCATCCTCTGCTGGAGGCCTGGGTTGTGGAACAAGCCTTTTAGTTACTGTTTCTGTTTAGATATGAGTTTGCCTGTATACAGCTGTACTGTGGGGGATGCAGGTTGTTTTATTGTCCACTGACAACTCACATAATTAAAAATATGTAGGTATTGTGATGATAGTTATACAACTCTAAATGTAATAAAATCATTGAGTTGTTTCCTTACAATGGATGAAATTTATAATATACAAATTATAGTAAATATGTCTTGAGATACAATTTATATCTTATTGTAACATAACATTTCTACCAAAATATAAGTGATGTAAAATAGAATTCAAATACAGTCTTTTTTGGCTGGATGCAGTGGCTCATACCTGTAATCCCAGCACTTTGGGAGGCTGAGGCAGGAGGATCACCTGAGGTCAGGAGTTCGAGACCAGCCTGTCTAACATTGCTAGCCTCCCATGTAGCTAGTAGTCCAAGCTACTTGGGAGGCTAAGACAGGAGAATCCCTTGAACCTGAGAGGCAGAAATTTCAGTGAGCTGAGATAGTGCCATTGCACTCCAGCCCGGGGGAAAAGAGTGAAACTCCATCTCAAAACAAAAACAAAACAAAAAACAAATACAGTCTTTTTTGTTTTTTGTTTTGAAGACAGAGTTTCACTCTGTCACCCAGGCTGGAGTGCAGTGGCGTGATCATGGTTTACTGCAGCCTTGACCTAACTGGACTCCAGTGATCTTCCCATCTGTCTCCCAAGTAGCTGGGACTCTAGGCACATGCCACCATGCCCAGCTAATTTTTGTATTTTTTTTTTAGTAGAGATGGGGTTTTGCCATGTTGCCCAGGCTCGTCTTGAACTCCTGAGCTCAAGCGATCTGCCTGCCTTGGCCTTCCAAAGTGCTGGGATTACAGGCATGAGCACTATGCCCAGCCTCAGATATTGTCATTTTATATTCATTTTCTCATTTATGAGGATCTTAGAGTTACTGACTTCAAGAGGTAAGATTTACTTTTTTTTGAGACAGAGTCTTCCTCTTGTTGCCCAGGTTGGAGTGCAGTGGCACGATATTGGCTCACTGCACCCTCTACCTCCTGGTTCAAGCAATTCTAGTACCTCACCCTAAGGTGGCTAATTTTTGTATTTTTAGTATAGACAGGGTTTCATCATGTTGGCCAGACTGGTCTCAAACTCCTGCCTGCCTCGGCCTCCCAAAGTGCGGGGATGATAGGCATGAGTCACCATGTCTGGCCTAGAAGTAAAATTTTCATCCGTGACCAGATTCTTGTTTAACCCTTAGAATATTCTTTAACTATAGTTTAGTGGACCCATTTTCTTAACAGACTTGAGTCTTGGAAGCAGGCAGCTAAGTGGTGTGAGAGATTACTTTCTCTGGTATCTTCTCATCCGTCCTGTTTTTGCTTCCCTCCTGTTCCTTTTCCTCTCCCCTCAGGTACCTAGATGCTTGAGTGCTTCATCCATCTTTCTTTGCTCCCCTCAGCTTGTCCCCACATTTTGTGCTTCAGAATCTTTCACTTCCCTTTCCCTAGTCTTGAGTCTGTCTCCTTGGTGCAGACGGTTTTACCTCCCTGGTAGTAGTGATGCTTGAACAAGTCACATGAATGCGACCTGCAGTTCTGAGCTCCCCAGAGCGTGGTTACACAACTATGCTTCTTATTCCTAAGCATATCTCTAAGTGGCATGGCAGATTTTTATATTTTCAGGCAGAGAGCTACTTGAGAGGCAGGCCAGCATGCCTCATATGCTATTCCACTGTTACTCCTTTTTTCTAGTCATAAACCCATTTGTTTTTAATACTCTGATTTTCCTCAGTGATCTCAATGGCAGCAATGGTAAAGGTTTGGTTTTCAGCTTCAGAAAGAGGGGAGGAAAGCTGGGTGCAGTGGTGTATGCCTGTAGTCCCAGCTACTCGGAAGGCCGAGGCCAGGAGCTCGGGCTGCGGTGCATGATGATCATGCCTGTGAATAGCCACTGCACTCCAGCCTGGGCAACCTAGTGAGACCCTGTCTCTTAAAAAATGAAAAATTTAAAAGGAGGATTGTTAAGTTAAAAATGACTGTGTGGGCCACCTATACAGGTGCTTTCTGTATTGCCTCCTTTGTATCACCTTTTGGAGTTTTATTTTTATTTTTTTTATTTTTATTTTTTAAACAGAGTCTCACTCTGTCACCAGGTGCTAGGCTGGAGTGCAGTGGCACAATCTCGGCTCACTGCAACCTCCACCTCCCAGGATCAAGCAATTCTCCTGCCTCAGCCTCCCAAGTAGCTGGGACTACAGGCGCATGCCACCACACCCAGCTAATTTTTGTATTTTTAGTAGAGACGGGGTTTCACCGTGTTGGCCAGGATGGTCTCGATCTCTTGATCTCGTGATCCACCCACCTCAGCCTCCCAAAGTGCTGGGATTACAGGCTTGAGCCACTGCGCCTGGCCTAGAGTTTTTATCTTATTGAACATTTAAAAGTAATTCCAGTCAAATTATTGTCAGAGCTAATTGTGTTTAAGAAAGGAAATTCTCGACAAATATATTAAGTTCTCATTCACTTAGACTTGGCCAGTAACAACCATTGATAGCAAAAAAAAAAGGTTATTTAATTGACTTGGATAGCAGGTTTGTTATAGCCTTTGGGCTTGATTCACTTTGTGTATGGACCAATCACCTCCAACCTTGAAGCATTTTTATGTCACTTTTAAAAGCAGTAATTTATCTTTATAATGATTAACTTGCATCATGAGTAAAAATCCTGATTGTCTTTAGTATGTTGGAGTTTAATGGGCAGGAAAGTATTAAAGCTTTCAATAAACATACAGGAAAACATCTTAGTACTTTAGGGGGATAAGCTATAGTTATCTGGAAAATACATTTTTATAAAGAAGATCATTTTGCCCAAAATAAAAATTAAAAAAAAAAAAAAAACAAGATAGAAAAACCTGGGCACAGTGGCTCATGCCTGTATTCCTAGCACTTTGGGAGGCTGAGGTGGGTGGATCCCCTGAGGTCAGGAGTTTAAGACCACCTGGCCATCATGGTGAAATCCCATCTTAAAAAAATAAAAATAAAAATAAAACCATTTTGCCCAGCAGTACTTAATAAGTTAGACTTTTCTAGCCGGGCGCGGTGGCTCAAGCCTGTAATCCCAGCACTTTGGGAGGCTGAGGCAGGTGGATCATGAGGTCAAGAGATCGAGACCATCCTGGTCAACATGGTGAAACCCCGTCTCTACTAAAAATACAAAAAATTAGCTGGGCATGGTGGTGCGTGCCTGTAATCCCAGCTACTCAGGAGGCTGAGGCAGGAGAATTGCCTGAACCCAGGAGGCGGAGGTTGCGGTGAGCCGAGATCGCGCCATTGCACTCCAGCCTGGGTAACAAGAGCGAAACTCCGTCTCAAAAAAAAAAAAAAAAAAAAGTTAGACTTTTCTAGTTTTCTATAGATACAAAAGAGTTTATATTTTTATAGAGTATAATAGATTATTTTAGGATCATTTCATTTTATGGCAGATTTATTTAGGGATTTAACTACAGTCTTAAGCTTTACAGGCTAAGCAGAATATACTTCTAATTGCACCATTTGGTACTTTTGAAATAGAGCCTATTAAAAATGTCCCTTGCTGTAGATGCCCTCCCTATGAGTCACTGTCACTTTTCTATAAACTGAGACTTAGGAAACTTTAGTAAGCAGCAGAGCAGCCAGTTGGGAAACATGGAATAGCTGCTATGTTTGGAAGATGAACAAATTAATAGTTAGCTCTTTAGTCACTGAAAGCATTAGAAGCCTAATGTGGTGTGCTTTTAGCTATCAGGTACCTGACGTTGAACAAACCAGCACTGGCGTGGTGGTGGCATTACTTGTTATTCCATTTACTTGATGTATGTTCCCTGAAATACAACCTGGGATATATGGTGCTCTACTTCCATTAGGGGGAAAAACATTTCTCTTAGTGTAGTTTTTTGTTTTTGTTTTTTTAATATATGGCTTTAAATATAAAAGAAAAATTCATTAAACATACCGTTAATTCATATTTTTAGTCAAAATTTAAATTCATGCCTAAGTGTGCATAAAACCTACTTCATAGACTCATATTCATATTCACTTAAAAGTGCCAAAAGCTGATTAATAGCTTATTCATCAGATATCAATGAAGTAGGTTTTATGCACACTTAGGACTCAATTTACATTCCTACCAAAGATTTGTAAATAAGGGAGAATACTTAAAATTGGAGCAGAATATGCCTTGGGATAAACTATTAAGATATTCTCCTAATTATTAGTTTCTCATAGCATGTTAATATTATTGTTCAGTTGTCCCTTGGTATGAGGAGGAGGGGTTGGTTCCAGGACCACCCATGTATACCAAAATTCATACATGCTCAAGTCTTGAAGTTGGCCCTGTAGAACCTACATATATGAAAAGTTGGTTCTTTGTGTGGATTTCTCATTCCATGAATACTGTATTTTCAGTCTGCATTTGATTGGAAAAAATCTCCATGTAAGTGGACCCTTGCAGTTAAACTTTTGGTGTTCAAGGGTCAACTGTGTATAGTTCTGTTTTCATCTGTTTGGGCTTCTATAACAGAATATCGTGGACTGGGTGGCTTATAAATAACAGAAATGTATTTCTGATGGCTCTGAGGCTGGGCAGCCTAAGATCAAAGCCCCAGCAGATGTGATGTTTGGTGAGGGCCTGCTTTTTATACATGGATGGCCTTTTCTCACTGAGTCCTCACATGGAAGGAGGCATGAGGGAGCTCTCCTGGGTCTCTTTTATAAGAGCACTAATCCTACTAGTGATGGTGGAGCCCTAATAACCTCATCATCTACCAAAGGCCCCACTTCCTAATACCATAACATTGGGGATTAGGATTTCAGCATACAGTCAGGGTCCCCCTATTTGTAGGTTCCACATCCGCAGATTGAAAATGTTCAGGGAAAAAAAAATACAAATAATATAACAACTATTTAAATACCACTTATATTGTATTAGGTATTATACGTATTCTTGAGATGATTTAAAGTACACAGGAGGATGTGCATAGGTATATGCAACTATAATACTATGCCATTTTACATAAGGTACTTGAACATTTGAGGATTTTGGTATCCATAAGGGGTTGTAGAATCAATCCCCTGAAGATACTGAGGGCTCACTATGAATTTGGGGGGACATGAACATTTAGCTTATAATATTCTGTCCCTGGTCCCCTCAAATGTATGTTCTTCTCATATGCAAAATACATTCATTATAATCCCAGCAGCCCCAAACTCTTAACTCATTCCAGCATCAATTCTAAAGTAAAAAATCCAAAGTCTTGATTAAATGTCATCTAACTCAGATGTGGGTGAGACTCAAGGTATGATTCATCCTGAGGCAAATTGCTCTTCAGCTGCAAACCCTGTGAAACCAAATAAGTACGTACTTAGAAAATACTGTGGTGGGACAGACATGGGCTAGACATTTCCAGTTCAGAAGAGAAATAGGAAAGAAGAAAGGGGTAGTGGAGCCCTGGTAAGTCCAAACTATAAGCCAAACTCCTTGAGATCTTAAGGTTTGAGAATAATCTTCACTGGGTCCATGTCCTGCACTCCAAGCCCACTGGGGTAGAGGTCCTACTTTCCAGGCCTGCTGAGGTGGGGGAGGGGGCCTGCCTCCACAGCTCCACCTAGGAATGGTTGTGTCCCTAGGGCCTTGCTGGTTGTTCCAATCCCCACAGCATTGGGCAGAGACCATCTTGCCTGTTCAAAGTAAGGCAGTCCCTGCCTATGCCTTTTGAAACCCAGAAAGCAGCCCTGATGATCTCTTATCACCTTTGGGATTGTTCTGCCTTGTCTTGAAGAATAGTGCACATTCTCTGCCAAAAATCTCTGTTGTCCCGGCCTGTAAAACCCAAGAGGACAGTTCATTCCTTCATTCAGTTCCTTCCCTTTCATCTCACACTGGCCGTTCTCCTGCTGGAGTGGCTTATCAAGTTCATGGTTCACACCCATATTACTCTCCTTATCAGAGGGACTTGGGCACACCTGTTGTGTTTTCCCCTGAACGTGTCCTTTTTAAAATTTCCATAGTATGGCCAGACTGTTCCAGTTTTTAAAAAGTTCTGCTTTATTTTTGCTTAACAATTCTGTCTTTAAGTCATAGCTCTCTTCTCACATTTTACTGTAATCAGGGAGGAATAGCCAAACTGCAACTTTGACAGTTTGCTTAGAAATTGCTTGAGGTAAATATCCGATTTCATCACTCTTAAGTCCTCCCTTCCACAAAATACTAGAACATGCACACCCTTCAACCAAGTTCTTTCCCATTTATAACCGGGGTCACCTCCATGTTGTCCAATAGCATGTTCCTTATTTTCATCTGAGACTTCATCAGGATGCTCTTTACTGTCCATGTTTTCTACCAACAGTCTGCTCAGGATTACTTAGGAATTCTCTGAGAATATGGAGGCTTTTTCTACAGCTCATCTCTCTTCTTTCTGAGTCCTCACCAGAACCACCTTTAAAGGTTCACGCAGGGTAATGTAGGTTTTTTTTTAATAGTAGGCACCTCCAAACTCTTCCAGCCTCTACCCATTACACAGTTCCAAAGCTGCTTCCACATCTTTAGATGTTTGTTACAGTAGCACCCCTGCTGTTTGCTACCAAAATCTGAATTAGGGCTTTCCAGAACCAATAGTGTATACGCGTGCAAATGCATGCACACACAGGTGCACGTGCGCACACACGCACACAGTTGACCCTTGGACAATACAAATTTAAACTGTGTGGGTTCATGTATAGTATATTTTCTTTTGCCTCTTCCACACCTGAGACCTCAAGACCAAACCCTGCTCTTCCTTCCGCTTTCTCAGCCTACTCAACATGAAGATAAGGATGAAGATCTTTATAATGATCCACTTCCACTTAATGAGTAGTAAATACATTTCTCTTCCTTATGGTTTTCTTTTCTTTCTCTCTCTCTCTTTTTTTTTTTTTTTTTTGGAGACAGAGTTTTGCTCTTGTTGCCCAGGGTTAAGTGCAATGTTGCAATCTCGGCCCACTGTAACCTCTGCTTCCCAGGTTCAAGCTATTCTCCTATCTCAGCCTCCCAAGTAGCTGGGATTATAGGCATGTGCCACCATGCCTGGCTAATGTTTTGTATTTTTAGTAGAGATGGAGTTTCACCATGTTGGCCAGGCTGGTCCTGAACTCCTGACCTCAGCTGATCCACCTGCCTTGGCCTCGCAAAGTGCTGGAATTACAAGTGTGAGCCACCACACCTGGCCACTTGTGGTTTTCTTAATAACATTTTCTTTTCTCTAGCTTACTTTATTTATTTATTTATTTGAGACAGAGTTTCCCTCTTGTTGCCCAGGCTGGAGTGCAGTGGCATGATCTCGGCTCACGGCAACCTTTGCCTCCAAGATTGAAGCGATTCTCCTGTCTCAGCCTCCTGAGTAGCTGGGTTTATGGGTGCCTGCCACCATGCCCAGCTAATTTTTTGTATTTTTTGTAAAGGTGGAGTTTCACTATGTTGGCCAGGCTGGTCTCAAAACTCCTGACCTCAGGTGATCCACCGGCCTTGGCCTCCCAAAGTGCTGGGATTACAGGTGTGAGCCACCATGCCTGGCCTAGCATACTTTATTTTAAGAATACAGTATATAATACAGCATGCAAAGTATGTGTTGATCAACTATGTTGTTAATGAGGCTTCTGATCAATAGTAGGCTTTTTAGAGTTAAGTTTTGGGAGAGTTAAAAGTTGTATGTGGATTTTGTTTTTGTTTTTGTTTTTGAGACAAAAACAAAACTCTTGTCTCCCAGGCTGGAGTGAAGTGGGGAGATCTCAGCTCATTGCAACCTCAACCTCCTGGGTTCATGTGATTCTCATGCTTCAGCCTCTCGAGTAGCTGGTACTGCAGATACACGCCATGGTACCTGGCTAATTTTTGTATTTTTTTGTAGAGACAGGTTTTGCTATATTGCCCAGGCTAGTCTCAAACTCCTGAGCTCAGGTGACCCACCTGCCTCAGCCTCCCAAAGTGTTGGGATTATGGGTGTGAGCCACTGCACCTGGCGCTCTCTCTCTCGCGCTCTCTCTCTCTCTCTCTCTCTCTCTGTGTGTGTGTGTGTGTGTGTGTGTGTGTGTGTAGAGAGAGAGAGAGATTTAACATCTATAAGAGAATTATTATATACAGAGATTGGCTCATGTGATTATGGAGGCTGAGAGGTCCTACAGTCTGGCCATATGCAAGCTGGAGAACCATGAAAGCTGATGGTATAGTTCCAGTCCAAGCCCAAAGGACTAAGAACCAGGGGAGCCAATGGTGTAAGTCTCAGCTGGAATCCAAGGGCCTGACAACCAAGAGCACTGATGTCTGCAGGCAGGAGAAGATGGTGTCCCAGCTCAGAGAGCAAGGTAGCCCATCCTTTACTTTTTTGTTCTATTCTGGCCCTCAGTGGATTGGATGATGCCCACCTGTATTGGTGAGGGCAGTCTTTATTCAGTTTACCAATTAAAATGCTAATCTCTTCTGGAAATATCTTCTTACACAAACCCAGAAATTATGTTTTACCAGCAATCTGGGCATCCCTTCCCAGTCAAGTTGACCCACAAAATTAACCATCACAGGGTCATTTACAGATATTTCATACACTTTAAAAATAAGATCAAGTAAACTAATCAGAGGTTCTGTTTCTGACAGCAGCAGTATTTGATGAAATAATGGCCAAGAATTTTCTAAAACCAACTATAAATACAAGCCTTGAGAGGATATCCTAAAAGAAGCCAAAGAAATAAAAATACACACTAAATTCAAAGGCACTTAGTAAGTCCTGATAGAAACAATGGAAGCCAGAAGACAATGGAATGACATCATCAAAATGCCTGTCCAGAATTTTATACCTTCAGAAATTAAGAAAAATAAAGACATTTTGAGACAAACAAAAACAGATAATTTGGCCGGGCGCGGTGGCTCACGCCTGTAATCCCAGCACTTTGGGAGGCCGAGGCGGGTGGATCACAAGGTCAAGAGATCAAGACCATCCTGGTCAACATGGTGAAACCCCGTCTCTACTAAAAATACAAAAAATTAGCTGGGCATGGTGGCACGTGCCTGTAATCCCAGCTACTCAGGAGGCTGAGGCAGGAGAATTGCCTGAACCCAGGAGGCGGAGGTTGTGGTGAGCCGAGATTGCGCCATTGCACTCAGGCCTGGGTAACAAGAGTGAAACTCCGTCTCAAAAAAAAAAACCAAAACAACAAAAAACAGATAATTTGTCACCATCAGTTTCTGCATTAAAAGAAATACTAGAGAGGGCCAAGCACAGTGGCTAATGCCTGTAATCCCAGCATTTTGGAGGCCAAGTCGGGAGGATCACTTGAGATCAGGAGTTTGAGAGCAGCCTGGTCCAACATGGTGAAACCCCGTCTCTTCTAAAAATATGAAAGTTAGCCAGGCATGGTGGAGGGCACCTGCAATCCCAGCTACTTGGGAGGCTGAGGCAGGAGAATCACTTGAACCTGGGAGGCGGGGGCTGCAGTGAGCTGAGATCGTGCCACTGTACTCCAGCCTGGGCAACAGAGTGAGACTCAGTCTCCACCCCCCTCAAAAAAAAAAAAACCCCAAAAACTAGAGAGCTCTCATTTTCAGACAAAAGGAAAATGATTTCAGATGGGAACATGGAGGGATAGGAAGAAATGACGATCAATGGAAAGGGGAAATAAATTAGTAAATTTAAGTGAATTTGTCATATGGGCCTTAAATTTAAATGTGGAATTAAAATACACAACAATAATAGTAACAATGGGGAGTGAAAAGGAGTTGGTATTCTAAGTCCTTTCACTGTCCAGCACCTGGAAAAAGTACAGATTTACATTAGGCTTTTGTAAATTAGTGTTTATGTTATCCCCTACAGTGTAACCACTAACAGAATAATAAAATATTGTGAAAAGCTAATAAAGGGGAAAAGCAGAATAATAACGATTTAAAAATTTAATCCAAAAGAAGGCAAGGAAAGGTATGTATGGAACAAGTGGGATAAATAGTAAGATGATAGTTTGATTCCTTAATTTGTCAGTCATTACATAACAAACGAGTAGACTTAATGCTTCAATTAAAACCCAGAGATGTTTATACTGGAAAAACAATAAAATCCATCTATTGCATCGGAACTGAATCATTTTCTGAGTGCAAAACACACACAAAAAAAGACAAAAAAAAATCCATCTACATGCTGCTTTCAAGACAAATGCCTTAGATACGTGAATACAGAAAGTAAAAGCGTAGAAACTGCAAACATTAACCTAATGAAAACTGGTGTCACTGTGCTAACATCAAAGTAGACTTTAAGGCAAGAAGTAGAATCATTTCAAAAATAACAAAATGTTCAAGTCACCAGAAAGACAGAACAATTTGAAATTTGTATGCACCTAAGTATAACCTCAAAACCAACTATAAATATATATTAAAAAACAGCAAGTCATTTGGCTTACATTTTTTAGTTGAGACTCTCAATTTGAAATGACAGAAGAACGTGAATGTTCCTATTGGCAATGTGACAGAAAAGAAAGGAAAGGCGGGCAGACTTTTCCCCTTTTCAGATTATCTTTTTCCTTCTTTACCAACATGTCTCCATCCTCTGATGTATCTATTGCAAGTATAGACCCTTCTGTGATGCTTTGAGCATAATCTGCAGAAGCACAGCCCTTCAATAAATATTTGTATTTGAATATTATGTTACAAAAGACTTTTGAGTATATGGTATGCACCTCTGTCTTTGGGTTAGTATTTGTTGGCATGTCAATATAATTATAAGTTCTTGTCAAGTGTGGTGGTGCATACCTGTAGTCCCAGCTACTAGAGGGCTGAGGTGGAAGGATTACTTGGACCCAGGAGTTCTGGGCTGGAATGAGCTATGCTGATGTGAGTGTCCACACTAAGTTTGGCATCAAATATGGCAGCCTCTTGGGAGTGGGGGGAACACCAGGTTTTTTTTTTTTTTCTGTGGTGGGTGGTGGTGGGCGGGCCAGTCTCACTGCCACCAACTGTCAGGCTCCTCCAAGGCTTGGGGCCCATGCTGGGGCCCAGGGGCCTTCTCAGGCTCCACAGTCACTTGAAGGAGGCTCCGGGCCAGGAAGCAGGGAGGCAGAGTTACAGTTTAGAAGATGGAAGAACCGTGGGGACACTGGAAGGTCGCCTGGAATCGGCACACGCAGAGGGACCGGAAAGCCACGTCGGCGTGCGCCCTCCAGATCAGAAACAGAGGAGGTCAGAATTCCCATGCTGATAAGCATAGCCACTGCACTCCAGCCTGGGGAATATAATGAGATCCTGTCTCTTAAAAGGGAGAGAAAGAAAAGAAAAAAAAATTACAAATTCACCTGTGCTGGCTTCTCAGGTCGTAACTGCACAACTGTCTGAGTGTTCAGGCAGATGGGTGCGCTCTGTTTCACCATTTCCTAGCCTCTCTGTGACTCTTCTAGTGGACCCAGGAAAGGTAACTCTTGGCCTCAGGAATATAATGTAAGTATTAGGGCATAATAAAGGAAGTAAACACCTAAGATTCATTAGTAAATGCACCTTCCCTTCCTTTTTACCTTTGTTCCTCACACACATGTTTATAGAGATAAATTGGAAAGTGTCTAAAAGAGCAGTGAAAATAGAGCCTACAAAATAAATATGGTTGTATGCTGTGAACATAAGCCATTTTAAGTTCTCAAGTAAAATTAAAAGGACTAGTGCCAAGAATGGTAACCAGTTACTTTCTATCGCGCTTGTTTTTCTTATGTGAGAGAACTAAGAAAGCAGGGTTTGGATTAGGTTTAAAGAATTTCCATGGAGTAGGGAATAATGGTTAAAGAGAACTTTAGTTTTGTTTCTAATGTTTAAACTTTAAAAAAATGAGATGTATTTATATATTCCCTATATAATGTTAATAAAAATAAAAATGATTGCTGGACATGCATTGGTGGATTTAATGTATATATTTTCTGTATGTCAGTAGTATGGTTAGCCATGTCTAGAAATAGTAAATACCTTTAGAGGTAAGGTCATGAGTAAGAAGTAGGCTAATATGAAAAATTTTCTTTGGCTGGGCGCAGTGGCTCACGCCTGTAATCCCAGCACTTTGGGAGGCCGAGGCGGGTGGATCACGAGGTCAAGAGATGGAGACCATCCTGGTCAAAATGGTGAAACCCGTGTCTACTAAAAATTCAAAAAATCAGCTGGGCATGGTGGCGCGTGCCTGTAATCCCAGCTACTCAGGAGGCTGAGGCAGAAGAATTGCCTGAACCTAGGAGGTGGAGGTTGCGGTGAGCCAAGATCGTGCCATTGCACTCCAGCCTGGGTAACAAGAGTGAAACTCCGTCTCAAAAAAAAAAAAAAAAAAAAAGAAAATATTTTTAAGGATTATCTATGTTGAAGCATGTACCAGCACTTCATTCCTTTATAGCTGAATAATATTCCCTTTTGTGGATAGATTACGTTTTGTCTGTTCTTTCACCCCTTGATGGATGTTTGGGTTGTTTCTTCAAAAGGAACTTCTTTTAAATTTAAATTTTTAGGTAGTACAAGTGCATGGTGTAACGATGTAAATGGTAGTAAAAGGTATTCAGTGAAGCCTCCCTCACTCCCCTGTCCCTATCTGCTCAATTTCCACTACTTCATCCAACCTAGCACCCATCGTTATTAGTTTCTTGTGAATCCTTCCAGAGTTTCTTTGTGCATTTACAAACAAATATAATTATTATGCTTACAGTCTTCATTTTCCCAACCTTCCCAAATATATAGAATACATTTCTAGGAGAGGAACAGATTGGATAAAGCATACACACAGTTTGAATTTTGATGTATCTCCAACACTAAATGTTACCTTTAAGAAAGAGATTTCTGGGCCGGGCGCGGTGGCTCAAGCCTGTAATCCCAGCACTTTGGGAGGCTGACGCGGGTGGATCACGAGGTCGAGAGACGAGACCATCCTGATCAACATGGTGAAACCCCGTCTCTACTAAAAAAATACAAAAAATTAGCTGGGCATGGTGGCGCGTGCCTGTAATCCCAGCTACTCAGGAGGCTGAGGCAGGAGAATTGCCTGAACCCAGGAGGCGGAGGTTGCCGTGAGCCGAGATCGTGCCATTGCACTCCAGCCTGGGTAACAAGAGCGAAACTCCGTCTCAAAAAAAAAAGAAAGAAAGAGATTTCTTTTTGACAATCTGATAGAGAAAAAGTGATCTTCCTATTTTAATGTATATTTATTTGATTATTGCTGAGCTTAATTATATATATGTTTTTTTTTTAAAATTTTAGTTTCAGGGGTGTACATGTGCAGGTTTGTTATATGGATATATGATATGATGCTGAGGTTTGGGCTTCTGTTGATCCCGTCACTCTAATAGTGAACATAGTACCCAGTAGATGCTTTTCTCTCCCTTGCTTCCTTCCCACCATCCCCTGTTTTGGAATCTCCAGTGTCTATTACTTACATTCATTGAGATACCATTCTTTTCCCTTCTTTGTCATCATTTATGAGATGCTCATTTTTACATGGGTTTGTGTCTGGCTTCTCTAGTCTAGTCTAGTGATACATTTATCTATTTCTTTACTAGTATCAAGTTTTAATTGCCATGCTTTTTTTCCTCTGCTTGCTTTGTCTCCCATGTTGGGTTTCACTGTCCCCCATGCTGGAGTGCAGTGACGCAATCATAGCTCACTGCCAACTTCTTGAACTCTTGGGCTCAAGTAGTCCTCTTGTCTCAGCCTCCGAAATAGCTGGAATGACAGGTGCAAGTCACCACGCCTGGTATTACCATAGTTTTATAGTACTTTTTGCTGTCTAGGAAGATGAATAGTCTCAATTTATTTTCAAAATTTATAATTTATATATATATTTACGCATGTGTGTGTTTGTGTGTGTGTGTGTGTGTATTTTTTTGGAGACAGGGTCTCACTCTGTTGCCCAGGCTGGACTGCAGTGGCATGATCTTGGCTCACTGCAACCTCCACCTCCTGGGTTCAAGCAGTTCTACTGTCTCAGCCTCCTGAGTAGCTGGGAGGGAGTACAGGTGTGTGTCACCATCCCCGGCTAATTTTTGTATTTTTAGTAGAGACTGGGTTTCACCATATTAACCAGGCTGGTCTTGAACTCCTGATCTTGTGATCCGCCTGCCTCAGCCTCCCAAAGTGCTCAGATTACAGGTGTGAACCACTTCGCCAGGCTGATAGATAGAGAGATAGAGATATTTTTGAGACAGAATCTTGCTGTGTTGCCCAGGCTGTAGTGCAGTGCTCGATTTTGGCTCACTGTAGCCTCTGCCTCCTGCATTCAAATGATTCTCCTGCCTCAGCCTCCTGAGTAGCTAGGACTACAGGTGTGTGCCACCACACCTAGCTAATTTTTATATTTTTAGTAGAGACTGGGTTTCACCATGTTATGGTCTGTCAATCTCCTGACCTCGGGTTCTGCCCACCTTGGCCTCCCAAAGTGTTGAGATTACAGGAGTGAGCTACCATGCCTGGACTTTACTGGATATTTTTACACATTTAGTCTTTCAAGTGAAATTTAAAATATATTTAAATTTACCTAGAAGCCCCATTAGAATTTTGATTGAAATTGCTTTAAATTTCTATATTAATTTGAGAGAGACCAGAAAATCTGAAGTATTGAACCTTTGCATCCAGGCACATGGTGCTTTCACATATTTATTTTCTGTATGCCCTGAATGAAAGTTCTGTGGTGCTTTTCATATAGATATTCTTCCTTCCTTCCTTTCTTTTTTCTCTTCTTTGATTCTTTTCTTTCTTTCTTTCCCTCTCTCTTTCTTTCTTTCTTTTTTTTTTTTTGAGACGGAGTTTCGCTCTTGTTACCCAGGCTGGAGTGCAATGGCACGATCTCGGCTCACCGCAACCTCCGCCTCCTGGGTTCAGGCAATTCTCCTGCCTCAGCCTCCTGAGTAGCTGGGGTTACAGGCACGCACCACCATGCCCAGCTAATTTTTTGTATTTTTAGTAGAGACGGGGTTTCACCATGTTGACCAGGATGTTCTCGATCTCTTGACCTCGTGATCCACCTACCTCGGCCTCCCAAAGTGCTGGGATTACAGGCTTGAGCCACCGCGCCCGGCCTCTTTCTTTCTTTTCTGGCTTTCTTTCTTTCTTGACTGGGTCTGGCTATTTTGCTCAGGCTGGTCTTGAACTCCTGGGCTCAAGCAGTCCCTCTGCCTTGGCCTCCCAAAGTGCTGGGAGTACAGACATGAGCCACCACTCCCAACCTAGACATTTCTTAATTGGAATTAGTCCCAAAAGCTTTATTGTTCCTGTTGCTAATGTTATGACATCCTTTTTTCTATTACATATGGAAGTGGCCTATATTAATGCTTTTTTGTATATTTATTTTTATATGTGGCCACATAGGTGGACTCCATCTAATTAATATATTACTGATTTCTCAAGGTATTAAAAACTTTGGAAATATATAATATTTCCTTTCTTTACAATATCTCTAGTTAGTTTTTAACCTTTTATATTATATCTAGAATCCATGCTTTTTCCATGAGGCTGAGGTTTAGCAAATGAAAAATATACAGCACATAATAAAGGCACGATGCTAATTTTCTTCCTCACTGTTTCAGTCTTACACATTGATCAAAAAAAAAAAACCAGTAAAATTTGTAAGGAAATAGATATCTACACGTTATAATCTAAGTAATCTACCTTAATTTCTCTCTGCTTAGGAAATGGTATGATGATAGGTGGTTGGAATTTTTCTTCACACAACTTCCCTTTAGGTTTCCTTAGGGGGAAAAAGCAATAAAAAAATTACATATATTTGATTATGCTAGAATCTAAAATCTTTTTTTTTTTTTTTTTGCAATTTATTTCTGGAAGAAACTGGATTATCAAATAGAATTCTTTTTTCTTTTTTCTTTTCTTTTTTTTGAGACGGCGTCTTGCTCTGTCACCTAGGCTGGAGTGCAATGGCATGATCTCTGTTCACTGCAATCTCTGCCTCCAGGATTCAAGCCATTCTCTTGCCTCAGCCTCCCAGGTAGCTGGGACTACAGGTATGTGCCACCATGCCCAGCTGATTTTTCCATATTTTTAGTAGAGCTGGGGTTTCACCATGCTGGCCAGGCTGGTCTCGAACTCCTGACCTCAAGTGATCAACCTGCCTTGGCCTCCCAAAGTGCTGGGATTGCAGATGTGAGCCACCACACCTGGTGTCTTTTTGTTTTTTTTGGTAGTGTCTCTTATTCTGTTGCCCAGGCTGGAATGCAGTGGTGTGATCAAGGCTCACTTCAGCCTTGACCTCCCTGGGCTCAGGTGATCCTTCCACCCTCAGCCTCCGTGTGTGTACGTGTGTGTGTGTGTGTGTGTGTGTGTGTGTGTGTGTGTGTGTGTGTGTGTATACGTACGTATATACAAGGTTACTCCACCATGCCTGGCTAATTTAAATTTTTGTTTTTTATAGAGACAGGTTTTCCCTATGTTGCTTAGGCTGGTCTTGAACTCCTGGGCTAAAGTGATCTGCCTGCGCTGGCCTCCCAAAGTGCTGGGATTACAAGTGTGGGCCACTGTGCCTAGCCTCAAATAAAATTCTAACTCAGATTTTTAACCAAAGGCCCATGTGATTTCTTCTTTACTTTCTAGAGTTGCAATTTTTTTTAAATTAAAAGACAGGTACAGAGTCATTGAAAAAAAAAGTTGAACGTCATAGAAGTCTGAGTCATACATTGATGACTGCTGGGCCTAGGTGGTGGGTGAATTTGGTTTGATTATATTGCTTCCTCTACTTTTATGTATGTTTGAAGATGTCTAAAAAGGAAGTTTTAAAAAAAATTCTGTTGGCCAGTTGCAAGTCTGGATGGAGCATCTTATTTGAATGTTTTTCTGTTTTTCAGCTATAGGTTGGAAATGGAATCTACTAGCAGGGTATAGTGGTATTAAAACTATGACATAAATTGCCTTGTGATACTTAACAGTAGATGTTCAATAAACATTAATTCTTAGGAATAATATCATGAATTATACAAATTGGTATTTAATCCTCACAGCCACTCTCTGAAGTAGGCAGTTTTATCCCAGTTTTCATATGAGAAAACTGAGAACTGGAGCAGCTAAGTATTATGCTTTGAAGTATAAAAGAAGTAAGTGATGGAGCTAAAATCTGAGTCTGACTTCTGGCTTCAGAGTCTAGGATACTTGAAGCCTGCCTGAAAAGGGAAGGCTGCTATTTACAAAGCTTTGTTTCTGTCATTTGAGATTATTTACATTTTCTCAGATTTAATCATCGTAACTGCAAGGCAGATTGAATGTCAGTCTGTAACCTTTTAAAAGAGGCACATAGATTTTCACATTTTTGTATATGAGTAGTTCACTCTAAAAAATGTGTATTTTATTTTAAAATATATTTGAATGTTTAAGTTGAGTTTATTGGCAATACCATTGTTTTTGTGGAAGAAAAGATGCCTCTAGTTTTCCAAGTGAGTTTGTATATGAGATAAAACCTCTGTGTTAAATTTAAAATTTTATATTTTTGTTACTATACCATTAGATGGTATATTTGATAATGTACATTGTGTTTTTGTTATTGTTGAATTTATTAAAATCATAAATTATAACGTTGATATGAAATGAATCCAGAGCAAATCGGGGCAAGAAGATGTAAATTAGGAAGGGCTCTCCTGTGTGTGTGTGGGGGGAGCGGGTAGGGGAAGGGGGAATCCTTGAGTCATAAAATAAAGATTCCTTATTTATTTATTTTTTTAAGAGACATGGTATTGTTTTGTCATCCAGGCTGGAGTACAGTGACACACTCATAGCTCACTGCAGCCTTGAACTCCTGAGCTCAAATGATCCTTCCACTTCAGCCTCCTGAGTAGCTGAGCCTACAGGCATGCATCACCATGCCCAGATAATTTTTGTATTTTCGCAGAGACTGGGTTTCACCATGTTGCCCAGGCTGGTTTAAAACTTCTGGGCTCAAGTGATCTGCCCACCTCAGCCTCCCAGAGTGCTGGGATTACAGGCATGAGCCACTGCACCTGGCCTTGGCTAATTTTTAAAAACAATTTTTAGGTCTGGGATCTTGCTATGTTGGCCTGGCTATTTTTGAACTCCTGGCCTTGAGTGATACTCCCTTTTCAGCCTTCCAAAATGCTGGGATTACAGGGATGACCCATCATGCCTAACCCAAATCTAAATTGTTCACTATAAGACAGGAATTGTTCCTGTGAAGTTAAGAGACCTATTGTAAGGATTTTTTTTTTTTTTTTAAGACATAGTCTCACTCTGTCACCCAGGCTGGAGTGCAATGGCGTGATCTCGGCTCACTGCATCAGGCGATTTTCTTGCCTGAGCCTCCTGAGTAGCTGAGATCATAGGCATGTACCACCACGCCCGGCTAATTTTTGTATTTTTAATAGAGATGGGGTTTTACCATGTTGGTCAGACTGGTCTTGGACTCCTGACCTCATGATCTGCCCACCTTGGCCTCCCAAAGTGCTGGGATTACAGGTGTGAGCAGGATGTCTTTTTATTCAACAAAATTCGTTGATATTCAACAGTTCATTATCTGTTATGTGCTTTTTCAGAATAATGGCATGTTAGGTTTGTTACCAGGCACCTAAAGGGTAATGTTTCACATAACCCCTAAAAGGTGCTTGGCAATGTCTGTTCATGCCTGATTAATTTCCTAGCACATGGCAGGTCTTCGGTTAATGTTTAATGATAGTAGGGAAATGACCTTTAAAAGTCTTAAAACTTTGGAGTAAATTTCCACCCTACTTTATATGGAATTATAAAATGTTTCCAAACTTTGAGTTTGTGAAATGCTTAAAGCATGTCTCCAAAGCACCATTTCTAATATGAGAGTTGATCAATACTTGGAGAATAAATGGGGAAATGAAAATATTATATATCTTTTTTATTTTTTATATTTATTTATTTTTAAAAATTTTTTTTGAGATAGGGTCTCACTCTCTCACCTAGGCTGGAGTTCAGTGGCACCATCTTGGCTCACTGCAACCTCTGCCTCCCAGGTTAAGCAATTCTCATGCCTCAGCCTCCTGAATAGCTGGGATTACAGATGTGCACCACCATGCTTGGCTAATTTTTGCATTTTTAGTAGAGATGGAGTTTTGCCATGTTGGCCAGGCTGGTCTTGAACTCCTGGCCTCATGGGACCTGCCCACCTTGGCCTCCCAAGGTGCTAGGATTATAGGCATGAGCCACTGTGCCCAGCCTGTATATGCATTAAAAAATTTGTTTTATATGGGAAATATATGGTGTCATTTTTCTATAATTGGGAAATACATGATGTTATTTTTCTATAATAAATTTCTGAAACACAATTTTAATCATTTTTGGTTTGGGGTATAATTGGGGAGTATTTTTTTAAGGGTATAGTCTCATAATCTAAAACATTGCTTTTGCATGCTGTCTTTCATAGACTCTTTTTCATTTACTTAAAAATCTCGGCCGGGCGCGGTGGCTCAAGCCTGTAATCCCAGCACTTTGGGAGGCCGAGGCGGGTGGATCACGAGGTCGAGAGATCGAGACCATCCTGGTCAACGTGGTGAAACCCCGTCTCTACTAAAAATACAAAAAATTAGCTGGGCATGGTGGCGCGTGCCTGTAATCCCAGCTACTCAGGAGGCTGAGGCAGGAGAATTGCCTGAACCCAGGAGGCGGAGGTTGCGGTGAGCCTAGATCGTGCCATTGCACTCCAGCCTGGGTAACAGGAGCGACACTCTGTCTCAAAAAAAAAAAAAAATCTCTTGTGAGAAGTAGAAATTTGGATTGGAAAGATTGGGTGTTTGCTTCTTTCTGTCTTGTATTTTTTAAAGGTTTCTTTAGGTTGTTTTACCATTTTCCCCTCTATTCTCCTCAATATATTTAGTTCTCTATTCAGTCCTAGTGTACACATAAAGTGGTTGGAGAATCACCAGCCCATACTCTTCTCAAAAATAAATTTAGTAACCGGAGTACAATAGTGCATTTGGTTCTTTTTGTCTTTATCTCTACCAAATAGTTTTCTGAAGTTATTTGGTTAGTTTTCTCTTCTCTATCTCCAACAGGTTAGTTCTGTTCTTAATTTTTAATAGAGTTGGGTTTGCAGTTTGAAGTTCTTCCACATTCTGGTCGATTTGAACTATTTATTTTAAGAGACATGTGAGGGCCAGGTGCGGTGGCTCAAGCCTGTAATCCTAGCACTTTGGGAGGCCGAGGCGGGTGGATCATGAGGTTGAGAGATCGAGACCATCCTGGTCAGCATGGTGAAACCCCGTCTTTACTAAAAATACAAAAAATTAGCTGGGCATGGTGGTGCGTGCCTGTAACCCCAGCTACTCAGGAGGCTGAGGCAGGAGAATTGCCTGAACCCGGGAGGTGGAGGTTGCGGGGAGCTGAGACCACACCATTGCACTCCAGCCTGGGTAACAAGAGCAACACTCCGTCTCAAAAAAAAAAAAGAGACATGTGAAACATTACTATTGTTCTAAGTATCAGAATTCTACTCAGAGACCAGTCATTTGCCAGGATGTAACTCAGAGAACTGTCATTTCCTTCTCATCTCTTTCATCCTATTCCCTTTCCCCTCTTCTTTCTACCCCGTTACCACTTACTCTGTGGATGTAGCTAATCTCACTGACTTCTTGTTTCTCTCTCCTCTTCTTGTTTTTGTACAAATGGGTGAATACATTTAGTTGTGTGTCACTTAATGAGAAATGCGTTGTTGGGCAGTTTCACCTGAACATAGAAATGGTACAGTAAAAATACTGTATAAAAGATAAAAATGGTACACTTATACTGGGAACTTAACCATGAATGGAACTTGTGGGACCAGAAGTTGCTCTGGATGAGTCAGTGAGTGAGTGGTGAGCACATGTTGTACACTGCTACAGACTTTTTAACCACCATACATGTAGGTGGCACTGACTTTATTTAAAAATGTTTTTTCTTTATTTTGGGGGGGTTTTTCTTGTTTTTTGCTTTTGCATTTATTTATTATTTATTTGAGGTGGTGTCTCACTCTGTTACCTAGGCTGGAGTGCAATGGCATGATCTCGGTTCACTGCAACCTCCACCTCCTGGTTTTGAGTGATTCTCCTGCCTCAGCTTCCTGAGTAGCTGGGATTACAGGCACCTGCCACCACACCCAGCTAATGTTTGTATTTTTAGTAGAGATGGGATTTTTACCAGGTTGGCCAGGCTGGGTTTTTAAATAAAGTTCTTATAAGGTGGGATCTTGCCCTGTCACCCAAGCTGGAGTGCAGTAGCATGACCATGGCTCACTGTAGCCTCAACCTCCCAGGCTTAAGTGACCCTCCTATCTCAGCCTCCCGAGTAGCTGGGACTACAGGTGCGTTTCTCCACTCGGGGCTAATTTTTAAATATGGAGAACAGGGTCTCCATATGTTACCCAGACTGGTCTTGAAGTCCTGGAGTCAAGCAATCCTCCCACTTCAGCCTCCCAAAGTGCTGGAATTACAGGCATGAATGATCCTCCATGTCCTGCCGAATTTTTTTTTCTTTTTCAATAATAAATTAACCTTAACTTACTATAACATTTTTACTTTATAAACTTTTTAATTTTTAAAAAACTTTTTGATTTTTCTGTAATAACACTTAGGTTAAAACACAAATACATTGTACAGCTGTGCAAAAACATTTTCTTTTTACCCTTAACTTTTTTTTATAAGTAGGTGTACACCTAAAATAATGATAAAAAGAACACTATAGCAGATACATAAACCGGTAACAGTCATTTATTATTATCAAGTCTTATGTACATACATAATTGTACATTGTATACTTTTATATCACTAGCAGTGCAGTAGATACCAGAATCACACAAATATGTGTGTAATATGTCATGCTACATTATGATGTCACTGATATTAAGTTTTCAGCTCCATTATAATTTTAAGGGACCACCACTGTATATGTAGCTCATCATCGATGGAAACATCATTGTGTGGTACGTGACTGTATGTATAGATACATATCACCTCATATTTCCTTTCTTACATGGAGAGTAGTACACTCTAGGTATATTCTTTTATGCTTTGATTTAATAATATATTTTATTGACTGGGCACAGTCGCTCAAGCCTATAATCTCAGCATTTTGGGAGGCCAAGGCTGGCAGATTGCTTGAGCCCAGCAGTTTGAGACCAGCCTGGGCAACATGACAAAACCTTATCTCTTAAAAAAAAAAGTACAAAAATTAGCTGGACGTGGTGGTGCGTGCCTGTGGTCCCAGCTACTTTAGATGTGGATGGATTGCTTGAGCGCTGGAGACAGAGGCTGCCATGAGCTGAGATTGCGCCACTGCACTCCAGCCTGGGTGACAGAGTGAGACCCAGTCTCAAATATATATATATATAGCCTGGGTGACAGAGTGAGACCTAGTCTCATATATATATATATATATCTATATATCTATATATATATATGTTATAACATAACCTTATTATGTACAGTCGGCCCTGTGTATCCACTGAGCTCTGTATCTGTGGATTTAACCAACCATGGATGAAAATTTTTGGAAAAAAAGGATGGTTGCATCGGTACTGGATGTGTATAGACTTTTTTTTCTTGTCATTATTCCTTAAACAATACAGTTTACAAACTGTTTACGATAGCATTTACATGATATCAGGCATTGTAAGCAATCTAGAGATGATTTCAAGTATATGAGAGGATGTGCATACAAACACTACACTATTTTACATGAGGGCCTTGAGCATCCCTGAGTTTGGTATCCACGATGGCTCTGTATGTTAATATATTCAATTTATCTACTTAATGCATCCATCTCATTAATTTAAAGAAGACTTTTTTTTACAACTACATAGTACTCCATTGCATGGATGTGCTATAGTTTATTCAACCACTGTACTGTATCTGGACATTAGGCTGTTTGCAGTATTTTATAATTATAAACTGCTGCAGTGAATAGGCTTCAGTGTATGTACTTTTCGTTGTTGAGTTATACCCTCGGGGTCAGTTACCAAGGGTGGGATCACTGGATGGATTAAAAGTTGAGTGCATTTGTTGTATTGTTAGGTATTGCTAAATGTCCTTCCAGAAAAGTTGCATTTGTCATCAGTATTCTCACCTGCACTGTTGTTTGAGTTTTCTCACAGCCTCGCCAACATGTGTGTTGTCATTATTGTTAATTGTCCCCAATCTGATGGGTGAGCATGGTGTCACAACATTGTTTTAATTTACATTTCTCTAATTATGAGTGAGATTGAACATCTTTTTGCATGTTTAAGGGTCATTTTTATGTCTGTGTGACATGTTTTCCTTTGAAAGTTTATTTTGGATGCACACTTTGTTATCATTGTTGGATTATTCACCTTCAACTTATCAGAACAGTAGCACTCTATCAGAACAGTAAACTCCAGACTTTATTATGGCTCTCCTCTTTCAGATCTTCCATGGTGGCTTATTTTAATTCGGCAGAAGGCATTGGTCGGCAAACTCCCAGGAGACCATGAGGTCTGTAAAGTTACTAAAATTGCTGTGCTATCACTTTCTGAAATGGAACCTCAGGATCTTGAGCTAGAGGTAAGGTGAAATAAAGGGAAATTCTCTGGAAACCTGATATAAATGTAATAGCAAATCTGAGGATTTGGTTTCGTAGACCAGAAACATACATTTTTTAGAGCTGGGTAATGTTTTTAAAAATAATTTAATCCTATGATTTTCCAACTTTATTTTAGTAGTGGAACCCTGGTCTCAAAAATCCATGAAATCTAGTATAGAAGACACACAAAAGCAGGGCTGCTGTGGTTGAAGTAGTGCAGAGAAATCCCTGGGACTCTGACCACTTGATTTCTCCTGGGAAGCCACCTTCTGTTTCCAGGGAGCCCTAGGGCTCTGAACAGTACAGTTTGAAAACTTTTTAGGGAAAAGGAGTGAGTCAAAAAAAGGAGAACTTTGATTATATCCTCTTTTATCTACATTTCTTGAAAACTTTCTAAGCATATCTTACTCCTACAATTTAAAAAGAAAATTTTTTAAAAGGAAGACAGTCACTCATCTAATGTCATCTCTTTATTTTCTAGAGAAGAGCTCAAGTCTACAAGTAGAGTAATTTACAGACAAAACAATGAGATTGCTTAGGGCTCGTGTTTTACCACAAGGTGCTGCTGCCTAGTAGAAGTAACCCATGAAAGCATTTCTGTTCTGTTTGCTCTCTGTATGGGGATTTGATGCCTAGGAATTGTCATCACTCTAATATAGCCATAGCCTGTTTTGTTCACTGTGTGATATGCCAGGCCTGTGTATTACATAGATGATAATATTTAGTCCCTAGGAGAACCCTGTGAGGTGGGCATTACTACAAATAAAGAAGGGAGACCAGGGTGGCTCCTTTTTTTGACAGGCTAAGGCTGGAGGATTGCTTGAGCTCAGGGGTATGCGACCAGTTTGGACAACACAGCCAGACCTCATCTTGTTAAAAAAAAATTAGTGAATAGATTTCAGAAAATAAAATAAAAACAAATAAAGGAGACCTGGCAAGGGTTAAGCCATACAGCTGGCACATGTGGGGTCTGGATCTAGACTCAGGTAGCCTGGTCCTGTATCACTCTGCTGAGCTGCCACCCTGTTACCTGAACAGCAGGTAACAGCAAAGCACACACTGCCCCACAACTCAACACATGTTTTTCCATGCAGAGTTCTTGGGGAGGAAGTTTGAGGACAGGGTTAAAGTGCTTTAAGAATAAGTAAAAATAAAGCTATTTTTATGCTTCAAATATCGCTGGAAGTTTGACAGTTGAATTTTAAGAAACATTAAAATGAATTTAAGTGGACTCTGATATTAACTATTTGTTACAGGAATCAAAAAAAGTTTGAGGTTCTTATTATTCTCCTTTTGTTGATACTTATGCCAGAACACTATTCACTATTGCTGATCGAGAGACAAAAAAATCTAGGCTGCAATTAGGCCTATTAAAAACAGATGTTTGCAGTTTTTGTTTGCATTTTTTTTTTTGGTGAAGAGCGGCCAGGCTAGCAAAAATTGTATTAGTTTCCTAAGCCAGTAAATTTGCTGCCAATGTCTTTTGGATGGTTTTGCTGACACACTGAAAGATCAGGATGGCTTGTTATCACAGACCTTTCCCTTGAGTGTGGGCACCCCTTGGCCTGGCATTCAGGTTTGAGCATGAAGCATGGAGTCTCTGGCGGTTTGATTTAGAGCCAGGAACCAGCTTGTCCAGCACTTTGTCCATCTGCCAGTCACAATTTGCGTATTTGGCACTCCCAGTTCTCGGGAAATTAAATGTCGCACCTAATCCAGAACCAGTTGGGGCCTTTGTTAGACCTTTCAGGGAGGTTTTCTGATGTCTTTCATGGCCACCAATCTGTAACATTTTTGAGGCTAGTAGCTGACTATTAAATAAATGGGGAAAAAGCCAAGATGGCTTTAGGAACTAACATTTATATGGAGTTTTCAAGCACAGAAGTGTGAGTATTATAAAAGCTTTAAGAACTTCTTTATGCTTCAGACTTTCCCTTTTCTCTCTCTTGATAGTCTAAGGGAAAGAGATTATATTCAAATAAAAAGGAAAGTGAGATTTCCTCTATTGATGTAATTATTTTTACAGCTGTTGGGCTGCACTGCCGCACTTCTCAGGGGCAGCAAAATCATGATTCATGTTAAGAGTTGAATATATGTAATGACTCTTGCTAATTAGGAGTTTAAGTAATTTCAGAGAAAGTATTTCCAGATGCTATCTCAGTGATTAGTTTGGGACACCTTTCTCTCAAGAGATTATAATTTTAGAAATTTGTACTTGTGCCATTTTTTCTTTCCTTTTAATTCTGTTTTATGGCAAAGGAGCTTTGCAGCGGTGAACAGCAGGAAGGGCAAAGAACCACTGTGTGGAAAATCACAACTTTATTGTCTTGTAACTTGTTAATTTAAATCTTGGTACCTTTATTTCAATTTACATATAACTCAATTTAAAAGAGCTTTAAGAAGCTTAATCATTTTTAAATTGTGTTTTTTGATTATACAGTGCATTGTAAAAGAGAAGAAAAAATATCCCCCCGCTTGGAAATAATTGTTATCAGTATTCTACTGAGTTTTGATGGGTATTTCCATTTGTACCTAGGCTCTTTGGAGGACCAGTGCGACTTTCAAATGTTTCAGAATAGTTTTTCTGTTTTGCATTTTTACATATTTTCCATTAGTCTGATTTTTTTTAAGAACATAGGAAGACTTTATTAAAACTACTTATTTCTCTTTAATATGACTTTCTGATTTGGATGTCTGTGTATTAGTTTCAATAATCCACATTTATTTCAGCAGCATCTTTTAATGTGGTCACTGTTCTCAGATTTGCTAAAGCCTAGTCTGTTTCTATAATTGGAGCAGATGCAATCTTATTTCAGATACTTGTATTAATAGAATTTCTAGTTTTCTGCCTCTGTTGTCTTTTTATCTCAAATATGTGCCTTATTTGTTTGCCAGTTTTAAAAATAATTCATATACCATAATTCAAATATCATACAGTGCACCCATTTAAAGTATATGTCAATGGTTTTTAGTGTATTCAGAGTCACATCGTTATCACCACAATCAATTTTAGAACCTTTCATCATCCCCCCAAAAAACTCTATCTTCATTAGCAGTCACTCCTCATTTCCTTCCAAGCTCCAGCTCCCCAGCACTATGTAACCGCTAATCTCCTTTCTGTCTCTGTAAATGTCTTTTGTGGACATCTCGTATAAATGGAATCATACACCATGTGGCCTTTTGTGACGGACTTCTTTCACCCAGCATAGCTTTTAAGGTTCATGCTACATTTTATCTGTTCATCAGCTGGTGGACATTTGAGTTGTTTCCACCTTTTAGCTATTATGAATAATGCTATTATGAATAATGCTATTATAAACCATTTTGCATACAAGTTCTTGGTGGTATATTTGTTTTTATCTCTCTTGATGGTGTATACCTAGGAATGGAATTGCTGGGTCTTAATGGTAACTCACTATGTTACCCATGCTGGTCTTGAATATCTGAGCTCAAGAGATCCACCTGCCTCAGCCTCCCAAAGTGCTGGGATTATAGGCCTAACCTTTTGTGGAACTGCCAGACCGATTTTCAAAACAGTGTGCTATTCTACAAAAATGATGTAGAAAGGCCGGGCACAGTGGCTTACACCTGTAATCCCAGCAATTTGGGAGGCCAAGGCAAGAGGATCGTTTGAGACCCACCTGGACAACATGGCGAGATTCTGCCTCTACAAAAAACAGCCAGGTGGCACATCCCTGTAGTCCCAGCTACCAAGGAGAACCACCCGAGCCCGGGAGGTTGAGGCTGCAGGAGCCGTGATCATGCCACTGCACTTTTGCCTGGGCAATGGAATGAGACATTGTCCCCAGAGAGAGAGAGAGAGAGAGAGAGAGAAAGAGAGAGAGAGAGAAAGAGAGAAAGAAAGATGTAGGGGTCAGGTGTAGTGGCTCATGCCTGTAATCTCAGCACTTTGGGAGGCCGAGGTTGGAGGAGTGCTTAAGGCAAGGAGTTTGAGACCAGCCTGGGCAACATAGTAAGACCCTGACTCTATAAGAAATTTAAAACTTAGATGGGTATAGTGGTATGTACCTGTAGTCACAGGTACTCAGGAGGCTGAGGCAGGAGGATTGCTTGAGCCTGGGAGTTTGAGGCTGCAGTGAGCTATGACTGTACCACAGCACTCTGGCCTGGATGGTGGAGTGAGACCCTGTCTCTAAAAAGTAAAAATTTTAAAAATATATATATATACATATGAGTATGAAGAATCTGTAAGGTTTGAACAATGAGGACATAGATGCTCCTTCTTTAGGAAAAAATACCCTTTAAAGTTGTATAGGCTTATGTTCCATGTCTGCATATCTTACTTGCTGTATCTCATTGCCTTAATAAATAACCGCATCATTTTCCATATTTAGTTTCCATCAGACATCTGTTTAAAATTTTAACTTCAGATGGATGTAGATACCGGCTTTTCACATAAAATTATTTATTTCTCTCTTCTCAAATGACAGCAGCAACATCAACCCTTAATCTTGTTCACGAGGTGTAAGTTGCAAGTGTAATTTAAAAACTAGGGAAGTGCTGTGGAGCCTGTGGCTGTTGTATTTTCTTTTTGAGATCGAGTGTTTCAGAGCTGTGATAAGGACCTAACCACATACCACACAGAACTGGCCGGGCCTCTGGAAAGGGGAAGGTGATCCTGTTGCCAAATGCAGTGCATTATAATCCTGCGACTCTGTGTAAACAAAATACCTTAGAACTGGGAAGGAATCCCAAGCAGTAATTTTCCTTTATCCTTGTTTTTTGTCAGGACCGAATTTAACCTTTTCAGAAAGGTAGTGCTCTATACTTTATTTTCTAAAGGTAACTGTGTAGAAGATTCTAACATATTCACTGAAAATATTTGCATTTATAGTAATCTCATTGTTTGTTTGAAACAGGGTCTTGCTCTGTTGCACGGCCTGGAGTGCAGTGGTGTGATCCTCCTGTCTTCAGCCTTCCAAGTGGCTGGGACTATAGGCATGCGCTACTGTGCACGGATAATTTTTATTTTTTCTCTTTTTTGTAGAGGTGGGGTCTCACTGTGTTACTCATGCTGGTCTTGAATACCGGGGCTCAAGCGATCTGCCTGCTTCAGCTTCCCAGAGTGCTGATTATAGGTGTTAGCCCCTGCACCTGGCCAGTAATTTTAAATTTTTATTTAGAAAAAATCATTTTTAAGGGACAGAAGGCCGGGCGCGGTGGCTCAAGCCTGTAATCCCAGCACTTTGGGAGGCCGAGGCGGGTGGATCACGAGGTCAGGAGATCGAGACCATCCTGGTCAACATGGTGAAACCCCGTCTCTACTAAAAATACAAAAAATTAGCTGGGCATGGTGGTGTGTGCCTGTAATCCCAGCTACTCGGGAGGCTGAGGCAGGAGAATTGCCTGAATCCAGGAGGCGGAGGTTGCAGTGAGCCGAGATCGTGCCATTGCACTCCAGCCTGGGTAACAACAGCGAAAACTCCGTCTCAAAAAAAAAAAAAAAAGACAGAGGGCCAGGTGCAGGGGCTCATACCTGTAATCCCAGCACTTTGGGAGGCTGAGGCGGGTGGATCATGAGGTCAGGAGATTGAGCCCAGCCTGGCCAACATGGTGAAACCCCCTGTCTACTAAAAATACAAAAATTAGTTGGACATGGTGGCGCATGCCTGTAGTTCCAGCTACTTGGGAGGCTGAGGCAGGAAAATTGCTTGAACCCAGGAGGTGGAGGTTGCAGTAAGCCGAGATCACACCACTGCATTCCAGTATGAGTGACAGAGGAGTGAGACTCCATCTAAAAAAAAAAAAAAGAGAAAGCCTTCCAGTGAAGGTGTTTCCCTGAGTTTGAACTGTGTTACACAGATCCACAATCCTTATCTGAACTTTTTGGGGCCATATTTGTTTTAGCATTCAAGTTTTTTGGAGTTTTCAAAAGGTTATTCCATGTATTTTCTATACTCTAAAGTGATACTGGAGCATTACCCCACAACAAAACACATTAATGTTTCTTAAATAATCGTATGAATACTCATACTAAGGGAGGTAAGTAATGATTATCAATAGCCTCATATCAGGTTACGGCATGCTCTGCTATTAAATGAGTTTTAACTTAAAAAATAAACTTTCAGGTTTTAGAGTTTTTTGGATTTTGGAATTGTACATAAGGAAGTTAAGGAATGATGGGCTTATATTAACTTTGTTTCAATTCCAGGATGAGAATAGATAAAAGAAATAAAAATAGAAAAGGCCGGGTGTGATGGTTCATGCCTGTAATCCCAACACTTTGGGAGGCTGAGGCAAGCAGATCACTTGAGGTCAGGAGTTTAAGACCAACCTGGCCAACTTGATGAAACCCTGTCTCTACCGAAAATACAAAAATTAGCTAGGCATGGTGGCACGTGCCTGTAGTTCTAGCTACTCTGGAGGCTGAGGCGGAAGAACCACTTGAACCCAGGAGGTGGAGGTTGCAGCCAGCTGAGATCGCGCCATTGCACTCTAGCCTGCATGACGGAGCAAGACTCTGCCTCAGAGAAAGAAAAAAAGGGGGGTGGGGAGGGAGGGCCAAACTTAGAGAGGAAGCATTTTAAAAAGACCAGCTGCAGGACTTTCTGGATCTGCATCCAGAAGTGGACAGTAGCAGGTGGGAATTTGGCCCCTGTACAGTAAAGAGGACTAACAGAGCTTCATGGGAGATGGGAGCCTGGGGCCATGCTTAGTACTTGAGGCCTGGGGCTCAGGTGGAACTCCCTAGATAATGAGGGGAGCTGTTAGAGCGTCTGCACTGAGTTGGATAATCCTGCATAGAAATCTCTTGTGTTCCATGCCAGTAGCACTTCCATGAAGAAACACTGGTCTGGGCAAAAGATTGGGATCTGAATCAACACAATAGCAGTAGGCATGAAGTGGCTGGGGTTGATAGGAGAGACTTAGAGAAGAATGATGGAAGATGACTCCAAGGTTTCTTGCTTAAATGATCCAGTGTGGGGGTGCCTATTTTATTACCTGAAAAATAGGGCATTCCAGAGATGTTGCTCAGTTCTGGAGATGCTGAGTTTGAGAGTCTAGTGTGTCTCATTGAGGGGGAGACGTCACATGTATCAGTCTTGAGATTAGGGTGGGAGAGTGGAGTTAGCAAATGTAGTAGTGAAATTGAGGAAAGAGGGTGACATTTTCTAGACGGATCATGAAGACTGAGAAGAGAGCTAAGAGTAGAATGCTGGGAATACCATCAGCTTTAGAGAAGAAAGATACACCCACAAAGGAGACCCAAGAAGGAACAGCTAGAGGTGGGGAGGACCCCAAGAGATTGGTGTCATGGGGACTAGAGGAGGAAACAGCAGGGAGTGTTCATTAGTGCCACATTCTGAGAGACAGAGTTAGGAGGCCTAAGAGTGTCACTGGGGCCTTTACTCCTTGACCTGCCCCAATCAGATGATATTCCTTACAGTTCCTGTGGCTGGGACACTCTCTGTGCCCTGCTGGCTCTTGGAGTTGATTCCAGGTTTGAGGAATGGATTTAAAAGAAGATTCTCACGTATGTAAACATGTCATGATGTGCTAGTAAAGGGGCTATTAGAGGTTGGGACTAAGGAAAGGGGCGAATGATGAGCCCAAGTCCTAATCCCAGAAACTATCCTCTTAAGAGAAAAATGGACTGTCTTTCCGAGTGAGGAAGATGTGGGTGTAGACCAGGTATGCTGCTACACATTTACTTGGAATATGGACCTTGGGGGGAAGTTTTTGCTGGCTTGGGTGCTCTTAAAGAATGATTGTTGGCCGGGAGCGGTGGCTCACGTCTGTAATCCCAGCAGTTTGGGAGGCTGAGACAGGCAGATCACCTGAAGTCAGGAGTTCAAGACCAGCCTAACCAACACGGAGAAACCTCATCTCTACTAAAAATACAAAAATTAGCTGGGTGTGGTGGTGTGCGCCTGTAATCCCAGCTACTCATGAGGCTGAGGCAGGAGAATCGCTTGAATCTGGGAGGCGGAGGTTGTGGTGAGGCGAGATCATGCCATTGCACTCCAGCCTGGGCAACCCAAGCAAAACTCCATCTCAAAAAAAAAAAAAAGAATGATTCTGTCTGTCTATCCCATCTTGAATACTAAAATTGTAATAGTCTGTAGCTCAGTCTTGAGCAAGTAAGCATGTTTTCAGGTTTTAAGTTATTCATATAAGTAAATAATCACCAACATTTTATATAAACATTGCTAGCCAATAGTTGCCCAGTGCCACAAGCAGAGCAGTAGCAGGAGACCAGAAGGAGAGCGTCTTTTTAAAACTGCTGCTCTGCTGCCCCAATGATGCTGTATCGTGGAGGGTGGGGTGTGCACGACGTGTTTATGGGAGAAGGGGAGTGAGGGTCGTGAAACCTCCGATGCCAGCCACTGCTAAGGCATCAGAGATAGGAGTCAACAAGACAAAGCTTCCTGCCTTTATGGAGCTTACATTATAGAAGGAGGAGACAGAAGATAAACATCAGGACAATAACTGTGTAGTATGCTGGGAAGTAATAAACACTCATGGAAATGAGAGTTGAGCACAGTAAGTGTGGTGGAGGGAGTGCCCAGGAATGGAGATGGAGGTGAGCTATCTGGGGAGGGGGTGTCTGGGCAGAGAGGACAACTGTGTTGAGGAATAGCAAGGAAGCCAATGTGAGTGGAGTGGAGTGAGCAGGAGGCAGAGAGGAGTAGGAAGTTAAGATGGTAGAGGGGAGGGAAGGATCTGGTTTTGGACGTGTTGAGTTTAAGATCCCTGGTAGACATCCCAGTGGAAGTGTTGGGATATGTGAGGCTGGAGTTTTAGCAGAGAGCTGGGCTGGAAATAAACATTTGGGAAGGTGGGGGTGGCACATGGATGGTATTAGAATCCACAAGTCTGGATGAAATCACGGAGGGAGTGAATGCAGATGAGAAGGGGATCAGGGACCAAAGCTTGGGGCACCTGGACGTCAAGCAGGAGGCTGGAAAGGAACCAGTCAAAGTGGCAGAGGAGGAGTGGCCAGTGGGAGCTGGGGTGAAGCTGTGTATTGGAGGATGAGGGAGCGGCTCAGATGCTACTGAGAGGTTAAGAACCAAGAGCATTAGATTTAGCAAAAGTGGAAGTCATTGATCATGCTGGAGACAGCAGCTTGGGAGAGTGGTAGGGGTGAAAGCTAAATTGGGGGGTAGGGGGCAAGTTTGGGAGCAAATGGGAGGAGTGGAGCTGGAGGCGGTAAGGAGCACAGAGTAAGAGGACAGCAGTGGCCAAGGAAGAGGAGTCAGCGGGGGTGTGCAGAGGAGAGGAGCAGAGGAGGATGGAAACAATCACAGAGGGGGGTGAGGAGAGAATTGCTGGAGCTGTGTCTATGTACTTGGTTCTTCTCTCCTTCCTGTCACCTGGAGTTCTTCGTTTTTGTTATTTGAAGGGAAATAAAGTGAGCTGTTCTGGCAGTAGGAATATAAAGCTTTTCTGCCACACCTCTAGTTCCCTTGTATTTAATGGTAGGGCAGGAACAGCTTAAAGCGGTAATCATGGTGTGAACCCATGTGGACAGTTTTTGATAGCCCATAATTTTGAAAAGGCATAAAATCATCTGGAGATTCCATTGCACATGAAAATTTGGTCTGGTTATTAGTTTCTACCTCCAAATTTCATAAAACAGTGATGGTCTTTCTGTCTTTCTCTTTTCTTAAATAATCAAAGCTTAAACTTGCTTTTCTTCTCTTTTATCATGTTAGTAAGTTATTTTGTAAAACACTTATGGTAATAAGCATTTAGTAACTATTCTTACTAAGAGTCTCCTCAGTGTAGCAATGAAACTAGTTTGTTGAAAAAATGGAATTGGTCTGCATATTGTTAATAGAATTTATGTGTACATTTCAGAATATTTGCTTTCTGTGCTGAGCTACATGAAATTATATGTAAAACCCTCAACTTTAACCAGGTCACCTTCTTTAGAACCTTCTGTGCCTTCTCTTATCTTAGCACAACTGATTCACGCTCCCATGCCCTTTCTTACCCTTGACAGTTGTGTAGCACTTTTCTGCAGCTCCTAATTACTGTTTCTTCAAGTTTAACTAATCTTCATTAATGAAAGCTGATTTCATTAGTGCATGTGAGCATAAGAGGAGAGGGAGTGGTTGAAATGTACAGCTTTTAGGGCTTCCACTAGAACAGGCTCTTAAGCCATCTTCGCATCCAAAACAATTAGCATCAATATTTAGCACAGATACCTGAAAAGTCATAACCCTGAAGCATAACAATGTGCATTTTGCGATTTTTAAATTCTTAGACACCAATTTCCAAAGCATTAATAACTTCAGCCAGAATGCTTCATTCTTCAGTTATGTTAGAAGAGAACTTATCATGAGCCCACTCTGAATTTTCCATCTCTAAATCCTAAGTGTATCCTGCCCCGTATTCTTTGTGTCTTAACCTTCTGCTGTCGCTTTCTCATCTTTGGACTCACAGCTGTGTTTGCCGTCAGTTGTCTACTTGATCATTTTTCTAACTCTTGAGGTTTACTGTTAATCAAAATGCCTGAGCAGTAGCATTCACTTCTGCACTTGAACATTTGACAAGCAGATATTAATAACAACAAATCATCTTTCTCTTCCTCACTATTTAGCTCTGTAAGAAGCATCATTTTGGTATTAACAAACCGGAGAAGATTATACCATCTCCTGATGACTCCAAGTTTCTGCTGAAGACCTTGACGAATATTAAATCCAATGTGTCTGCTCCTAATAAAAAGAAAGTAAGAGTTTAATTGATACGGGCTTTGAATTCATCTTTGATTAGTTTTAAATGGAGAGATAATTTTCCCCTCAGGAAATTTACTTTCAAACCATTTGTTGTATTGAAGCACCATCTCCTTATGTCCTTGGTATTATTTTCACTTCTGTCTTAGGAATTTATATGTCATCCTCAGACTCTTTTACATTTAGTTTCTGTAGTCATAGTAGATTAATTTCTTATAGGTTAAGGAAAGTAAAGAGAAGGAGAAGTTGGAGAGAAGATTACTAGAAGAGTTGCTGAAGATGTTCATGGACTCGGAATCCTTTTATTATAGCTTGACCTATGACCTGACCAATTCAGTGCAGAGGCAGAGCACTGGGGAGAGGGATGGCCGGCCCCTCTGGCAGAAGGTACCACTCACTGCTCAAAGAGCAGGGTTTGCCCTTGGGAAAAAGTGATGGCTTGTTTTGGCTTTTATAGGAAAACTGAAATAATGTGTTTCTGAACTGTTGTTTCTGCATCTTTTCTAGGTTGATGACCGATTTTTTTGGAATAAATATATGATACAAGATCTTACTGAGATTGGTGTGAGTAGTTGTTTCTAAAATATCCTAACCCTACTGAGATTGGTGTATTTGTTTCTAAAACATCTGGGTATAATTGTTAAGCAAATGTTTTTTAATTGTATTAAGATACATTTTGAAAGATCACTGTTTTTTCCCCTATGGAATGGGAGAATCATTTAGCCAGGAAAACCAAGGCATTATTTTGAGGCAGTTTACAATTCCACTGCCTCCTCACAGGCCTGTCTTTTTAGCAGATTCCCATAGGATAGTGATAAGTTAAGGCTGTGGAACTCATGTTCGTAGAGTTTCTGTAAAAGAGGTGTTTGTTTTCACTCACTGGAAATGTTGAATATGGGTTTTCCTGTAATGATACCAGTTTGTTGTTGTTGTTGTTGTTGTTGTTTTTACCTTCACTGGACCTCTGTTTTCTCATCTGGGAATTGGAATAACAGATCTCTAAGGCCATTCTTGTACTACTGATATTTGATTGAGGGAAGACACAGAATATGATGAGATTATTTTATAAAGTTCCTCTGGTTTAATGATTACTTTCTTCCTTTTCTTGATCATGTATGTTGGAAAATTTACTGTCTAAAGACAATTCATTCAATCAACAAATATTTATGGAAGGCCTGTTACGTGCCACTCATGTTTTAGACACTAAACAAAGCAGGCAAATGTCTGAATAGGTTTATATTATTATCTTTTAACCTTTCAGCAATTTCAGACCTTTTCCTTTTGGTTTCTCTCCCTTAGTGGTGGTTAGTATCAGCGATTTTCACATAATCTAGTGGTGTCTTTGCTAGATACCCATCATATGCCTCTATGGAGAATGAGGCATATGAGGCCTGAGATTATTCTTACCTCTGCAATGCTGATCAAACTGTGACCACCAAAATCTAGTGATCGAGGAGAAAAACAGGGGCATCTGTAATGAGTATTTGTCCTGTGTGCTGACAATACCGAGCTCTAACATGTTTTGCAGAGTTTTTGTCAGAATGCTTTTACATTACCATGTAAACCTGAAGTTGTCATATTAAAAGGTGACATTTGGCAGCATAAATTTCTCTATGCCTGTCAAGAGTTTTGCACTTACTGCTAGAACAGAAATACAAATAATAGGAATGGTGATAAGAATGCAGGTAGACTCTTTACCTCACTATTTTTCATTTTAACCACCTTCCTAAGATCCTGTCTGCAGACTCCATGAAACAAAACTGTGAGATAGGACCTGGAGTGTTTGGTGATAGAAGAAGAGAGGGATTTGAAGTAGATGCTGAGATTAAAGCTGGGTACACTTACGGAGATAAGAGAGAAAGTAGGACAAAGAACAACTCTCTGGAGCATTTTTTACCCTTTGCTGTCTCTGCAGGCAAAAACTTGAGAAATCTGTCTTCTTAGTCTGAAAGAAACAGAAGAAGAAATCTTTATTTTATTTATTTTTTGAGAGAGTTTCATTCTGTTGCCCAGGCTGGAGTGCAGTGGCGTGATCTCAGCTCACTGCCACCTCCACCTCCTGGGTGCAAGCATTTCTCCTCGCTTACCTTCCTGAGTAGCTGGGATTACAGCTTGCATCACCATGCCTGGCTAATTTTTTGTATTTTTAGTAGAGACAGGGTTTCACCATGTTGGCCAGGCTGGTCTCGAACTCCTGGGCCTCAACTGATTTGCCTGCTTCGGCCTTCTAAAGTGCTGGAATTATAGGTATGGATCCACTGTGACCGGCCAGAAGAAGAAATCTTTAATCAGTACTCTCCTACTTATGTTGGATGACATTTTAAAATAAGATATTTACGAAATGGATTTTTTTGTTTCATTTATGACTTAGATTTTAGCTTGAGGAAGCAAGAATTTTTTTTCTAAGCCAGAAAATAAAGTAGAGCTATATGTTTCATAATAAAGTGATCAGAGTTAGTTGTATTTTGTTAAAGCCTTAATACAATTGGGAGTTGAATCATAACCATAATAGTCACATTTGTTAAATACTTACTATATGGCAGGCATTGTGCTAAACACTTTACATGTATTATCCATTTAATCTTCACAACCTTATCAAGTAGTAGTTTCTGTTTTCACAGAGGACAGCCACAGCAAGGGTGGCTCCCCTCAGTGAGTTAATAAATGGTGATCTTGGATTTGTACCCAGGCAGCCTAGCTCTTAGACTGTGTTCACTATAAGGAAAAGGAAGTACCTCCTCTGTCCCTTCCTTCCATGATGTTCTTCAATAAGCAGAAAATAAGGTTGCATAATGGAAGGTTTCTGCTTCTAATAAACTGAGAAATAGCTGCCGACTACTGTTTGGGTTTAAGAAAGTAGCAGTGCTGTACAGGATAGAAACAACATGATGTTCATTTTGTTTTCAGACCCCAGATGTGGACTCTTGGATTATCCCCATGATCCAAGGTTTTGTGCAGATTGAAGAACTTGTGGTTAATTACACCGAATCATCTGATGATGAGAAAAGCAGCCCGGAGACCCCCCCTCAGGAGTCCACCTGTGTAGATGATATTCACCCCCGATTTCTAGTGGCTCTCATTTCACGCCGAAGTAGGCACAGAGCCGGTGAGTGGAGGGCTGTAATAGCATGCAAATCAAATCCAGGCGAGAATGGAAAAGGTGCAGATGTGTTGAAATGCTAATGACAATAATGGATTTGGAAACACAGTTGGCTTCAAAGTTCTTGGGGACTCTAAATACTGTGATATAATTGGAGACTTATTTTTGAAGAGAGGTGAATAAGAGAGAGTTAGCAAAATGAGAAGGAAAAGGAAGTACATATATAGAGAGAAGAGAGAAAGTCACTTGAGATGTGCTTCAGAATACTGGCACTCCATTGACAGCCTGTATCGCCATGATAAATCCTTCTTGTGTGCTAGTGCCTTTGGGAAAATCTTTCAGTTCAGAGGAACTGTCTTAGCTTCAACTTGTTAAAAACAGTGATGCATACAGTTACAATTTTGGGTAAGTTGATACTGCTCTGCTTGGCAGTTGCACACCGGATCCCCAAAGCTATCCTGGAAGACATACATTCGATTAGGAAGCGTAATCTAGTCAGACTAAATAAATTTTTAAAAACATTGCTGGCCGGGCGCAGTGGCTCAAGCCTGTAATCCCAGCACTTTGGGAGGCCGAGGCGGGTGGATCACGAGGTCAAGAGATCGAGACCATCCTGGTCAACATGGTGAATCCCCGTCTCTACTAAAAATACAAAAAATTAGCTGGGCATGGTGGTGCGTGCCTGTAATCCCAGCTACTCAGGAGGCTGAGGCAGGAGAATTGCCTGAACCCAGGAGGCGGAGGTTGCGGTGAGCCGAGATCGTGCCATTGCACTCCAGCCTGGGTAACAAGAGCGAAACTCCGTCTCAAAACAAAACAAAACAAAACAAAAAAAACAACGTTGCTGTTTTCTGTTTTAATTTTCTTTCAGGAATGCGATATAAACGAAGAGGAGTGGATAAAAATGGAAATGTTGCAAATTATGTGGAGACTGAGCAGTTAATTCATGTTCATAATCATACCCTGTCATTTGTTCAGACACGAGGCTCTGTGCCTGTCTTTTGGAGCCAGGTTGGGTATCGGTATAATCCAAGACCGAGGCTGGACAAAAGTAAGCATGTCAGTTATTTTGTTTGCAAATGGTGATTTCAGAGAGAATAGTTTTTAAGAAATTAGATACCTGATAGGTTTGGATTTGCTTTGCCAGATACTTCATTCAAAACAATAACTTATATTTATGAAATGTAATAGAAAGTGATGCAATAATCACAGGATTAGTAATAGTTGACTAAGTCATTTAACCATAAAAATTGCCTCTAACAGTAGAGCAAAACAGCTTCGGAGATTATAAATTGCTGTTGCTTTGAAGAGTACTTTATTGAATGTTTAACTTTGGAAAGGAGCAAATCTAGCCAATGTTTGTAGAAGCAGGATATAAGATGGAATCTAGCAAAATTCAGTGAGATGGCTTTACTCAAATATTTTTCTGTGAAAGTGTTTTTTTTTTCTTTTAAATCTTGAGTATTTCATTTCTTCCAGTATTTTAACTTTAGTCTTGGAATAGCTAAGTCATTTGAATCTAATTGGATTACTGAATGAGGTTGATTTTTGAAAAATTGTTGAAGTATATTTCTCTATCAACTTAGTTGGTATTCTTTGTGAGAATTCAATATAGCTTTGGTTTTTAAAATATTGTTTTAGGGGGGTTTTTATTAGCTTGTAAACTACATGAAAGCTTTTCTGAGAAGTAGGCTGGGTATATAAATAATCTCATAATGTCACAGTTTGCACTTTCAGATATGTTTTAGTGTAGTGTAATTGGAAAAAAAAATCTTTGGCTTAGCATTTTAATTTTAAATGATGGTTTAGTTTCATTTTGGCTGTCAATAAATTACTTAAAAGTAAGAATAAAAATGGAGTAGACACTAATATGTCTTAAACATGGGAAGGAAAAAAAGATTTTGTATCACTTCTTTGTAGGTGAAAAGGAAACTGTTGCCTATTTCTGTGCCCATTTCGAAGAACAACTGAAAATTTACAAAAAACAGGTGGGCTTTGATCTACAGTAGTAAAATGTTCCTTCATATTTAGAAATAACTGTATCTTTTTCTTTAAATTTTATAAAAATTGTACTATTCAAAATTAAAGCAGCATTTGTCATGAAGTTAAACACATTTAAGCTAAGAGTTTTCTTAATATTCTTTAAGAATAATCATTGAGTCAGCTACTTTTTTTTTTTTTTTTTTTTTGAGAGACACTGTCTTGCTGTGTTACCCAGTCTGTACTCAAACTCCTGGGCTTAAGCAATCTTCTCTCCTTAGCCACCGGAGTAGCTGGGACTATAGGCACATGCCACTGTGCCTGGCTAAGTCCGATACCTTAGACTCTGTTTGGATAGCATAAAGAGATTAGACTGCTGTCATTTAATTATAACAATCTAAGAAGCATCTAGACCAAGGAATGAAAGTCTTGTCTCAGTACTACCTACAGTTCCACCTCCTGGAGATAACTTGTTGTGTATGTTTCAGTATCTTTTTTTCTCTGCTCACCTTCATATACACTCACATAAAAGAATACAAGTGCATAAACCAAAATCAACTGAAAACTGGTAGGTAAGATACAAGTTCAATGATTTTGATACAAGATAAATATATAATGTAAACGCTGTTATCCCTTAGCAGTGACCAGTGCGAATGTGTAATGCCATGAATGTGTAATGAATAGGTAATGCATTTTTTTTTCAGCAACAAAAATGAAATAGGAAGAAACAACCTAAAATAACATACAAAAAGATAACATGTACATGGAAAGAAAAAAAAAAAACCTGCTGAAGAACACAACAGAAAACCTGTCTTAAGTGGAGAGAAAATACCATGTTCCTGGAAGGGAAGTCTCAACATTAAATAGATTTCAGTTCTTCCTAAATTAATATATAAATTTTGGGCAATCCCAAACGAAGTCTCGCAGGGAAATAGCAAACCCTCAGATTGAAAAAATTATGAGGCTTGATGATAAGAGTTAAAAGGGACAAGTATTTATGTTTTGAAAAAACTCTCAAACATTGGTTGAAGGAGGCTTAGTCGGCATAGCAATTTTGAAGATATTATTAATTAAATTGACATTCTGCTTAACCCAGTAATTTTACTTTTTGATATCTATCCTATATACCCTATACAAAAATCAGTTGAGATGGATTATGAACCTAAATGTGAAAGGTTAAGCAATAAAGCTTTTAGAAGAAAAAATAGAATGTCTTTTTGACCTGGTGTCTTAAATAGGACTTTAAAAAGCAGTAACTATTGTCTTCCCATGTTTTCAATGTATTATTATGTATTTTCTCAGTTGTTTAATATTTTGTTGTTTTATAAGAGGTAATGCCCATCTAGGAAAATATAAAAAAAAAAGACATGAAAAAAATTGATAACTTTGACTTTAAATTTCTTTTGATTACACCTTTACTAAATTACAAATATTAAAATACTATTGTAAATATTATTAAAATTCTATTAAAATTAAATAGGACTTTAAAAACACCATAGTGAAAAAAGCTGATGGATTTGGCTTTATTAAAATAAAAAACTTCTATTTGTTAAGACACAAGAGAATGGAAGGGCAGTTCACAAAGTGGTAGAAGATATTTAAGATTTTTTAGTGTATGTATGACAGAGGTCTCATATCTAGAGTATATTTTAAAATGACTATAAATTTATTCAAAAGGATATACAACCCAAAAGAGAACTGGACAAAAGAATTGATCAGACTCTTCATAAAAAAGAATATCCAAAAGTCAACAGCCATATGCAAAAGGATGTCAGGGAAATGCAAATTAAAGCCACTACTCACACACCAGAATTTTTTATGGCTAACATAAAAAAGTTGGGAAGCCTAGGTTACATGGCAAAACCCTTTCTCTACCAAAAATACAAAAATTAGCTGGGCATGTTGGCATGCACCTGTAGTCACAGCTACTCAGGAGGCTGAAGTGGGACAATCACTTGAGCCCAGGAGGTGGAGGCTGCAGTGAGCCAAGATCACACCAGACACTCCAGCCTGGGCAGCAGACTGAGACTCTGTCTCAAAAAAAAAAAAAGGTTGGGGATGGAATACCACGTTTTGACAAGGAACATGGAGCAACTGGAATTACAATAGAAAACAGTTTTAAATCTGAGAGAAGCATATTCAGTCAAGGAGGCATGTACAAGAACATTAGTTGCTGCATGGAAACAATCTAATTGTTCATCAGGAGGACAGTGGGAAAATCAAGTACTGCACGTCTAAAGTATTGAATATAAATGAAAAGAGTGAAGTAGATCCATGTGTACTAACATGGGAAAATCTTAAAGTCACCTTGTGGAATTAGAAAACTATAATGGCATATAGCCATTTAAAAAGTCCCACAAAACAAAATTATGTCATTTACATATAGGTGATTCTCGTCCATCTCTTCTGTCCACGCACATATGACATGTGCATTTATACAGGAATGCATTTATGTGGGCTGAATGGGGACACACCCAACTGATAACAGGAGTTGCCTCCAGTGGGGGCCATGGGTTGTGGTTAGGAAGGATTTGACCTTATTCTACATTTGAATTTCTTTCAATGTAAATAAAATCATGTATTAGCAATATGCGTAATTATAAGTAGCTATAAAGAACAGAGCCTGTCTCTACAAAAAATTTATAAATATAGCTAGGCATGGTGGCACATGGTTCTAGTCCCAGCTACGCAAAAGGCTGAAGTGGGAGGATCACTTGAGCCCGGGAGGTGAAGGGTGCAGTGAGCCATGATTGTGCCACTGCACTTCAGCCTGGGTGATGGAGTCAGACTCTGTCTCCAAATTAAATAAATAAGTAAATAAAAAATTTTTTAAAATAAAACAATAGCGAATAACACATTTTAAATGTAACATGAAATTAGAAAACGATACTAAGGTGTGTAAGCAGAGGAAATAACTGTTTCCCACATTCATCCCTGCTCCCTGTTGACTTTCACGTCAATTTTACAGGTGTGTGTATTGAGCAGACACTTCCTGATTTCTAACAGTACTCCAACAGTGTTCATTTATCCACCTTTTCCTGAGCAATTACTTTCTGGGGCGATGGGCCCACGGTCAGTCTTACTCAGCTGTGGTGGCACCATTGCTCTCACCTGATTGGTTTAGGTGTGGACCTGTGTGTGTTCATTGAGGATTTAGCCAATGAGATATGTGATGTGGGGGAAGTCCCCTGGAGGCTTCTAGGGACAGGTTTCTTGCTCTAATAAGAGATACAGGAACCAGTAGTCCCCGTCTGGTTGCTGTGTCTGGGTTTGATGTGGAACTAGCTCTCTCAAGACTGTGAAGGAACCAACCTCAGGATCAGCCAATATGCTGGCAGAATAAAAAAGATGGGAAGAATGGCAGAGTAAAGGGAGGGAAAGAACCTGTGTCCTTAATGGTATTGGGAACCCCTCTTAAGCCATTTTGCAACCGTCCTACCTCCAGACTTAGATGAGATATGAGTCAGTTGACTCAAATTTTCATAGGCAGCCAAAAAACCATCCTGAGACATGCATATACACAATGAAAAACTCGAGTCAAAACAAAACTATGCCATATATACTACTGTGCAGCTGTTTTCACTTAAGATCTCATGGCTGCTGTTTAACCATTGCTCTATTGGTGGACCTTTCAGATATAGTAGTTATTTTGCTATTAATGTTATTAAAATTCTCCAGAAAACATCTTTCTTTTTTTAAAAAAGGTATATATAAAGATAGTTCATGGACTAGGAACAGAAAGCATTTTTTGTATTTTGGGACACTTGTATGTTTTACAGAATAAATTTATGGAAATGAAATTACTGGATCAGACAGCATGTATATTTAAACTTGATACTCACCACTCTGTTGCTTCTGAAAAGATCACATCATTTGTTTTTTTAATTTTTTTTTAATTTTAATTTTTTTTAATTGAGAAATTTTTTTAATTGAGTTTCACTCTTGTTACCTAGGCTGAAGTGCAATGGCGCGATCTCGGCTCACCGCAACCTCCACCTCCTGGGTTCAGGCAATTCTCCTGCCTCAGCCTCCTGAGTAGCTGGGATTACAGGCACGCACTACCATGCCCAGCTAATTTTTTGTATTTTTAGTAGAGACGGGGATTCACCATGTTGACCAGGATGGTCTCGATCTCTTGACCTCGTGATCCACCCACCTCAGCCTCCCAAAGTGCTGGGATTACAGGCTTGAGCCACCGCGCCCTGCTTTATTTGTTTTATAGAAGCAGTGGAGCTAGTGCCCATTTCCTCACATACTGACCAGTGCTGTCTATGTTTAGTATTCACATTTGCCTAGGTATAGGTTAAAACTCATTTTCTGTTTTAAATTGCATTTCTTTGAGTGTTAAAGTTGTCATCTCTTCATTTAGTATAGGTTCAGAAGTTGTAGTCTCATGTTTATTAGCTATTTGTATATTTTCTCATGTGGATTTCCTCTGTACCCTTTACCCATTTTTTTCCTTATTGGATTTAGGACTCTTTATGCATTATTGGTTTTTATGTTGCAGGTATATTCTCCTAGGTAGTATTTTGCTTTTTTACCTTTGCTTATACTGTCATTTGGTACACAGGCTTAACGTTTTTTAATGTTATGCTTAGAAAGTCATGCCCCACCCTATGTTTATAGAAACATTATTCTGAATTTTCTTCTAGCTCTTTTATAACCTGAAAAACTATTTAGATCATTAATGAATCTAGAATTTATTTGTGTATAATTAATGAGATGTAGAGAGCTAATGTAAGCTCCTCCTTACCCCCTACATAGACATTTCAGTATCACTTATCGACTAGTCCACATTTGTCCCACAGTGGTATCGTTAGCATAGCTTAGATTCCTCACTATGTACATAGGTCTGCCTCTGGGCCACCATTTTTATTCTATTGAGTCACTTATCTATTTCTACACTAGTATGACAGTTTTAATTGCTATAGATACAGTGTTTGTTTTGCTCTGTAATAGGGCAAGCCCGTTTTTATTATTAGTTTCCAATTTTTTTCTACATATTTACTCTTCCTGATGAATTTTGAGTTGTCAAGTTCATTAACAGATCCTGATCGAATTTTGATTGGGATGGTTGAGTGTATACATTAATTGGGGGATGCCCATTCAAAAGTGGGCAAAGGACATGAACAGACACTTTACAAAAGAAGACATACATGAGGCCAACAAACATATGAAAAAATGCTCATCATCACTGGTCATTAGAAAAATGCAAATCAAAACTGCATTGAGATACCACCTAACACCAGTTAGAATGGCGATCATTAAAAAATTTGGAGACAACAGATGCTGGAGAGGATGTGGAGAAATGGGAACACTTTTACACTGTTAGTTCAACCATTGTGGAAGACAGTGTGGCGATTCCTCAAGGACCTAGACATAGAAATCCCATTTGACCCAGCAATCCCATTACTGGGTATATACCCAAAGGATTATAAATCGTTCTGCTATAAGGACACATGCACACGAATGTTCATTGCAGCACTGTTTACAATAGCAAAGACCTAGAACCAACCCAAATGCCCATCGATGATAGTCTGGACAGGGAAAATGTGGCACATATACACCATGGAATACTATGCAGCCATCAAAAATGATGAGTTCGTGTCCTTTGTAGGGACATGGATGAACCTGGAAACCATCATTCTCAGCAAACTGACACAAGAACAGAAAATCAAACAGTGCATGTTCTCACTCATAGGTGGGTGTTGAACAATGAGAACACATGGACACAGGGAGGGGAGCATCACACACTGGGGTCTGTCGGGGAAATAGGGGAGGGACAGCAGGGGCTGGGGAGTTGGGGAGAGATAGCAGGGGGAGAAATGCCAGATATAGGTGATGGGGAGGCAGGCAGCACATCACACTACCATATGTGTACCTATACAACAATCTTGCATGTTCTTCACATGTACCCCAAAACCTAAAATGCAATTAGAAGAAAAAAGATTAATTGGGGGAGACTTGGAATCTTTACAATATTGAATCTTGCTGCCTAGCAACATGGTATATGTTTCTGTTTATTCAGGTTTTCTTCTATATACTTTGTGTACCTCAGCAACATTTTGTGATGTTTGGTCTTTAGGTTTTTGTATTTCTTTTAAAATCTAGATATCTAAAATATTTGCTATTATAAAAGACCTTGTTTTCATTCTTTCATTCTAACTGGTTATTGCAAATGTATAGCAAAGCTATTAATGTCACTGATGTCAATTCTCAAAAATGTAACTGAAAATTATATAGAAAAAAATTGATGTTTAAGTGTGTTAATTTCTAAGCATGGCTCTAAAGTATTTCTAAAACATTCCAAATTATTAAAAACCACATTATGATTCTAACATCTAATTAAACTTAATTTTTTCTTTTTCTTTGCTCTTCTAGGTTATTATTAACTTGGTAGACCAGGCAGGAAGAGAGAAGATTATTGGCGATGCATACCTGAAGCAAGTGTTGCTCTTCAACAATTCACACCTCACTTACGTTTCATTTGACTTCCATGAGCACTGGTAAGATGGCTTTCTGAGAATAGTGTTGATCAATTTCAGTGTTTTTGGTACATGCTGCCACAGGGACCTTAGTTTCTCTTCTTTGCTGGGAAGAAAAATTTCTCCTTATTATTGGAAAGAAAAAGGGTATCATTTGTTTACTTAGTTTTAATTTTCATGTGGGCATTATTTTGGCTAAAATTTTGAGTTAATTGTTTCCAAAACATTTATAGTCTTTCTGTTCCAAAAGGACTTGGAGACATAGACTTCCCTTTTTGCTTTGATCACACCAGCTAAAGAACTTACAGCATTGCCTTTCTGCTTGGGTCTAAGCCTAGCAGAAGTAATAGAGTTTCCTTCTTCATATCTGGTAGTGATGCTTCTCTCCCTATGGGTAAACTTCACTAGAGGAAAACAACAACAAGCTGTGCATTTTTTGTTTTTTAAAGACAGGTCTCACTCTGTTGCTCAGGCCGAAGTGGAGTGCAGTGGTGTGATCTGGGCTCACTGCAACCTCCGCTTCTGGGTTCAAGGGATTCTCCCGCCTCAGCCTCCCGAGTATCTGGGACTGCAGGCACACAGCACCACACCCGGCTAATTTTTGTATTTTTTGATAGAGACAGGGTTTTACCATGTTGGCCAGGCTGGTCTGGAACTCCTGACCTCAAGTGATCCGCCTGCCTTCAGAGTGCTGGGATTACAGGGAAGAAGCACTATTCCCAGCCCAGTGAGTCATTTTGATGGTGCCTTTAACTTGTGTGTATTCTGACAGCAGGATTCTTTTGCCATAATCCTGACTCTAACTTAATTTACTTAAGTATTGGAAATTTGGTGGGGAAAGAAGGCTCTGATGTCTGTAGTATGTTTTAATGAATTTTTAAGTATGCTTTATTTCACAATGCAGATTAGCTATAAACATTTACCTGATTGCCTACATAATATATAGTGGTATTAACCTCATATACATAGAGCAACAATTCTTTTTAATTTTTCCAATCTACATTAAATAGCATATCTTAAATAAGTTTTTAAAAATCTATGATTATATTAAAGATTTTTTTCTTTCTTTTGGCATGGATTTTAGCCGAGGAATGAAGTTTGAGAATGTTCAGACACTAACAGATGCCATTTATGACATTATTCTTGATATGAAGTGGTGTTGGTAGGTATTTCACAAGAACTTCTTTTTACAGACTCTGGGATCTGTGAAATCATGGTACCACTAAGCGTTAAACTAATAGCATGAGGAGACGGCATTTTTTTGTTCATTTTGCTTCCCAGTTCCTGTTCTTTTCAAGAGAATGTTGATCATTAGGCAGTGTTAGCTTCGAACAGGGAGAAGGTGTCAAATGATCAGGCAAAATGAAGTGAAACGCTCTGACTGTTCTTTAAGGACGTGAATTTATTCCTGCTCATGCCCCATGGTTCACATTTTTTCTTTACCCTCTTTCTCACTGTTCCTAACACAGGAGGGAAGGCTTAGAGGCACTTTGTCTCAGTTTTCAGGCATTTCAAAATTATCAGAGATGGAAAATGGTTCTGAGTACAGGAAGTTTAAATTGGCTTAAAGGACAGAAGAGAACATTTGATTAGAGGTTAAGACTACACGGGTGGTCAGAGAAATTAGATGAGCAAGCCATGCTGCATGACTCCTCACTGGGTGGTGAAATAACTTAGTCTGATTCAGAGAGTTTAGATGCATTTCTACTTTCAGTTAAAAGGAACAACAGTGTTTTAAAGTGCCTTCTGGTTTTTTACGTGTCGGAAAGCATAACTTGGGAATATGTCAGCTCTGCCTAGCAGTTGTAGGACTTGGGGCAAGTCACTTTGCTCCCCAGTTTTTTTCCCCTAGGGTGAGGATAATATGTTCCCTGCCATGTTATTGTGTAAATTAACAATGGTGCCTATAAATGACTCAATAATGCATAGCATATAAAGATATCCCAAGCAAATTATAGCCAGTGCTACTGTTTTATTGTTATACTTTAAAGAATTATGTGTTTTGAAAACCCTGCTCTTTTATATTGTAAAATAATTCTGTATTGTTTTTAAAAAGGGTTGATGAAGCTGGGGTAATATGTAAGCAGGAAGGGATTTTTCGTGTTAATTGCATGGACTGCCTGGATCGCACCAACGTGGTCCAAGCTGCCATTGCGAGAGTGGTCATGGAACAGCAGGTAATTTGGAGTCTGTCAGATTGCAAATACTCATTTTGAAATGCTTTTTCCCATGAGCAATCAAATAGCTAAATACTTTTCAAATGTCAAATGTTGTGTAGAACATTTATAGCATACAAACACCCTTGTTGCATTAAAACCTGAAAAGCACAAACTACACTGGAAATAAGTTAAATAAAGAGATTTTCTTAATTATTCGTTTCAAAAATGTGATGACCAACATTTTTAAGTCCATTGAGTGACATTGTATGGTCATTTATCTCTTCCTTATTTGGGGCTGGGATTCTAGATACTGCAATTCTTTTTCTTTTTTTCTTTTCTTTCTTTTTTTTTTTTTTTTTGAGATGGAGCCTTGCTCTGTTGCCCAGGCTGTTGGGGAGGGAGCTGCTGATGGGAGGAACACAGGTGAAGGAGCCTGTACCTTTTTCCTCCTCCTGCCTCATGGGCTTCCTTGAGTGCCTCCTATTGGCAGAGCCACCTGGCCAAGCAGAAATGTGGTGTAGGCTGGGCGTGGTGGCTGACGCCTATAATCCAAGCACTTTGGGAGGCCGAGGTGGGTAGATCACCAGAGGTCAGGAGTTCAAGACCAGCCTGGCCAACATGGTGAAACTCCATCTCTACTAAAAATACAAAAATTACCCGGGTGTGGTGGCAAGTATCAGTAATCCCAGCTACTTGGGAGGCTGAGACATGAGAATCACTTGAACCTGGGAGGCGGAGGTTGCAGTGAGCCCAGATTGTGCCACTGCACTCCAGCTTGGGAGATGGAGTAAGACTCTTATCTTCAACAAATAAAATAAAAATAATAAAATAAATAACCTTGTGACTGTACTTTGAGGACATGAATCTGTTTCTCTTATGTAGTGTTTTAGCAGCCAGTTTCGAGTTCAAGCCCTGGCTCTACGACATACAAAGTTTTGACTCTGTACAAAGAAAACTTAACCTCTCCAAACCTCAGGCTCATTGTTTTTAAAATGTTTCGCTCTTGTTACCCAGGCTGGAGTGCAATGGCGCGATCTCGGCTCACCACAACCTCCGCCTCCTGGGTTCAGGCAATTCTCCTGTCTCAGCCTCCTTAGTAGCTGGGATTACAGGCACGTGCCACCATGCCCAGCTAATTTTTTGTATCTTTAGTAGAGACGGGGTTTCACCATGTTGACCAGGATGGTCTCGATCTCTTGACCTCGTGATCCACCTACCTCGGCCTCCCAAAGTGCTGAGATTACAGGCTTGAGCCACTGCGCCTGGCCTCTATGTGCTTTTTTGATATTCAGCTTCACTTCATAGGTAAATTTAAAACAGACAAAATATAATAGTATGATCCTGCACATTAAAAATTTATACTGTACCAAAACATTATACGTATTTCGTTATATTTATTCCGCTTATGGCAATTTATAAAGCCTTCTTTCAAGCACTGCTTTATTAAAAACAAGTCTGAAAAGACCATTTCTTTTATTTAAGGGTCCTAAATTGTATATGAATATGTTTCCTTTTTCTGCAGTACAGATTTTATGCTATGGTTTCTGGCCCATAAACAGTTAATCCACCAATATGTTCATTTTAGCTGAAAAAATTAGGTGTGATGCCCCCGGAACAGCCACTACCTGTGAAATGTAATCGCATCTACCAGATAATGTGGGCCAATAATGGTGACTCCATTAGCAGACAGTATGCTGGGACGGCAGCTCTGAAGGTAAATACTTGCAGCAAGCATCTGTGAGTCATTATGTGGGACACATAATGACTGTTATGTGTCATTATGTTAGGTTAGACTGTGGTTTAAAACCACAGAAAGGTATGTGGGCTCCAGGTTGGGGGTGGGTATAGTTGACTCTTCTGAAATATTTGGCTAAGACAAGTCCAGGTAATGTGACTCAAGCAGGCCACACATTGTATCAGAGGGGGAGGGGCTGCATGGACCTGAGAAGGAGTGTGTAGCTCTCTCTGGAGGGGCCTGTGTTGCCAGACCCTTCAGTTTTTCAAGGGAGTCTGGAAATCTGAATTTTATACAAAGTGGTTGTTTTTCAAAACTGACAAAACAGAGCATGTCTACTGGCAGGTTTTAGCCACCAGTGTCATGCTTCGTCTTTGAGTTTGAATCTCAACCCTGCCTCTTACTAGCTGTGACCTTGGGCAAGTCACTTAACCACTCTCACTTGTCATACAGGAATTATACTAGACCTATTTCAAAAGACTGTTATGGGATCATATGAGTCAATGCATGTAAGGGTTTAGAATATTCTCAGACACACGTAAATGCAGAAGAAATGTTTCAGTTATTGTAATCAGTAAAGTCTTTTGAAGATCCTATAGAGCTAGTCTTCACAGAAGATTAAGTTAAGTATAAAATATAGTCCCTAGTAAATAAATTACCCTAGTAAGTGTTTGAATTTGTTTAAATTAGGTTTATGTTGATCATTCTTAAAGATATTTCTTGTCACAGATTGTATCATCAAGGACTTAACAGACATTAGCCCTTCTTTTGGGTTGAGTGATAAATATCAAAAGCTTTTTATTGATTATGGAAAGTAAACTTCAGAAGTCCTGGTACAGGCCAGGTGCTTGGGCACACTCCTGTAATCCCAGTACTTTAGGAGGCTGAGGTGAATGGATCACCTGAGGTCAGGAGTTCAAGACCAGCCTGGCCAACAAGGTGGAACCCGGTCTCTACAAAAATACCAAAATCAGTCGGGCATGGTGGGGTGCACCTCTAATCCCAGCTACTTGGGAGGCTGAGGTGTGAGAATCGTTTAAACCTCAGAGGTGGAGGTTACAGTGAGCCTTGATCACACCATTGCACTCCAGCCTGGGCAACAGGGCAAGACTCTTATCTCAAAAAAAAAAAAAAAAAGTCCTGGTACAAGTTAGTGCTTTCAGAGAAATACTTCTCTTTTTTCCCCCCTCGATTTTAAACTTCTTTGGGATGAGCAAGCATTCATGCCTTTCTTCTGTAATAGAGACTTGTTGCTCTACTAATATTTCCTGTGACTGGCCTAATTGGCAGCATGTTCTTGCTAAATTGTCGGTTTTAGGTCTGAGATTCCTGAGATTGCCTTGGAGAGAAATAGAGGGGTTGGGATGGGGAAAAAGAGACTGCACCTTCCTTGCCTTAGGTTTAAGTCACTACTTCTCTAGGGACTTGCTCTGACATCTTTGTTGTGAAAAGCAAGGGAAGCAAAACAGTTTAAGTTGTGGCTGGGTTGTTCTGCAGGTGCTGGCTGTGCAGCAAGCCATGGAAACCTCTGCTTGTTCTACCTGTGGAGGGCTGCTGTCCACACACCCAGGCTAAAAACCCATTGTGATAAACTCTAGGGAACGATCCACATTTTCCCACATCAGAACCTTGGTTTTTGAATTTTACACCAGTTTGAGAAGTAAATAGTTTTTATTGTTTTGGTGTTTGTCATATAATTCGTTTTGACCTGTAAATTCTAGAAATTCTACACATGCCAAGAATGGCTTTACCGTAAAGCACCATCTAGCTGTGAAGACTTGATGCCACAAGTAGCATGTGTAATTATTTGACAAGCTTAGATCAAGGTAGAATACTAGTAGATATTTTAATTTAACTACACTATTTGAAAATTATAAAAGTCATACCTTGGAAATTATAAAAAGCCTGTAGAATTCCACTCTTGAAATGAAAACTCACAATTTATTTTGGGGATATTCTTGAATTTAAGGTGTCAAAATGAGTTTTTGTTTGACAGGGTGACTTTACAAGGACAGGAGAAAGGAAGTTAGCAGGAGTTATGAAAGATGGAGTGAATTCAGCAAACAGATATTACCTCAACCGATTTAAGGATGCGTATAGGCAAGCTGTTATAGGTAAGAAGCAGAAAAGCTTTGCTTTCCTTAAAATTTGTGCCTTCTGTGACTAATATTTTACAGAAACCAGCTTCATTAACATAATTCATGTTTTTTAATATACTTGTGTTTCTGTATTGAGCATCTTACCCAATACATCAAATTCAAATTTTTACAAGATTAGAATTTGACAAATACTGTTGGCTGGAGCAGCAAAAGAAACCATCTATTTCCATGCGTATTTGTCAGTTTGTTACTCATGTAATAGAAAGCAGGGTTTGAAGCTCCTAGAGTGTGGAATAAGGTGCCCTAAAACCTCAACAGTTAAAACCTTTATATTCCGTTTTTTTTCCATTACTCAAGGCTGAGCAATGTAACCTGATTATTTTTCCTGTATGCTATTTATTGTATGTTCTTGCTGTGGACAGATATACCAGCCTTTCCCATAAGCATAGTTTAACAGAATATTAGGGTATGAAATTTAGAGATTACCCTAACCAACTCATCATTTTTTGGAAGAGGAAATGGGAGGGTAGATTGCCCAGTAGAATTTATGCATTGACATTTTTAAAATTTAATTTTCATGAAGATGTTACTGTATAGGATTAAAGTAAATGCAGAGTGTTCTGGATTAGAACCAGATGTAACATAGCTGACCTGTGGTCCCTGAGGGTCTTTTTGAAATCCTATTTCTTCACCTGATTATTTAGTGCACACATCAGTCTAGAAGGCCCTAGACACAGGCCGCTTAGGAATTTGAGAAGTCTGATGTAAAGAAGTCTGATTCATTTGCCAGACATGGAGGGTGCATGCTATGACTACAGAACTGGATTTTAGCAGTTGCTATTCAAGGAAAAAAATATAAGTTATCTTGCTTCCATTGGTTGACCTAGCTACCCAGTTATATCACTGAAGACCCCAGTTCTGTCCTCCTCTCAGTTCAGCCATTCATTGCATCTGCTCCATCCTGATCCTGAAGCTGGCTGAGAGATCTTCCGGGTGAAGCGATAGAGGGCAGTAGCAGTCTGTGCTTGCCTCATTCCTGTATAGGGTCAGTGGTTGGCAGATCTTCTTTCCCAGAAGACTCCTCCAGTCTCATTGTCCCATGAGACAATGAGATAGGACGGAATAACTCCATAGGGAATGGGATTATAATGATTTATTAAGGCTGTGCTGTGTCCCCCACCAAGAGGAAGTTAGCTTGTCTATCTAGGTATTTTGCTCATTTTAAAATTGGCTTATCTTTTTGTTACTCATTTGTAGGCGTTCTTTATTTATTCTAGATACAAGTCCCTTACCAGATAGATGAGTTGTAAATAAAGTCCCTTACCAAATGAGTTGTACATATTTTCTCCTGTTCTAGGTGTTACCTTTTCACTTTTGTGCTGCTGCTCTTTGAAACACAGTTTTTAACTTTTATGAAGTCCAATATGGTGGTTTTTTTCTTGTGTTGTTTATGATTTTAGTGTCATATCTTAAAAATTACGTCTAATCCAAGGTCACAAAGATTTATGCTCATGTTTTCCTCCAAGAACTTTACAGTTTTATGCCTTATACTCTCTTTTGTTTTTTAAAAATACATTAGTAAACTAAAATGATGATAGATATTAACAATTCCACCCTAGATTTGATGCAAGGCATTCCAGTGACAGAAGATCTTTATTCCATATTTACCAAGGAGAAAGAACATGAAGCTTTGCATAAGGAAAATCAGAGAAGCCACCAGGAACTAATTAGCCAGCTCTTACAAAGTTACATGAAGTTACTACTGCCTGATGATGAGAAGTTCCATGGGGGCTGGGCCCTCATTGACTGTGACCCCAGGTGAGTTGGAGTGGTGTCCAGGTGACCAGCTTGCTTATCTGATGTTGGGAAGTTGTCATGATGAACACTGGCAGTTGTCCATAAAGCTATGGGCATGCATGCATGGTGCAAGGCTGTTTCCTCTATGGGCTGGTAGTAAGGGAAGCTGACTGCACTTGCGTTGGGTACAAAATTAAGGGGGTTCTAAAATCTTGGTAATGAAGAGAAATATTTTAGTGCAGTATTTGATTTAAAAAAAAATTTAAATTGGTGAACTATAGCCTGCAGCTGCCTGCGGGTCCCCTGCTCCCTGCAGCCCTAGAATCTTGATTTATTGTATTAATTCATGTAAGTGAATGCAGTAAGAGGTACAGCGAGGCTGGGTATTTTTATTGGTTATAAAGTGGTCCTGGCCTTTCATAAAATAAATAGGCCAACTAATATTCTTTTTTTTTTTTTTTAACAAAACCAATTTCAAGTGGTTCTTCAAAATATCAATGACTAACGGGATCTAAATTTATCCACTAGATTGAATGTTTGCTGAAATCTAAAACGATAATCATCAATATTATAAATAAGAAACATTTTGGAAAATTGTAGCCCAAGCTTTAAGAATAAAGCACTGTAGTTTGATTTTATCTTATTATATATTTCGTGTGTTTCTAGTCTAAGAGGGGGCATAAAATGTGCTTGAAAGTACAATTAAATGAAAGATAGTATTTATATATTAAAATGAATAAAAAACAACATTGACTGTAGATTCCTAGGGAAGTATCCCATGATAATCCCATGGATTTTTTTCACTTTGATAGTAAATACTGTATGTATGCATGTAATTTGTTGACTTTTAAAATAAGAGATGAAGTTTTCCTCATACACAACCTAGCAGAAGGTTTTTGTGTTTGTTTAAGCCATTTGGTAAAGCAATTTTGATTCATATTCTTTATTTGCTTTTTTAGTAGCAGCAGTCCAACTTATGTAGCACAAAAAACAAACAAACAAAAAAAACAGAAAGAGTAATTTTAATACCCACTCAGAAATAACTGCTGGTAGCACACCTGCATTTTCCTTGAGTTTTAACTGCACTTCTATTTTTAAGAGGGTGTCATGATTTTCAATACCATCTTTTTCCAATCAAGTATTTTTGTGTCTACTTTGGGATAATCGAAATTGGGAAAAACCAAAAGGTTTATTTCTAGTGCTGGCTGCCATTTTGTAGGGTCACATTGCACTTGATTTGATTTCCAATTCTGTAATTTTTATGGAAAATTGGTACCCTGGGGTGAAGAGTATTAAAAAAATGTAGGCCGGGCGCAGTGGTTCATGCCTGTAATCCCAGCAATTTGGGAGACCAAGGTGGGCAGATCACTTGAGGTCAGGAGTTTGAGACCTGCCTGGCCAACATGGTGAAACCGCGTCTCTACTAAAAATAGAAAAATTAGCTGGGCATGGTGGCACACACCTGTAATCCCACCTACTCAGGAGGCTGAGGCAGGAGAATCACTTGAACCTGGGAGGCAGAGGTTGCAGTGAGCTGAGATTGCACCATTGCACTCCAGCCTGGGCAACAAGAGTGAAACTCTGTCTCAGAAAAAATAAATAAATAAATGTAAAGTGTATATAGCTTTGCTTTTAAAGTTTGCAACAAAATTTGGGTAAGCATGCTTTAAGAGTCACTAGAAGCCTCTTGCAGGCCGGGCACAGTGGCTCACGCCTGTAATCCCAGCACTGTGGGAGGCCGAGGTTGGTGGATCACCTGAGTTCTGGATTTTGAGACAAACCTGACCAACATGGAGAAACCCCATTTCTACTAAAAATACAAAGTTAGCCAGGTGTGGGGGCACACGCCTGTAATCCCAGCTACTCGGAAGGCTGAGGCAGGAGAATCATTTAAACCCAGGAGGCGGAGGTTTCAGTGAGCAGAGATCGTGCCATTGCACTCCAGCCTGGGCAACAAGAGCAAAACTCCATCTAAGAAAAAGAAGCCTCTTGCAAAGATTCATAAAAACACTCATACTTATTTCTGGCAATTGGAGTAATCAAAATAATGGTGAATATTGGTGTGGTGGCTCATGCCTATAACCCTAGCACTTTGAGAGGCTAGGGCAAGAGGATCATTTGAGTCCAGGAATTTGAGACCTTGTCTCTACAAAAAAACGTTTTTTAATAGCCTGGTGTTGTGGTGCAGCCCTATAGTCCCAACTACTCAGAAGGCTGATGTGGGAGGAACTCTTGAGCCCAGGAGTTTGAGTCTGCATTGAGCTGTGATTATACCATTGAACTCCAGCCTGGGTGACAGTGAGACCCTGTCTCAAAAAAAAAAAAAAAAAAAAAAAGTGTGGTGAAACAAGAATAGTCCTGTAGGATTAGGTCTTTAAATCACTGGCTGGGCACAGTAGCTCATACCTGTAATCCCAGTGCTTTGGCAGGCCGAGGTTAGGGGTCACTTGAGGCCAGCAGTTCAAGACCAGCCTGGACAACATAGTGAGACCATGTCTCTTAAACAAAGTCACCATTGGGTGATTAGAATCTCAAATCTTTTAAGTTCTCGGCTACCATATATCTGCCTCAGAAATACCATTGTGCTTCAGTTTTTTTTTCTTCATTAACATGATGAAATGCTTCTCTTTTATTCCTGATTTTTGACTCCCTCCTCTTTCCAGTGCCCAGTAATTGCATTTCCTATTTCTCTTTAATCCAGCATTATAGAATTTGGCTTTCTGATAACGGAACCAGTGAGTATCTTCTGTTTATCTTCTTTAATTAAAATTACTAGGGCCAGGCACAGTGGCCCACGCTTGTAATCTCAGTACTCTGGGAGGCCAAGGCGGGCGAATCATGAGGTCAGGAGTTCAAGACCAGCCTGGCCAACATGGCGAAACCCTGTTTCTACTAAAAATACAAAAAATTAGCTGGGCACGGTGGCTTGCACCTGTAATCTCGGCTATTTGGGAGGCTGAGACTGGAGAATTGGCTTGAACTTGGCAGGCAGAGGTTGTAGTGAGCCAAGATTGTGCCACTGCACTCCAGCCTGGGCAACAGAGTGCGACTCCATCTCAGTAAAATTAAATTAAATTAAAATAAAGTTCCTGATGAAGAATATATTACTACTCGGTCACATTTGTTAGATAGCAAGGGTCAATACGTTCTTCCTGTTGCTCATTGCTGCATTTGGGCTGTACAGGTGAGGAGTTCTTCCCCCCACCCCCAAAAAAAAGCAGCTGCCCACTCTTCCTTCACCACAAGTGAAGCTGAAACACATGCATTCGGGGCGTCATCAGGTTTTCAGCACATGGTGCTACCCCTGAAGATGATCCAAATAGTCTCACATGTCATGATGGACAATGAAACTAAGTTCATTTTGTTCAATCCGTATTGCTGCCTTGTCTTTAGGTGCTAACCTGGTTCAGGGCTTGCACCTGCACCACTGTGGGTCTCGGGCTGAGCTTTCTGCTGAGTTTGCCTTTTAGTTGTGTTTTTTATTCTTGTTCTACTTCTTTATTCTTTTGTTTAAGGATAGCTTCCGTCGTGGGCCTCTGAGTCTCCCGATTACTTTCTAATTTGTTGTTGGATTCCCTGACTTTTCTGCTCAGATGTTGCTGCACAGTGGTTTTTGTCCTCTAATTCTTTCTTAGATGGTCAGTTGCCAGGAATGATTGTGAGAGTACCCTTCACCTGCGTTACATACCACAGACTTCGTTGCCATCCTCATCTTCCCTGTGGTCATCGGTGTCCAAAATAGACCCGTCAGAGTCATTCGCCCAGTGATTCCCTTTGATCTTCATCCTTTGGGACCCTGAAAGATTCTGAAGATTTTCCCATCAAGGCAGGAATCCTTAGCTGAGGTGCTGTCTTTCCTGACGTGTTGCTGGCTGTGAAAATGTTGTGTCTTCTCTGATAATATGTAAAGCAGTGTCTGGTGTAGAGTGGTTTTGTCTGTTGGCTCTTCAGTCCAGGGAAGCTGACTTGGGTCTAAGGCAGAGATGGGCAGGGAAGCGCCATCACTAACCAGGACAGCAGGAGTGTCTGAGGGAATGACGTGTTGATTGTCAAGAGGAGGAGGTAGAACAGGGGACACCGGGGTCACAGACTTGTGAAATCTGTGTGCAGTCTGCTCTTTGGCAACAGGCATGGCTGCTAAGTTTTGAGATTGTCCACTCTGTTCCGGAAAGATCTCCTCTAAGGCTCATCGTGCCATACTGTTTGCATCTAACCATAGTTGAGGTGTTGGCTGCCTTCTAGGTTTTCCTTGGTGGTCCCTGTGGTTAATGTGTTCCTAGAAATGTGTTTCTTTGAAGCTTGGGGACAGGAGGAGGTGGATGTAGGAGCCAGTGAAGCCAATGCTTTGGAGCCAGCGAAGCCAGTGCTTTGGAGCCAGCAGCTTATCAGGTCATGTTTTCCTTGTTGGCTTGCATAGCTGGATGAGGCCTGCCTACCAGGAGTCTTGGCATTTTTTTTTAATGGAGGGTACTTCATCTCTTTTGGAGAGCCAGTTGGTTTAGGGGTTTAGGCTGGGGCTTAGGAGGAGCTGGAGGAGATAGAGCAGGAGCTGGGTCTCAGAATGATTTTCAGGTATTCTCTTTTATTCCAGAAGTGGTGCTTTTTCAAATAGAGAACTGTTACCTTCTTCCTACATTTTCCTCTCCTGTGGATTACGGATTACTCTCAGTGGACAGTGGGTGTCACGTGCTGTTTGAGTTTTCAAAGTAATATTGTGTTTCTATCTTGATTAGATAATTCTTTAGGAACTCCCCTTCTTACCCGTACCTCTTTACTTTGTCTTGTGGGTGTCATTCTTTCTAATACTGCTGAGATTTCTTTAAATTTGCCACCAATATTTTTCTTCTACCTGCAAGGCTTAAAGATTTTCCTGCCGGGTGCGGTGGCTCAAGCCTGTAATCCCAGCACTTTGGGAGGCCGAGGCGGGTGGATCACGAGGTCAAGAGACCGAGACCATCCTGGTCAACATGGTGAAACCCCGTCTCTACTAAAAATACAAAACATTAGCTGGGCATGGTGGTGCATGCCTGTAATCCCAGCTACTCAGGAGGCTGAGGCAGGAGAATTGCTTGAACCCAGGAGGCGGAGGTTGCGGTGAGCCGAGATCGTGCCATTGCACTCCAGCCTGGGTAACAAGAGCGAAACTCCGTCTCAAAAAAAAAAAAAAAAAAAAAAAAGATTTTCCCAGTGTTGCTCTATTTCCCTTTCTCTTGATTAGAGATTTGGAAACCTGATCTTGGGCTGAGTTTGCTATAGAACCTCTGTACAGTCTGTCAGCTCGGCTGGAGATGTTGACTCAGAACAGAGACTCCTGGTGGAGGACCAAAGGTGGCCCTGGAAGTGCCAGTGGGTGTGCCGGTCTCTGGAGAGCCAGCCAGTGGAGGGCTCGGCCCTCAGACTTGGGTACTTGGTCTCATTGCCTGCTTGCGTGCCTCAACCATCCACTCCTGGAATATGTGTGTGTGTTTAAGCAGTTTTATTGAGACATATAATTCATATGCCATATAATTCACCTATTTAAAGTATATAATTCAGTGGTTTTTAGTACATTCAGACTTGTGCAGCCATCACCATAGTAAATTTTAAGACATTTTCATCACCACAAAGAGAAGCCCCGTACCCTTTACCTGTCACTTCCCTGCCCCTTATACTCCCATCCCTAAGCAACCATGAATGTAGTATTTCTGTCTCTGGATTTGCCCATTCTAGACATGTCATCCAAGTGGAATAATATGTGGCCTTTTGTGACTGGCTGCTTTCACTTAGCATAATGTTTTCCAGGTTAATCCATGTTGTGGCTTGTGTCAGAACTTTATTCCTTTTTGTGGCTGAATAATATTTCATTATGTGGATAGACCACATAATGGTTAATGCTAATCTGTTCTGTTGATGGGCTTTTGGGTTTATTTCCACATTTTGACCATTGTAAATAGTGCTGCTATGAACATTTGTGTACAAGTTTTCATTTGAACACCTCTCTAGTAAATAGTTCTTTTGGGTGGAAGTTGCTAGATTATCCAGTAGTTCCATTTAACTTTTGAGAAAATGCCAAACTATTTTCTACACTGGCTATGCTGTTTTACATTTCCGCCAGCAGTGTATTTCAGTACATTCCAGTTTGGAGGGTTCCAGTATCTGCAGTCTTTGCCAACACTTATTTTCCTTTTTATCTAATTGTAGTCATCCTACTTGGTGTGAAGTGGTATCTCATTGTGGTTTTGATTTGCATTTCCCTAATGACAAATGATGTTAAGGTGGTGGTTGTTGTTTTTTTTTTTTTTTTGGTACTTGTTGGCTGTTTCTGTGTCTTACTTGGAAAAACATATATTCAAACCCTTTGCCTATTTTTTAATTGGGTTGTTGATTTTTTAAAGTTTTGTTGGGAATAGAGCTGGGAATAGGGTCAGGTGAGCGAGGTACAATTATGCAACTACGGGGTGTATTCTATCTTTACTTAAATGTTTGATGTTTTGTCCATCATATTTATATTTTTGCATTTTGATTTTTTAAAATATTGCACTAATTGTCTTGTTGACAAAATTAATGGCATCCTTTAAAATTTGTACCAGAGACCAGTACACTCGCCTCACTGCAGTCCCAGCCAGATGTTTAAACATCTGGTGGAAAAACAGGCAAACAGTTTGGAAATGCGCAGTCCCAGCAGGACAGCAGGCCTGGCTGCGGGGTGCCAGCCTGGGGCATTGGGTGCTTGATAGGGAGAACTGGGAACCTGGAACTGTCCAGCGCACGCTTGCCTGTCCCAGCCCTTTTCCCTTGCAAAGCTGAGCCCAGCTCTGTCCTGGCCACCCTAGACAGCCTCTGGCGTGGCCGGGCCAGACCCCTCTGCCTTTCTTGTCCTTTCCCGCCCGTTATCGCAGGAAACCCCCGACTCTATCAACAGTGGGAAAGAGGCTCTGAGACTGGAGGGGAAACCGGGGACCTGCAGGGCGCGTATTGCCTCTCCACGAAGCCAAGTGGTGTTCCCAACTCGCTTTGACTCGCTTCCTCGCGCTCCAGCCGACTGCCTGGTCCAGGCGTGGTAGTGGAGTGACCAGGCACACGGCAGCCACTGTCCCTTAGGCATGCCACGGCCTGGGGGCCAGACGCTCGGCGCGGTACACACACCCGGCCCACCACCATCCCCTCTAGCCGCAAGCACTGTCCCTGACGAAGGCGAAGCGCCAGCGAACTCTTGCTGGGGCAGCTACTCTGCACCCCTCCCCTGCCAGGCTGGATCTGTGCCCTTGGGTGCAGCATGCGCAGGACGGAGCGCGCATGCGCACTGGCAGCCAGCCGAGACCGGAAGTGAGCGTCAGGAAGCTAGAAGTGTCCCCTGGGCGTGGCTTGGCGCAGCCGTGTCGCAGTTGCCGCATTTGCCGCATTTGCTGCAGGCGCGAGGTCGGGTGCAGGCGGCTGTCTGACTGAGCCTCGCGGCATCGACTGACGGACGGACCGACGGACTGACGGACGGACTGACGATGCCGCGCTCCCACAGGTCCCACTCTACCGCGCGGCGGACTGCCGCAGCGGCCACCGCTGCCACCGCCGCCGCCGCCGCCGCAGAGCCCCCATCTGAGGGCCCTCTGGCTATGACTTTCAAGATTTTTCTCCTTTTTGCAGGGCTTACTGTTAAAGTTCCTGTGGGGTTATATTTTACCAGTAAATTGCTGCTTTTCCAAACTCTGTTGATGATGTCCCCCGATGACAGCGGCTTTTACGCGACCATTGTGTCCGTGGTCGGGCTGCATGTGGTGCTGGCAGTTTTTGTCTTCATAGTGTGGAAGGAGGGCTGGCCCCAGTGGCGGGAAGAGAAGGACGAGTAGAGCAGCTTCTCCTACAGAGCTGCGAACGGGGTGGGGGGGACGCCCAGAGGGTTTTTCGTTTTCTTTCGTGTTGGTATCTAACGTGCTTTTTGTTGTTGTTGTTGTTGTTGTTGTTGTTGTTGTTGTTGTTGTTTAAAAGGGAAGGGTGGGTGGGGAGGGAATTAAATATTTACTGCCGCTAAGACTTCAGTAAAATGGGGTGGGGGTAGGGTTGACATTTTCCGACTCCCTGTGACGTGCCAAGTGTTTTTTCGTTAAGGACATAATGTTTCTGACTGAGAATCATGTTTGGCTGCTGTAAATATTAATGCCAAAATAAGCTAGTTAGTAGTAGAATTTATTTCATCTTAAAATGTGTTGTGACGTAATTTTTATGGCTTGGCTCAAGCAACAGTCTTTAGAGTGCACGTAAGTATCAGTGCATGAAACTTAACTACGTTTTACAGTGTTATTTGGTATTATTCTCCATGAAGCTGCCTGGATCGGTCTCCTTTTCCCATTGATTAATTGGTTAATGCTCAGATTTTGGCTCCTAGAATCGACTTGTGTGTTCCCGGTTCTGGCATCTCATTGCGTCATTTGTTTTATTTCTGGTATGTTATTGTACGTGCAAATCGAGGTGAATTTGTTGTTTTAGATTAAGACTGTTAGACAAGCTACAACAAGGTGGCTGTGAGGTCAAAAACTGCGATTTAAGATTTTGGTAGATCCTTCTCCGCAGTACCTGTTAAACGGTGACCTCATTCTTGCGCAGATTCAATACGTGGTTTAAGTTTCACCAACAAACGCTTTTTTTCCCCACTGTTATTTTCCATTTGTTTTTAGTAGCATTTTGATAAGGTCTAGGGAATAGGTATGAAATCCCAAAGCAGAAATGTCGGCTTTCTTACAGTGGAATTTGGAGACTAGTGTAAGAATGCAGAAACGTCTCTGCCTTTTTCTGGAAAGGCTATTGTTGTTAGGTTAATATTAGACTAAAAGTTTCATTTTAATTCAGATTCTGCCTGTGTTATTTGTAAATTTTATACTTTAAGAATCTTCTTGTTGGTAATTTTACAAGGGTGTACATTTTACCGTAGTTTTGGTTTCATGGTTCATCAACACTTAATACCTGGATTCTAAATCTTATTTTCATCATTGATTTTAGAGTGGGTATAAATATTGCAAAATAGCCTTAGAATAAGGAAGTATTTACTTGTTTCTTGAAAGCCAAATTATTCTATAATGACAAAAATGCAAAAGTAGCTTGGATTTGTTCCATTTTTGCACATAAATACTGTATTCATGTAAAAGTCGTTCAAAAGATGCATTTCACATGAATGTAAAAATATCCTGAGTGCCTACAGTGTGTTATTTTGAAGATTAGCTAATGTGAGATAATTTGGATGATTTCTCCCTTCTCAACTCTCACATTTTTCTTTCTTCCCTTAACTCTTCTCTGTCATTCTCCAATCCCCCCACTCCCCCACCTAAAATTGTCCTATTTCCCGAGGGACCCCTTCATCCTTTGGCTGCCTTTCTCCACGCAGGGACCTCCCCTCAGCTCCAGCCCTTCTCTCTCCATCCCTCACTTCCCACATCTGCTTTTCCTTGTTTTTTAAAGACTGTCCAAATGGATAGATTGTATTACATCTAAATTCAGTAGAACTCATTGATTATCTTGTCATCCCCTCACCCCCAGCCAATTTTTTGTCCTAAGTAGCTCTGCTGAAGAAATATGCTTGGCAAAAAATGCAAATGAAAATATTTAATCTTCTGTGTCATATTTAGCCTCATTGATGCTACTCACAGAGATGTGGATGTGCTGTTACTGCTTTCTAACTCTGCCTACTACGTGGCCTAGTAAGTTCCTTATTGATTTAAAGCATTTGATTTTGCTTTTTTAACTTGAGTAAATTTTCTTTTTAGAATTCATTTAAAAATGCGAGAATATGGTTTTGTTACGTATTTTATGAAACGTCATTGAACCCCTTTACCTTATATAACTGTTAAGTTATTCTAACTTCCTTTAATCTTTATTGGTTTGAAAACATGATTTTACAGTTAGAATAATATGTAAATGTTATATTGTATTCTTTTGGCATTTGATATTATTTCACATGTATCTCCCAGATTTTTATATACTCCATACATTTTTATCACTAATGCCCACATATCATCGTTTCTATTAGTGTAGTAAAGTTTTTCCCCATTTTAGGTATTAAATTACTTCCAATTTTTTTGTTAATATGAATGACGCAGTTGTCTTTATGCGGTAACATGTCTGTGCGTGCATGCGCACTTCTTTGGTTACAAGGGTATGATGAATTAAGACTTTTATGGTTTGTTGTAAGATTGATCTCCAGAAAGACTATCAATTAACAGTGCTAGTAGCAAAATACAAGTACTTGTTTCCTCATACATTACCGGAATTGTTTTATTTTTACTAAGTAAATATTCACCTTACTTTTGGTTTTGTGTAAACTGTTATTTTTTAGTCATTTGCTCAGATGCCCGTTGGAATATATCATAAGAATTTTTCATTCTGGGTTTTGGATATCAGATGTAACAGCTGTATTGGCTGTATTGTTCACAAATACATTGTCTGTCTGTCCTTCTTTCTCTCTTTCTCTGTCTCTCTCCGTGTGTGTGTGTGTGTGTGTGTGTGTGTGTGCGTGTGTGTGTGCACCTTGTAGGTTAAGTTTTAGGTTTGTTTTCATTTTATGAGTTTTTATAAAACTGAAATTATTTTAACCTTGTAGTTGGTTTTTTTAACTGTTAGATCTGTTATTTTCCCTGTGTGGTTGAACTATATATGTTATTCTAGTTTAATTTTTAAAATAGTTCTTACATTTTAATGTTTTACCCCAGAATGTATGTGCTGTGGAAGATTTTGTTATCTTAACTGTATATAATAGTTTGCAGCTATTACACCTTCTTTGACAGCCAAATACACTTTTCATTTCAATCCTGTTTTTACTTCATTTCCTTTTACCTAGTTACGATGATGAAGTTGATAAAGTAAACCAGTATCAACGACTAAGTCTAGAAGACCTGGAAAAAATCGAAATAGGTAAGTTTTAACATACTAATCAAGTCATAAAAAGCAAATGCTGTTGATTTCAAGAGGGGGGTCAAATTATTTAAGCAAGTACATGGTTTAAGTTTCACCTACAAATGCTCTTTTTTCACTGTTATTTTCCATTTGTTATTAATAGCATTTTGATAAGGTCTAGGAAATAGGTATGAAATTCTAAGGCAGAAGTGTCAGCTCTCCTTACAGTGGAATTTGGAGACCAGAATAACGTCTGTTAGAAACCAGAAAGGGATATTCCAAGCTGTCTACTTCTTAGAACTTCCTTTCTAGTCTTTATAGGTTAGTGATGGATATAGTCTAATTATAATAACTATTCCTTTTATTATTTACCTAATGAAGATTACCCTAGGGATCAAAAAAGGTTAATTGATTGAAAGAGTTCTTCTAGCCTTATCAAACCAATGGTCACAAGAAGTTTGTATTTTGTGTGCTGTCATTTATATTATGAAGATAAATGTATTGGTCTTTCGAAAATAATAGAAGAAGGTGCATGTTTTATGGAAGATTTAACTTTATACATATTCACTTGGGTTTTTAGGTCCTGAGCCAACTCTTTTTGGTAAGCCCAAGTTTTCCTGCATGCGACTCTACTACAGATACAAAGAAGCAAGTGGCTACTTCCACACACTGCGAGCTGTAGTGCGCAATCCTGAAGAGGATGGAAAAGGTAAAAAGAGGAAGAGATGAAAGTATGCGGTGAAAACTCTGCATTTACTCTTAAAAGCCCAAATGGAATTGGGAACATTTCATGTCCTAACCAACTGAATGAGAGCAGATCTAGGGAATAGCTTTGGAATATGAGGCCTTGAAATAGCAACTCTGTTTCCAGCAACCCAGGGAGATTATTTGACTGTATTAAGTATTTAGTTTGGGACAAGGAACTCTACAGTGGGGATTCTCAGTGAGTTTGGCTCCATCAGTGATCATATGGGTGCCAAGGCTTCTCACACATCATGTTCCTTTCATTTGTGGCAGGCAGGGACCATGCCTGTCTGGTTCATGGCTGTTCTCAGCATCTGGCATGGTGCTAGAACATGAGTTAGAACAGACTTTTAATTCCTCAATTTCATTCTTCTGCTTTTGTTTTTTTCTCTTAAAATGTTAAAACATTGTGAATTAGTGGGGAGAGTAGTGAACAGATAGCAGTTCACTAAATCAAAACAAATAAATTTGTATTTAATCAAAGCAATTAAGTTTGTATTTAATTATATGACCACAAATTTCAGTCAGTGCTATGAGTTAGAATTGCTATTTTTTTTAGTATGTTTACGGAGAAATGGCAAGCAGTTCTATTTGGGTTGCAGATACCCTTCAGTGCATTGCAGAGATGCTGCAGATCACGAAGCAAGCCATGGGATCAGATGTACCGATAATTGAGAAGAAACTTGAGAGGTGAGTATACTGCTTCTCTCAAGAATAAAGGCCTTGTTATCCAGAGTCTTAGAATTTGCAGGGGGAAAGAGGTAAGGGGAAAATGTTGGTATTTAGAGAGGTAAGGATCACATTTCTGCAGATCAAAATTTTAAAAATTCTTCATGTATACCATTTTCAGATAACTTTTAGACTTACAGAAGAGTTGCACAGGTAATTCAGAGGGTTTCCATATACCCTTAATTCATCTTCCTTTACAGCTTACATAACCATAGACCATTTATCAAAACTAAGAAACTAACCGTGGCACAGGAAGATTAAATAACCAAAGTACTGAACTTAGGAGGATTTTACTAGGTGTTCACTGACATCCTTTTTCTGTTCCAGGATCTAATCTGGGATTCCACATTGCATTTAGTTGTCTCTGTAGCTTAATGTTATTTCCTCAATCTTGTTTTTTCTTTCCTAACTTTGACATTTTTTGTTACTGGTCAGCTGTTTTGTAGAACATCCCTGAATCTGGGTTTGTACAGTGTTTTTTCCTGATTAAGCTGAGGTTACACATTGTCAGGAAGGACACACAGAAGTGATGGGCACTTCTCAGTGCATCATGCCGTGGGGAGGGGAGGACAGGGTGTCCCTGTGTAGTGTTGTTGAGGTTCACCTTGATTACTCGGCTAGAGTAGCGTCTGCCAGGATTCTGCACTGCAAACTTTGTGTCTTCCTCTTTATAATTGCTAAATATTTGGGGAAAATCCTTTGAGACTGTGTAAATCGTTTCCGTGTAAACTTAATTCTATTCATTTTCATAACTATTGTTGGATCTTATCTATAGTAATTATTCCTGTCATGCTCTATGGTGATTTTTCTAATTCTCATTCCTTCTACACTTAATTGGAATTTTTCTGGTAAAGCCACTGCACCCAGCCTCTTGTACACATTTTCAACCTAAGTAGGTTAATAACCTTTTATTGCTAAAGATTGTATTTTATGCATTTTCCACATTACTCCAGAATTCATAACTATCATTTAAATAGCTGCCTACTGTGATCTGTTTGCAGATGTATTGGGTGGTTTCAGAACGTGGACTCTGATTGGCCAGGTGTTTTCCTTTTTTTTTGACTCCTGGTTCTATCAATTACTCTTTAATCTTGGGAAACATACTTAATATTCCTTTACTTCAATTTTGTTATCTGTAAGAGAAAATCCATGTTAGTGCATTGCATTAACTGAATGATAATGCACTTAACCTGGCACAGAGCTATTAAACCCAATTGCCAAGAATTTTGGTTGCTAGCATTTTTGCCTTTTATAAAAAAGTCATGACAGATATCTTTGTCATGTATTGCTTTTTCATGTTTAGGATAATTTCTTTAGAGTAGCATCCCCAGGTTGTGAATCTGGATTGAAAGGTGATCTCCAGAGTCCTTTAACCCTGTACCCACCTCCTTAAAGGTTATTGCTTATCCTCGGTTTCAAGAAAAACTTTGAAGACCCAGAGTTTCATTTTCTTGAGTGACATGGCATTTAAAATATGCTTAGGATATCCCTGTAGGTGTGTTTAAACGTTTTGTTACACAGTGACACACTGACTGTCTCCACAAGTACTTAGGTAGGTGGTATTTTGCCAAGAGAACCCGTCTGAGAGCACGCCCCTGCAAGGATTTTGCCATCCTTGATAGAATCTGTGTGGCCACAAGTGATACATTTAACACTCCTAAGTGAACTAATGAGAGGCAACATTGAAAATTTTTTCTAAGTGCTTTGTAGAGAAAATAGTATGTTTTAAACACTTGGCTTTTGAATTTGGGAAAAGAATGCCTATCAACAGATTATTTCACATTTTAAAAGTATGACTTTTCTAATCAACATCTGTCGGGCTTTGTGGTCCACATTCTACTAGTGAAGAGAACCATTTGGCCAGAAGAAAATTACTCGGGCTTTTGTTAAAGAATTATTTTAACCTCCTTTTTCCTGCAATATGCTCACGATCAGTGATCTTGCATGACCAGCAGTGCAAATGCACATACTGAGACATTTGTGGCAAATAGCGCTGACTTTATAGCTGTCAAAAGGGATCCCAAAGGAGAAGACACTCAGAGTAATTGTGTTAAATGTTCCAAACCTTGTAAAATAAATTCAGATAACCCACAGGACATATAAGGAACATCTTGCTCCTCTCTGCTCCCACTACCTGAATTGAGCCACACTGGGATGTGTATAGGTAACCTTAGTTAAGGTGCTGCAGATTCCCATTTAGTCAGAGATTTCTTTGCTGATGGTATAGATGGTGGCTTTGCTAGACACCACGTATGGTTGTGAAGCCTTTTAGAATACAACTAGGCTGAATTGTCAGGTGTGTTGTAATTATAGAACACTTGAGTATTGCTTAGATTCAATTAGTTCAAAAAGGAATATTAATCATCTTTTAAAATTTTATGTTGAAATATTTTGTATATATTGGGTTAAATTACTATTAAAATTCATTGCTGCTTTTTAATGTGGTTGCTAGAAAAATTGTAATTACATATATATTTCACATATTTCTATTGGACAGCACTGTTTTAATGTCAACACTGACGGATTATCTATCAGCAATGTACTGTTTTCAAGAAATTGGGACCAATTTAAAATGCTTTCACTTATTTTTGAGACGGAGTTTCGCTCTTGTTACCCAGGCTGGAGTGCAATGGCGCCATCTCGGCTCACCGCAACCGCCGCCTCCTGGGTTCAGGCAATTCTCCTGCCTCAGCCTCCTGAGTAGCTGGGGTTACAGGCACGCGCCACCATGCCCAGCTAATTTTTTGTATTTTTAGTAGAGACGGGGTTTCACCATGTTGATCAGGATGGTCTCGATCTCTTGACCTCGTGATCCGCCCGCCTCGGCCTCCCAAAGTGCTGGGATTACAGGCTTGAGCCACCGCGCCCGGCCGTGCTTTCACTTATATTAATTGGAACTGGTATATTGTATTCCATGGGGAATTAACTTTTTTCCCTCTTCTCATTTGTAGGAAGAGCAGTAAACCGCATGAAGACATCATTGGTATCAGATCTCAAAACCAAGGTTCTTTGGCCCAGGGAAAGAATTTTTTAATGAGCAAATTTTCATCTCTAAATCAAAAAGTGAAGCAGACCAAATCCAATGTAAATATTGGCAACCTCCGAAAGCTAGGAAACTTTACCAAACCTGAAATGAAAGTTAACTTTCTAAAACCAAACTTAAAAGTAAATCTTTGGAAATCAGATAGTAGTCTTGAGACAATGGAAAACACAGGAGTGATGGATAAGGTTCAGGGAGAGTCTGATGGGGACATGTCTTCAGATAATGACTCATACCACTCTGATGAATTCCTTACAAATTCTAAATCTGATGAAGACAGGCAGCTAGCTAATTCATTGGAGAGTGTAGGGCCAATAGATTATGTTCTTCCTAGTTGTGGTATTATTGCTTCAGCACCTCGATTAGGCAGTCGGTCCCAGTCTGTTAGCAGCACTGATAGTAGCACTCATGCTTCTTCAGAGGTTACTGTTGCTCATGGGAGTGGGCTTGGAAAAGGCCAGGAGTCGTCTTTGAAGAAAAGTCCCTCTGCTGGCAACATACACATACTGACTGGCTTTGCCAAGCCTATGGATATTTACTGCCACAGATTTGTGCATGATGCACAAAGCAAAGTGGCCCACCTATCAGAGATCAGATCTGTCCCTCAGCAGGCTAGTCAGGAAATAAATCAAATGACCAATCAAGTTTCGAATGAAGAAACCCAGTCAGAATCAACAGAACAGACCCCTTCTCGGCCGTCTCAATTAGACGTATCTCTTTCTGCAACAGGCCCACAGTTTTTGTCAGTTGAGGCAGCACATTCAGTTGCACCTCAAAAGACCCCCAGCTCCGCTTCCAGCATGCTTGAACTGGAGACAGGGCTTCGCGTAACTCCTTCTCCTTCAGACAGCAGTAGCAGCAGAGCAGTCTCTCCCTTTGCCAAGATTCGAAGTTCCATGGTCCAGGTTGCTAGTATTACCCAAGCTGGATTAACCCATGGGATAAACTTCGCTGTGGCAAAAGTTCAGAAGAGTCCGGCAGAATCTGAAGTGATTAATGAAGTCCGGCAAAATGAACTTAAAAATATGTTTATACAATGTCAGACACGGATAATTCAGATTTAGCTTTTAGCCAGAAGAATACTTCCATGGCTTTTATTTAAAAATATGAAAATAAATTTTCACCTCTTGGGGTATTTTAATTGTACTGTCTGAATCCAGGGATCACCAATTCTGTTTATTGGAAAGGGTTTTAAAAGGAGTCTGAACCTGAGTAGATTCCAAAATTTTAGAGCCAGGACTACAGAAGTGCATCATTCTAGAATGTGTAGAACTGAGGAGCTTAGACACTACAGAAAACTTCGCTTATTTGAAAGCAATTCAGCAACAGGTCACTTTGGGATACAACCTGAACCTTTTTTTGGAGTGGGGTAGGTGGATACATTAAGTAGACACAAGAGCTGGACATGCAGCGTTTTTCATAATTTGTTTGTCAGTTCATTCCTGTGTGTTACCACCTCTACAAAGTAACTTATACATTTAGTTTTCAGTGACTTTAACATGTTACCGAAGCATATGAATTTAAAGCTATTTTGGTTTGATGGCTCAACTATTCCCTGAGGAGTTGAGGGTTGACACTAAAATCAAGGAAAGAATTCTGATTTGATCCTAATTTTCCCCATATTCTACTTGAACACATTAAAAATATTCTGCTGCCTATACCATGTAAACCTAGGAGCATTAACACTTGCCAGTCACACGGTAAACCTGATGATGACATCAGATGTGAATACCAGCACCTATTAAATTTCATTTTGCTGTTTTCGGGAATGTAAGAACACATATATTGGCTACTGGAAATTCTATAAGGAAGTCAGATTTTAATTTATTCCAGGAGGGACATCCTCAGCATCTTATATAGACAACTCACAACTTTACAATTTAGGCTGGGCCAAGTGCACTGGCTCACACCTATATACCAACACATTTGGGAGGCCAGGAGTTTGAGACCAGCCTCGGAAATGTCTCTAACAAAAACATACAAAAATTAGCCAGGCGTAGCGGTGCACGCCTGTGGTCCTAGCTACACAGGATTACTACTTGAGCCCATGAGGTTGAGGCTGCAGTGAGCTGTGATTTTGCCACTGCCCTCCAGCCTGGGGGACAGGGCAAGACCCTGTCTCAAAAAGAATTAGTCTGAAGCACAACTGTGCTAAAACTGGTCTTCTGACTGTAACTCTGACCACACAGAACCAGGGCTGCCTCTGTAATCCACACAAGAAAGTTGCACAGCATATTCCAGCAAGTATTGGTTTGTCTGATATCTTTAGAGCTTTTACTCTGTTGAAGTGATTCTCAGCTGAACATTATGTCTGTTGTAACTTTGATAAGCATTCCACTTTTGTTATTTATTGGTGGTATCTTTTTTTTTAACATGTTAAATCTTGTGATTGATTATTAAAATAAAGTACCATGTAATTTAAAGTGACAATGTGTATGAGAATTCCTTGCATAACAGATTAAAGAATTTGTAAACAGAGCAGATTTGCTGTAACTGAACACTTGGTCTAGGTGTTGCCAGTATTTTACTCCTTAGAAGGATACTCATGATCTTAAAAAATGATGAAATGGATAAGAAACTATACTTTAAAATCCAGACATTCAAAACTGAATGTGTTCTTCTACCAACTTTTCTTCCAGGTCCTAAAAATATTAAGGGTTCCCAATATGGGAGAAAATACAAGCCAATGTCATGTGATAAAATACACATTTAAGCTCCACAGAAATTAGTTTGAAAAAGATTTTTGAAAAATTAAGAAGGCAAAGTTTCAAATGGTTATACGGGAGTCTGCTCAGTTCCCTGGCCATTCACACAGGATTAACGCTGTACCTTAAATGAGAGCAACAAACTTCACTGTCCATCCCCGTATACAGGTAAGGGACAAAGGGCTTCCGTCAACAAGCGCTGCACTCCACTCCGCTGCCTGGGGGGTGCGTTGAGCAGGAAGGCCTCTCTTGCACCACCTCCTCCACTTCAGTTGAGTTCTTTCGTGTCTCCACCAGGAGGACATGGTTTCTTCCCACACAGATAACATGGGATGGTGAATCTTACTCATGAAAAACAGCTCACAGTACTGTTAATTTAGGAAGTTTTATTTACTGGAAAGTTTCTTTCAAGGGAACTTTTCTGCAAGACCAAGCAATTTATGTACTTTTCTTTGGTAAATTACATTGGCACAAAAAACACATGATGACTAATCTACTTTGCTCGAGGACAGTTAAAGAAAATGTGTTTTATCCTCACAAATCCAGTTAAGCCTTCATTTTATTTCTAAAAGTTTAAGGAAGGTCTAGTCTACCAGTTTTAAAAAGAAAACCAGTTAAATTATATAAACATTATTTTACATTAGTTTATAAAAATAGATTCGAGTTTAGGAAAAGTTGAACTAGTGATTTTTACGTCAGTTATTAGGTATAATGAATTCCTCGATTTTTCAAGGCTGACCCTGTTTCCTTGGTTAACAATGTCAAGTTAGGCCTTACAGGAAAAAAATGCAAGCGATCCTTTACTCTCCAAGTAAGTTACTTACTAAAAGAAGTTAAGTCTTGACACCACTGACAGCTTAAAAAGTAACATCCTAACCTTTCTGGAGATTCTGGTTGTCATAACCATGTTACTATATAGTCTGTTAGTTTGCACTATCAAAACTAATTGGTCTGGAGAAAACCTACCTGCAGCTGTCTGAGGCTGTTACTGGAGTAGCATATGTTAGCTGATTTAATATACTTGGAACCAACTGAAAAACTCATATAAAATGCTAAAAATCCAAATACAATCAAAGCAACTAAATAACAATAGGAAAAAAACTTTCTAAAGGGGGTATTGTTTTTTAAGTTTGCTATTTTGTTTTCATATTTGGGCAAAACTTTGTAGCATGGCGTTCCCTTATGCATGGTTCTAAAATGCACTGGGATAGAAGAAAATAAGGAAAATGGAGTATTTTGGTTTATTTTGCCCCCAAATGCTACATTCATTCCATTTAAAGAACTATTATTCTGAGATTGTCCTTTTATGAAAAAAAATGGTGACAATAACAGTGATTTATTCAGATTACTTGGCAATGTAAATTGGCAACCCTACAGTCCTCCAAATTTTTGGAAATACTACTACTGGTCCATAAAATACAAAAGTCTGGGAACCACTGCCATGTAAAAGTCTAGTTTTGCAGGCTGTTAACAAATGTTGAGTGGGAAAAAGTTTCTGTGGCCAAACGTCTGGAAAATGATAGTACAGAATTTCACGTAGTCATGTGAATCAATGGCAAGCAACACCTCCAGCCCCCAAAGTTGGACTACCGAATGCACTCAACCCACTGCTAACTGGAAAACATAAAAACCTGAAGCGCACAATTTCTCTGACTTTGAAATTGCAACAACCTTCTTCATCTCAGCATTTCAACAGTCTGGCCTAGGACTCAGCTGAAGCTAAGGAAATGGTATAATCAGCAACATGATCAATATTAAACTTTTAATATCAAATACTTTTTTTTTTTTTACATCATTACTAATTTATATAATTATAAAACAAACTTCAAAAGCTCCATGAAATCAGTAAGGTAAAAGTCCTTACTGAATATCATATAAACATCAGATGTTAACCAGGCTTGATTTAAGGAAACGTCATTGGTTTGTGATAGAAATTACCTATAAAACAATGGTATAAATGAATATCTGAACTTTACAATTATGTGGCTACAATTTGCCCATTGCTCTTCATAGGTATCAGATTTTTTTTTTTTTTTTTTTTTTTTTCAGATGGAGTTTCGCTCTTGTTACCCAGGCTGGAGTGCAATGGCACGATCTCGGCTCACCGCAACCTCCGCCTCCTGGGTTCAGGCAATTCTCCTGCCTCAGCCTCCTGAGTAGCTGGGATTACAGGCACACACCACCATGCCCAGCTAATTTTTTGTATTTTTAGTAGAGACAGGGTTTCACCTTGTTGACCAAGATGGTCTCAATCTCTTGACCTTGTGATCCACCCGCCTCGGCCTCCCAAAGTGCTGGGATTACAGGCTTGAGCCACCGCGCCCGGCCCCTAGGTATCAGATTTTTAAAGTTCATTTCCATTCACACATTTTTGCTGCTGAAGCCTCGTTCTTCTGAAAGACTCCAGCTGCTTTGCTCTCAGCCATCGTTCTCTTGACAGCGTTGTCTGACCAGCACTGAGAGACAGACACCTGGTTTGAAATACAAACAAATTTAAGTCTAGAACTGGGACAGTAAGTCTTACATTTTTTTAAGACCTAGGAATACTCTGTAAAATACAGACCACGTATGGGAGACAAGACCGTCTGGCAGTTACACACAAGTCAACAGCCAAGTTAGACTTCTACAAAGAAATCTTTGAAGAGTCAGAATTGGAGGGTGGCTCACTCTTTGAAGCTTAGAGAACAAGCAGCATGCCTGTTCCACTGAAGGGATCACCAGTCAAACTTGATTGCCCCTCAATGAGCCCTTTCATACAGCGTTTTTAAAAGGAAAAGTTCATTTCCGTTTTCAGAAGTCTGCCTCAGTTACTGCAGAATAACAGAAGATTTATACACACAAGCTCACCGAAAAAGCAACGATCGACATGCACCACTTACCGAGCCACCACGAGCAGCTGGTGAAGATCGTCAGCAGTGATGCTCTGAGGGTCGTTCTTTCGCATTTCCACAAAGTCATCTTCAACTGCCTTTATCAAAAGAGTAAATGTAAATGACATGCATTTTTGTAAGGAAGAGAAAATTAACATGGTTCCTTGACTGATGTAAAAATGAGGATGTCAACCTCTTAGACAAATAAAAAAAGTACCAAAGCATATACATAAATAATGCTGATGAAAAATAATGAAACTCAAGCTTCATTTAAGGTCAAGCAAACATAAATCGGCAACTGGCACAGGAAACAATGCTTTTCAACAAAGGGAAAAGTGATGTTAGTGAAAATGGCAGAGAAAGGACTGCAGAAAACTGTCTCTACTGTTAAGAACATCGATCAAAATCAACTTTTTTAAAACTCTGGAAATAAAACCACACTTGCAGCAATCCAGAGAACATTTATGCAAGAAAACCAGGTGACTACTGGCAAGAATGTTGAGCCCTGTTGCCATTTTAACATGTCCTATTCCTATATTCTACCCCCTTCCCCTCCAGGGGATACGAATAGCTTCAAAAACCAACAGCCTGGCAGCCACTGGAAAGAGAACAGGGCTAGAGCTCTTTCAAAATGCCATTCCCAGAGAACTGTCTTCTGACCACCTGCCTAGTGGCTCCCTGGAATAACCATTTACAAGGTTGTCTTCATGTAACCTGACTGGAAGCCTGTCTACTATGAACCACCTCTTTCCCCAGGGCATTTATCAAAAACAATCAGAAGAAATTGTCAATCACCTGGATAACAATTTAAGGCTAACCCAAACCCTTAGACGAAAAAGCTAGTTGGGAAATGAGATGTCTGCAGAGGGCTCTGAAAACCTCACATATGTAACTCCTAGGAACTTAGAAGGCTGCAGACATGTTCACAGACCTTAAACTCCCACCTCTGGATAACCTGGAGGCTCTGTGCAAGCAGGAAATGAAGACTAAGGCAGGCTTGTAAATTGTAAAAGGCTAAGTGTTGAAGGCTTGCCCCAGCTTTTATTTTTATTTATGATTATTATTCACCCTTAGACTGGGAGACCAACTGGGAGAAAGAAAATTTCCTGGCATTTAAGGAAATTTCTTTCCAATCATTAGCCACAAAACTAACGGCAAAGACTTCAGTGTCCACATGTGACAAAGATACAGACTTCATAGAATTAGTCAAAAAAGTTACTAAACAACCTACCAACAATAACAAATAGCAACATCATCAAATCCTAAGTAGGTTTAATTTACAGAGTCTGACTTCCAAAGCAGAGTTGCCATACTATATTATTCAAAATGTCTGGTTGTGGCTAGCGTGGTGGCTCACGCCTATGATCCCAGCACACTGGGAAGCCAAAGTGGGAGGACTACTTGAAGCCAGGAGTTGACCAGCCTGGGCAATAAAGCAAGACCTCATCTCTACAAAAAAACAAAACAAAACTTTAGTTGGGAATGGTGGCGCACACCTGCAATCCCAGCTACTGAGGCAAGAGGATCCCCTGAGCCCAGGAGTTCACTGCGACTGTGCTACTGTACTACTGCAGCCTGGGTGACAGAATGAGACCCCATCAATCAATCAAATAAAATGTCTGGTTTTCAACAAAAAAGTACGAAGAAACAAGAAGGTACAGCTCACACTCCTGGGGAAAAAGGGAGTCAGCAGAAACTGTCCCAGAGGAAACTCAAACATTAGACAGAAAGACTCTATACTGGCTATTTTAAGCATTCAAATAACTAAAGGAAACCACATATAAAGAACTTCAGGAAAATATGAGAATGATGTATCATCAAATAGAGAATATCAATAAAAAGAAATAATTTTTTATAAGCAGCAAAAATTCTGGAGTTGAAAAATATAGTAAAAATTATCTAGAGGTGTTCAGATTTGATCAGGCAGAAGACAATCACTAAACCCGAAGAAAGTTTTCACTAAGACGAGTGTAAGAAACAACAAAAGAATGAGGGAAAATGAACAGAGCCTTGAAGACCTGTGGGATACCATTAAATACAGCATCAGAAAGTGAGTATCAGAGGGAGAGGAGGTAGAAGTGAGGCAGAAAGAAACATGGCCAAAACCTCCCCAAATTTGTTGAAAATTTCCCCAAAATGTGAATTATTCTGCACCTCCAAGAAGCTCAACAAACTCCATGTAGGATAAACTCAGAGATCTACAAGTAGACACATCATAGTCAAAACTGTCAAAAGCCGAAGAATCTTGAAAGCAGTGAGAGAAAAATGACTTGGTGTGTACAAAGGATCCTCATCAGAAACTAGCTGGCTTCTCAGCAGAAACCAGAGGCCAGAAAGTGGTGGGAGGACTTATTTGAAATGAGACAAAGAGCGTAAGCCAAGAATTCTACATCCAGCAAGACTAGCCTCAAGGAGAAATTAAGATTCCCAGATAAACAAAAACTTAGAGAGCTGGGCATGGTGGCTCACACCTGTAATCCCAGAATTTTGGGAGGCCAAGGCGAGAGGATCACTTGAACCCAGGAGTTCGAAACTAGCCTGGGAAACATAGGGAGACTCCCTCCTCATCTCCACACACACACACACACACAAATTAGCTGCACACAATGGCACATGCTTGTGGTCCCAACCATTCAGGAGGCTGAAGTGGGAGGATCACTTGAGTCTAGCAGGATTGAGGCTGCAGTGAGCCACTCTAGCCTGGGTGACAAAGCGAGACCCTGTCTCAAAACAGCAACAAAAAGAATTTGCACACGTAGACCTGCCATGCAAGAAACACTAAAGGGAGTTCTTCATGCTGAAAAGATACTAGACAGTAACATGAATCCACATGTGGAAATAAAGGATGCTGGTAAAAGTGACTGCATAGGTAAATAGAAAACATAGTACAACAGTCTTTTCTGTTTACAACTTTTTCCCTCTAATTTAAAAGACAACTGCAAAAGCAGTAATTCTAAATGTGTTGATGGACATACAATGTATAGAGATGTAATTGTATGATGACAATAGCAGTACAAGAGAGAGGAGAAGGAACAAAATTAAAAAGAGGCAAAGTCTTTGTATAATATAATTAAACTGGTGTTACCCACACAAAAATTCTAATTAAAAATAACGAAACAAACTGGTATTAATCCTTAATCGATGACTATAGCTAGCATGTTACGTTTATCCTGCCAGGGCAACCACTAAGAAAGAAAGAAACTTCAAGGGATAAAATGGGACAATGGAAAACATCTATTTCAAACAAAAAGACAATAATGGAGTAATAGAGTAAAAAGAAAAAAGACAAGATAGAAAACAAAGAGCAAAACTACCTTATCAGTCATTATGGTAAATGTAAATTGGATGCATACTGCAATTCAACATAGGGAAATCCTTTATTTTAAACCAGACATACCTTGGTTATTTCATCAGATATGCTATAATCCAGGAATCTCAAAAGGGTTAGATAAATGCGGAATTTGTTCAACACGGAAGGCAGCACCGCTGAGAGAAGGCTGTTCATGTACTCATCCATGTTTGGTGGAATAAGCTGGGGCTGTAAGTGAATCTGGCAGTCTGCCTGAAAAGAGAAAGAGTACACTATTTTCTGAGTTCCTAATCTACATTTTTAAAGAAAGATGCATCATCTCTGTCAGCCCCTATGGGAATTAGAAAATACCATTTATTATTTAAGGAGAGGGAATAATATTGTTTTTTTTATATGTGCGTGAGACAGGTTTTGCTCTGTTGCCCAGGCTGCAGTGCAGTGGTGTGATCACAGCTCACTGCAACCTGCCTCCCAGGCTCAAGTGATCCTTCCACCTCACCCTCCTGATTAGTGGGACAATAGGCACACACCACCACACCTGGCTAATTTTTGTATTTTTTGTAGAGACAAGTTTCATCATGTTGCCCAGGCTGGCCTCAAAGTCGTGGGCTCACATGATCCATCTGCCTTGGCCTCCCAAAGTGCTGGGATTACAGGCATAACCCACTGCACCTGGTGAAAATCGATTTTTAATATTAGCTTACATGCTTTAGAACTATCTCAGCAATAATTATGAAAGTTAGCTTTTCCTTGGTTACTTATGTTTCCTCAATGGTATCAGTGAGCACACAAAAATATAGCCAATCTCTAAAAAAGCAGTTAATTAAAAAGGTTTGTCACACTTGCACACAGAAAACACAACCTTTAGCTGTTCCATTCTTAGTCAAAGGCTATTTCTCATCAATCGCAGGTGAATACTATTATACAGACTATGTACCACTTGACAACAGGGAGCATTTCCCATCATCTTTAGAATTAAAAGCTCTCTCTTTACAAGCCATTCTGAGGGCATACCAGAGCATTTCACTGTAAAGCATGAAAATAGCTACCAAGTGACCAAGGACATTTTAAAAGGAACTCTTAAGTATTTTTCACATCAGATTAGCAGAAAACAATGGGTCAAAGGCAGCAAGACAGAAGTTTAGATGTTAAAATCAGGCAATCTTTCTATACTCAGATGTGGGAGTTTCTGCTGCCAACAGCCTTTCTAGTCTTGTGACTTGCTGATATCTGAGCTTGATAGATGTAAGGTTTTCATCCCTGGCAGTGCAAAATACTCAATTCCCTTGATGACTGGCAGTCACAGTTTTTTACAACAAATTTAACTTATTAATAAGCAGTACCAAGACACTGCAAAAATATAGGTATTTTTCCAATGTCAACCTCCCTCCATTTAAAAATGACTCATCATACCGGGAGGAGTGACCTCCCCTCCGAAGTAATGAAAACGTTAATATTGCAGGGGAATTCCATCTGATGATAGCTGAAGTCATAATCCACCTTCTGCCATGTTATGAGGTTGCTCAGGGCAGTCACATTATGAACACCTACGAAAGCAAGAAAACATTTTCAGTCATTTGACTTTAATCATCTAAACAAATCAGTTTTGCTGACACTGATAATGAGCCATCAAGTTTCTACTGCTTGGGTATGAGGCACTGTCCAATTTACTAAGCTAAACGTCACTAAGTGTGTAAGCTTACAACAGTCTTAGTCAAAGTAGAACTTTCTGGGGCCAAGACCCCCTGCCACAAATCTAATACCTAGCATCTGGTATGCACCTAGACATAAAATAGTTCCCAAGTATGATTATTTCTAGGTGGTGTAGCCACAGGGCTAAAGGAAGGACTAAAACTATCTTCATATGTAGACCAGGCTAGTGAAATTTACTGAGTTTATATTCCCCTTTGTCTCAAAGGTGCCCAGTCTACCTCATTTTTTATTTCTACCTTTACCTCTTGAACTGATCACCAGCAGTATATTCTTAATTGTCTTCATTTGAGCACAGGTAAGTCTGCTTTCTTGTGATCTTATAATACGTTCCATAACTGAGGTTAGTTCAAACCATTTGATTTATCATTTTTCAGAGATTCTCTGAAAATCGTTTAAAAGCTTTAAAACTGGAGGTGAAAAATGTTTTATTAGATCTTTTCTACACTTCTCTTTTGAAGTACTAGATGACTAAAAGTAAAGCTTCCTCCCATTTCAGCATTCATTCGTTTGTTCATTTATTTATTTATTTTTCTGAGATGAAGTCTTGCTCTGTTGCCCAGGCTGGAGTGCACTGGCACGACCTCTGCTCACTGCAACCTCCACCTCCCAGGTTCAAGCAATTTTCCTGCCTCAGCCTCCCAAGTAGCTGGGATTAGAGGTGTGTGCCACATGTGTGGCTAATTTTTGTTTTGTTTTGTTTTAGTAGAAACAGGGTTTCACCATGTCGGCCAGGCTGGTCTAGAGCTCCTGACCTCATGATCTGCCTGCTTCAGCCTCCCAAACTGTTGGGATTACAGGCATGAGCCACTGTGCCTGGCCCCATTTCAGCTTTTAAAAAGCTATTTGGGGCAAGTGCAGTGGCTCATGCCTGTAATCCCGGCACTGTGGGAGGCCAAGGCAGGAGGATCGCTTGAGTCTAGGAATTCAAGATCATCTGGGCAACCTAGTGAAACCTTGTCTCTACTCCCCCACCAAAACAAACAAACAAACAAACAAAAAAACACAACTGTTCTACTGTACTATTTTCAGAATACTATGGCAAAACATAGTTGGTTTATACAATTTGGTTAGTTTTTAACATAAACTTTAATCAAAGTCACATGCCAAGCCTTTATCTTACATACTTGCTAAATGTGAATTTGTCTTTGTCCATACTCTTCAGAAAGTTACTCCTAGATCTCGCTTTAGCAGGAACGAAGTCAGAAATGGAAGGAAAATTTCTATGTACGTACCTGAGGTATCCAGCTGCCCCTGTTCTAGGAGAGTCTCATCGATTACAAGGGAAGTATTGCTGGGCAGCTGGAGGAGCCCACTGACCAGGCGATTGGCTGTGTAGTCTTTGTGGGGAATGAATTTCAAATGGTTCATGTTCTCTATAGTCATCTGCAGACGAAAAGACTGCAAAGAGAAATTTTTTAGTGAACAAGAATTTAAGTTTCCCTGTTTTAAGGAAATATGCACTTGGAGTTAAACACTGCTTCATATGGAAAAAGTGATCTTATCAGTTTTAATTTAACCAATGAAATAAATGGTAGATAACTGATGTACTAATATTAAATATCCCAAAGCCTAACTTCTTTCACCTAACATAAGCTAGCAAAAAGAAAATGTTAATTTTATTCTTCAAGATGGGGAGAGAAAAGTTTAATTTTCCTCTATATTCTTTGAGTTAAAATTACATTCATTCATCACAGACATTTTTGAACAAACTTTTCAGAGAAAAATCAAGGAGCAGAGCACACTGAGCTGTGGTGACATGCTGCAGCTCTCAGGACATGGCTCCCAGCCATGTGCACCTTATTCTTCAGTCTAATGAGTAAGCGGCCCATCTATGCTCCTCCTCCAGCTCCTGAGCCACCATTCTCAACACTCTGTGCTCTGCTTTATACACCAATCATTCTACCCCTCCAGCCTAAACAATGTGTGGCAGGGGTGGAGAAGAGGGTATGGTAGGGAAAGGCTGTCAAGGAAAAGGTAAGATATATTGCCAAAATTTAGAGGTGTTTTATACATTAGCTCAGTGAGTCTAAGAAAACAGGGAAGCGCCGGGCGTGGTGGCTCAAGCCTGTAATCCCAGCACTTTGGGAGGCCGAGGCGGGTGGATCACAAGGTCGAGAGATCGAGACCAACCTGGTCAACATGGTGAAACCCCGTCTCTACTAAAAATACAAAAAATTAGCTGGGCATGGTGGCGCGTGCCTGTAATCCTAGCTACTCAGGAGGCTGAGGCAGGAGAATTGCCTGAACCCAGGAGGCGGAGGTTGCGGTGAGCCGAGATCACGCCATTGTACTCCAGCCTGGGTAACAAAAGTGAAACTCCGTCTCAAAAAAAAAAAAGAAAACAGGGAAGCTTAGGGAAGCTTAAATGACCTACCATGGATTAATTTATTTGTTGGTCTTTTACCTAAACTCCGTAAGGGCAAAGGATCTGACTGTTTCAATAATTCTCAAAATGTGGTCCAGAGAATCCCCAGGGAATTGCTCAAACACTTTTATGGGGTCAATCAGGTCAAAACCATGCATGAAGAAAAGATCCTTTCAATGTGCGAGACGAAAGAATTTTATCTTAGCAGAGTATGGAAAGTTTACGAATAAGATTTCAGATTATCTATCTTTAAGAAAATGTCATGTGGATAGTTTTGGTCTACTATCAAAGACCACCACCAAGTTACCTACAAAGGCTACTGAAACCATCTTTATCAACTACCTTTCCAACTGTGTGAGGCCAGCTTTCCTTTATATACTTCAACCAAAACCTCAGATTACAACAGACTGAAGACAGAAGCAGATACTAGCATCTGTTGTCTCCTATTAATCCAGACATTAAAGAGACTTGCAAAAATGTAAAACAATGTTGCTTTTATCACTAATCATTTTTGACTTGTGAAAAGTTGTTTTTATAAAAATATTTGTCTATATGTAGTTTTTTATTTTTAATAAATGTATTTGCTTTACCTTTTAATTTGGTAAATTAATGATAAACATAACATGAAAAACGTGAAAAACAGCACTTTGAGTACTAGTAAGTTTTTCAGAGTGTAAAGTGAGTCTAAAGAGACTATGAGAAATGCTGGTGTATTCTGGTCCAGTTCTGCTTCTTGAGGGCCTGGACGAGTACTAGCACTGAGACACTCAATACATGTGGTTCAATAAGGATCTAGTGCAACCTCTTCAATTTCCAAAGAAGGGATCACTATTTTCAGTCACACAACTAATGAGAAGCAACTCCCTGTTCCCAAGATCCTAGCACCACACAAATACTGCAATCCAGATACCCTGGCAAATAAAGTGAGCTCAACTTTCCAAACAGGAATTAAAATTGGGGCAATGAAGATAAAGAACTTTATTACCTCAACTAAAAGAATTATGCTCCTATAATTTAGAGTTCATTTAGGTTTAAGATTTTAGTGTGCAAAAAGGATACCAAATTGCACAAACAAATTGGTATCAACAGAGTATAATTTTAAGGGAGTTACTGCAACTGTATTAATTGTTAAGACTTACAGAAATTTGTGCTTAGACAAAAAGAAAAAAAAAAAAGGTGAAACATTTAGGGGAAAGTACATTTTAAATTATGTAATGTGGCAGGCTTTGTTTCCCCTTAAATAAGATCTATTAAAATCTCTAAGTTAAATATTCGGGTTGAATGAAAGATAGATGGATCTGTTAAGTGTGCTTAGGTTTATAATACGTATTTATATTCATCTTACTGCTGGAACAAGATGTTGAATAATTCGATATAAGTGTTCTGTGAAGGTACTATTCCGTGGGCAACCACTCAAGTTAACTGTAAATTTTCCTAGTGGAAGAACGTCTCTTCTTGTATATCTAGAAAAGAAAGAAATCAATCAATAAGATGCTGAAGTGATTTCCTGATTTCTATAGAAAAGTAAAGAACAGAAAAATTAGCTTAATGTTGTTATTAAATATAAACCAGAATACTCTGCTTCATCAGTTATTATATCAGAGTAACAGCAATAAAATAAAAGTAATAGCCAATGTTTGGACACAAGTGCTGCTGATCACGTGCCAAAGACTGTTCTGAGTATGTAAATGCTTCCTTATTTAACCTCGAAACATTCGGAGGCAGGTACTGTTGTCTTTGCTTTACAGATGAGAAATCTGAGGCACAGAGATGATAATAAGCAACATGTTCATCTAGCCAGAAGCTGATAGAGCTGGGATATGAATCCAGGTAGTTTGGTTCCAGAGTCTGTGCTCTAAACCATTATGTATTACTGTCACAGATTGATCTGAGAAAAGATAAGATTTACAGCACAAAGATGTTTAGTGCAACTTTATAATAGAGAAAAGCTAGGAAAACCTAACATTTAGGGAAACTGTTACAGTATGGTACAACTGTACAGTGAAATAGTTTGCAGCCAATACAAAGGTCATGAAGCGTTATGATGGGAAAATGTTTAATATGTATCAATTGCTAAAAACAAGACACAGATCTGTGCTTAGAATATAACTAAGATCTATGCAGGGATGTATACATATGTAAACAAAAATCAATGAACGTGTACCAAAATGTTAATGGAGGTTCTAAGTGATGAAATCACAGATGATGTGCATTTCCTTCTTTATGTTCTTGTAACTTGTCAAAGGCCCACATTAGTTTTAAAATCAGAAAACTAAGAAACACAGTGGAATCAAGGGATGTGGTGCTAGTGTCACTGTCCACGCTAAATGTGTACATGATGTGGGGGCCTTGGGACATATAAACAGAGCGTTCAGAATGCAAAAGGGATAAAGTAGCTCATTTTACTCATCAGCCAGGTCCTCCTTTACCTCAGGCATCCCCAAGCCCCAGGCCGTGGACCGGTACTGGTCATGGCCTGTTAAGAACCAGGTCACAAAGCAGGAGGTGGAGCAAGCATTACCACCCCAGCTCCACCTACTGTCAGATCAGCAGTGGCATCAGACTCTCACAGGAGTCTGAATCCTATTGTGAGCTGCGCATTTGTGTGCTCCTCATGAGAATCTAACACCTAATGATCTGAGGTGGAACAATTTCATCCTGTACCCATCCCCACTCTGGTCCATGGAAAAATGTTCTTTTCATGAAATGGGTCCTTGGGTGCCAAAAAGGTTGGCAACCAATGCTTAATCTGATTTTGGCTCTAAAAGTTAAGGGGACATAATCAAAATGCTAAATGTGAAACTGTGAGAAAAGGAATTTGTTTGTGATTTGGTATAACACTTGTTACACTGAACAGATAAAAACTATTTGACGAAGCCTAATAATGAACACACACACAAATTACACCAGCAATCTTCCTGCTCTTCCACTTTCTACACAGACCAAACTCCCTTAATTCCCACCAGGATACAGCACTTACACTGTGGAGATGAGATGTAATATAAGGTATTCGGCAGCCAAACTATCCCCCAGAAGAGCATGAGTGAGGAACCCAAGAAGTTCTGCTCTGACTGGAGACAATTCGGACATGAAACTTGAAACAACTAGAGGAGAAAGGGAGACCAGAGTCAGGACCACACACCAATCCTAAGTGTCTTAGGTAAAAAATAACTACGTGAACAAAGCACTACAATTCAAAAGACAGCTAGTAAAACTGAACACATCCATCCATAAGTGATACTGATTTTAAAAATATGACAGTTTGGCCGGGCGCGGTGGCTCAAGCCTGTAATCCCAGCACTTTGGGAGGCCGAGGCGGGTGGATCACGAGGTCAAGAGATTGAGACCATCCTGGTCAACATGGTGAAACCCCGTCTCTACCAAAAATACAAAAAATTAGCTGGGCATGGTGGTGCGTGCCTGTAATCCCAGCTACTCAGGAGGCTGAGGCAGGAGAATTGCCTGAACCCAGGAGGCAGAGGTTGCGGTGAGCCGAGATCGCGCCATTGCACTCCAGCCTGGGTAACAAGAGCGAAACTCCCTCTCATTTAAAAAAAAAAAAAAAAAAAAAAGACAGTTTGTATACTCCTTTTTTTTTTTTTTTTTTTTTTTTTTTGAGATGGAATTTTGCTTTTTCCCCCGGCTGGACTGCAATGATGTGATATGGGCTCACTGTAACCTCTGCCTCCCGAGTTAAAGTGATTCTCCTGCCTCAGCCTCCCAAGTAGCTGGGATTACAGCCACAGATCACCACACCTAGCTAATTTTGTATTTTTAGTAGATATAAGGTTTTACCACGTTGGCCAGGCTGGTCTCAAAATCCTGACCTCAAATGATCCACCTGCCTCAGCCTCCCAAAGTGCTGAGATTACAGCAGTGAGCCACTGTGCCTGGCCTTGTATACTCCTTTTTTGTCCTCATTTCAATAAAAAGAATTAATGTAAGAGAAAAATGGGGCAATGAGAGAGAGATTACTAAAAACACTTATTGTGATGAATGAGGACCTGATTCCTCTATGAGCATGTTACAGGCAGCTCTGGACATACACTGAGGCTAACAGTCAATAGTTCACTAGGCTGTAACACTTAGACTTACAGGTTTTGCTCTCCTCTTTGTTAAGGCAGGCAGGCAATAATGGGTTGATGTGCTGCAACTTCTGGGCTAAAATCACATGAATTCTCGGCACTAATGAAGCAGGAGGACTGTGTACTCTCTGCTCCTCTGCTGTGTCTGTGCACTCCATTGGATCCAGCACTGCAGAAGCATCCCTGTGGAGAGACGAAGTTTCAATTTAGAGATACATCAATTGCACAGATGCAAAAATAATATGCATCTTGGAAAACAAAATTAGAATTAAAGCCAAGAGTATTTCTACCTGTACATCTCCTTAGAGAACAGAAAGTGGCCTTTCATTCTAAAGTGTTACATCACACAGACTTCAGGCTTGTTAAGACATATCATGAAATATGCATTTATTCCATTTCCCAGTAACTTTTTTTTTTTTGGCGGGTGGGATGGAGTCTTACTGTGTTGCCCAGGCTGGAGTGCAGTGGCACAATCTTAGCTCACTGCAACCTCTGCCTCCTGGGTTCAAGTGATTCTTGTGCCTCAGCCTTCTGAGTAGCTAAGATTAGCTACTCGTTTTATACAAGCAGTGAATGTTTTAGACTTTAGCGAATGCTTTAGACAAGTAGACAACAGGTGCACACCACCACACTTGGCTAATTTTTGTATTTTTATAGGGACGGAGTTTCGCTATGCTATGTTGGCCAAGTTGGTCTCAAACTCCTGACCTCAAGTGAACCACCTCCCTCAACCTCTCAAAGTGCTGGGATTACAGGTGTAAGCCACCAGGCCCAGCCAAGAACAGTAGTATTTTTTATAAGCACTGCAATAAACAGAATATAGGATATCACTCATTACGTTATTTCAAAACACAGGTACTCCTTAACTATCTATTGAGACATCAAAAACTTGACAGCACATCTCAAAATCTGGGGTCTTTTTCTTGAAAGTCATCCAGTATCTATATTATTCAGTGTGTGGAGAATCCATTCATTTCCTATCTTGCTAATTGTTTTCCCTAAATTTTATTCTTACATAAACCCCCAAATACTGAGTAGACAAACAATGAAAGTATAAATTTTTCAGATTTGCTAAATTAATTTGCAGATGATAGATTTGTGAGATGACTGAAATAAATGACTATTTTTAGATCTTGACTTTATAGACTCTATAGACACCGAAGTAATTTACTTATGTGTAAATTCATACTCCTATTTTTTAATACAAGCATAATAACCTTTTCCACAGTATGTACCATGTAACAGACAATGTTCAATGCTTTACACGTATGAATTCACCAAAACCTCATATCTACCTTATTTACAAGGAAACCAAGCCTAAAGTCACACAGGTAGTAAGTGGCCAAGTCAGGACTCCAACCCAGGCTGTCTGCTCGTCTAAGCTTTTATCCTCCATGGTTGATACTGAATGTCAACTTGACTGGATTGAAGGATGCAAAGTATTGTTCCTGGGTGTGTCCGTGAGGGTGCTGCCAAAGGAGATTAATGTTTGAGGCAGTGGACTGGGAGAGGCAGACCCACCCTCAGTCTGGGTAGGAACCATCTAATTAGCTGCCAGCGTAAAGGCAGGTATGCAAAGAGCAGATTGGCTGAGTCTTCTGGCCTCCATCTTTCTCCCATGATGGATGCTTCCTGTCCTTGAACATCAGACTCCAAATTCTTCAGTTTTTGGACTCTTGGACTTGCACCAGTGGTTTGCCAGGGGCTCTCAGGCCTTCAGCCACAGACCGAAGGCTGTCCTATCAGCTTCCCTACTTTTGAGGTTTTGGGACTCAGACTGGCTTCCTTCCTCCTCAGCTTGCAGATGGCCTATTGCGTGATTTTACCTGTGACTGTGTGAGTCAATTCTTCTAATAAACTCCCCTTCATATATTCATCCATCATATTAGTTCTGACCCTTTAGAGAACCCTGACTAATACAACTTCTAAACTAAACTACATCAATAGGGAAATAACTAAACAGGAAAGTCATCATAACCAGAAATTGCCAAGATAAACAATTTCATATACTATTAAGGGATTGTTAAGCTTATTTAAAATTGTTTAAAATTTCTGTTTTGTACCTTTCTTTTTTTAACTGTGAAAAATGTTAAATTCATCCTTCACAGAAACCAAGACAATGAATGTCCAGTCTTCAACAAGAGGACTCTGGTGGACAGACATCAGCCCTTGCTTTTGGCATTCTCAAAGCAAAACAACAAGGAAGATCTAGATTTCCAACATATGTTAATAAAAAAATTAAAAAGTGTAAAAGATTACATACACTATATGCTACCTTTTATAGAAGAAAAGGTAAACATAAAATATATATGTATCTACTTATTTTTTACAAAAAAGAAATCCAGGAAGGATAAACCAGAAACTATGGTTCCCTAAGGAGGCTGTTTGGGAACAGACAGCAGGAATGGGGATAGCTGAGAATGACATCTCTGAGTATCATTTTGTAGTTTGAATTTGGCAACAATTTTGATGTTTCCTTTATTAAAAACAAAAAACCAGTAAGAGTGGAGAAAAAAACCGAAGTGAAACATAATCAGACATAAATGAATCTAAGTAAAATAATGAAATTACACTGAATGGGAAGAAGTTACTTGAGTAACTGGAAGACAGCTCTGGCTACACAGCTGCATTCTAAAATAAAACTGAACTGGAAACGTGTATTGAACACTAATTACTAGGTTTATGTTTTGTAGTGGTATGGCTTACCAATTCTGAAATTCCCTTCTGTATATGATAGAAATGGGCAAATGACAGATTGTGAATAACGGGAATCAAATCTGTTAGAAAAGGAAGCCATAAATATAGAGAGGAGAACAACTAGAACACATGACACCTGTTGTGCTGAACTGGAATCAGAAATATTGTTTTTCATAGACTTTAGAAACATACAAAACATATGTATGTGTGAGTACATATGTGTGCATTTAAATGTGTATGCATATATATGTACACATATGTTGCATGTATGCTGTAAGGGCCTAGATGCAAAGCTAACCCAGTACCAACAAGCACATCTAGAGCTCAGATCTTCAAAGTATATGAAGAAGCTGCAACAGCTTAATAGGCCAGTGCTTGCCTACAGTCCCAGCTACTAAGGAGGCTGAGGCAGGATAACCTCTTGAACCTGGGAGGCAGAGGTTGCAGCGAACCGAGATTGCGCCACTGCACTCCAGCCTGGGTGACAGAGCAAGACTCCACCATCTCAAAAACAAACAAACAAATAAACAAACAAAAATGGTAAGATCATCTCACAAAAAGGACCCACCATCTGCTTAAAGTGGCTACCGCTAGCCAAATCTAGAAAAAGTTGGGTCTCAAAATAATGACATTATTAACATTGAATAAAATCAGAATTAGTCCATACTAAATATAAGTAAACAAATTACTTGAATGACAAAATGGAAGAGACATCTCTTTTATAGTAGAATGCTAATAAATAAAAGTAGAAGGAATGACTGAGTTAGATAATTGCCAACAAATAATTGATTCAAGCAAGAACCATCAATGGATGCTAAAATAAATTGGTGAAAGTTTAATGAGAAACTGGATTATTCATGTCCCAAAGTATCTTCCTCCAAGTTATTTGTCAATTACAGAGACAAATGGAACTTTATAGAAGAGAGACATCTTCAAGACACCACCTTAACCAACTAATGAAAATTAACCTCACCAGTAATGGGACAAACTGACATCGAATGCCTCCTGCTAACTACTGAGGATACATCACTTCTGCAGTACCTGCTAAAAACACATAACATTGAGTCTAACCCAAGTAACTGGTAACTGGCTTACACGCTTCAAAAGCATCAAGGCTCTCTGCTCTCTACCATGTGAGAAGACAGCCATTTGCAAACCAGGAAGTGGGCCGTCACTAGACACCACATCTGCTGGTAACCTTGATTCTGGACTTCCCAACCTCCAGAACTACTGCAAGACATACATTTCTGTTGTTTAAGAAAAAAAAAAGGTAGCAAGGCCATTTAAAAAAACAAAAAACAGAAAAACAAAACAAAACAAAAAACAGAAAAACAAAATGCAGAAAGGCTGAGGACTGTTTCAGATTGAACTCCAGTTACTTAGGTTTATGTTTTATAGTAGTATAAGTTAACGATTCTGAAATTTCCTTATGTTGTAAAAATGTGCAAATGATAAATTGTGAAAACTGGGAATCAAGTTTAAGAGAGTTACACTAACATAGAAAGGAGAGTAAGTAGAACAACACCTGTGGTGCTGAACTGGAATCAGAAATACAGTACAAACTCAGTAGAAATAGAGAATGAGCCATCTTCTGAACCCTGGAACAGCGGGTGTGGAAGGGAGTAGTGTGAGAAAGAACATGATTTAAGACAATCAGTGAAATTAAGTACAGATTGTGGATTAGCATATTGTGTATTTGTGGTAAATTTCCTAGTTTTGATATCTGTACTCTGATTAAATATGAGAAAAGTGCTCTTAGGAAACGTTAACAAGTAGTCAGAGGTAAAAGGGTTTGATTTCTGCAACACATTTTCAAGTGTTTCAGAAAAATGTGTGCATAGAGAGCACAAATAAATGACAAAGCACATGGGGCATAAACGTTTACATCTGGGAAAAACGGAAAAGGGAGTTCTTTATAACCATCCTGTAAATTTTCTGAAAGCTCAAAATTTTATCAAAATAAAGGAGACCAAAAAAAGAGCACACAGACTCACCTTTCATCATTATTCAGTATACTCAGCACAGGATCCACAGACAGTATGCCATATAGCTCAAGAATGTCATTTACTTTGAAACATTCCCAATCTTCATAAATCTAACAAAAGACCACATGGAATCATACTGTTAGAAGAGGCATAAAGCCTAAGATATTAATCTTGAAGTACTAATATCTTAGAATTTTAGATCAGGAAATGGACTTTAATGTAAGTCCTTTATTTTATAAATTGAGACCAAGAGTCATTCTGCTAGTTAGCAAATAAGTTAAAAACTAAAACATAGGATGCCTAACTTCCAGACTAATGTCTGTTTTCAATATACCACACTACTTCCAACAAAAAGGCTTTTCCTAAAATTTTTTTAAAAAAAGGTTTTTCCAAAGGCTAACAGTTAAAACCAGATATGTGCACTATCTCAAAACCTATTAACCATACCAAGAAAAGGAAAAAACAAAAACAAGACAATTAACTTTGTGTTTATTCATAAACTATGCAACATTAGAAGGATTAACACAAAACTTGGAATGACCACAAGATTTCTCACAATTTAAAAAAAAAAAAACTTCCAAATTGACTATCATGATGGATTTCAACAGTGGTCAAGGCCACTTACTGATGAGACCTGGTAGAAGCATAGCAGGGGGAAGAATGGTTATTCTGGCCCCTGTGCCATATGACTGAAGTACCATTTTAGTTAAAACCACTGAGAATCTGGGTGTGGTGGCTCACGCCTGAAACCCCAGCACTTTGGGAGGCAGAGTCAGGCAAATCATTTGAGGTCAGGAGTTCAAGACCACCCTGGCCAACATAGTGAAACCCCATCTCTATGAAAAATACAAAAAACTAGCTGGGTGCGGTGGTGCATGCCTGTATCCCCAGCTACTCAGGAGGCTGAAGCATGAGAACTGCCTGAACCCAGGAGGAGGAGGTTGCAGTCAGCCGAGATCATGCCACTGCACACTAGCCTGGACAACAGAGTAAGACTGTCTCAAAAAAACCAAACCAAAACAAAACAAAAACAAAAAACAACAACAAAAAAATGCACAAAGGATGAAAATCCTTAACAATAATTTTTGAACCTTCTAATATTTGCTCATTTATCAGGATCAAAACACTACAATAAGATGGAAGAAAAAACTATTAGCAATTTTCTTCCTTCTGTTTTATTTTAAATACAAGTGAGAAATAGGTTTTGGGGAGAGAAGGAAGACGACAAAAATGAAGACAATACTATGTTAGAAATGATACAAGAAGGGAACAGACATAATGTAAACGTTGTTCTGCTTCTGCATTTGAAATATTTTGATTATTTTAACTTGTGAATAGGTTAGCTTACATGCAAAAGGAATGTGCAGGTGTGATTAAATTAAGGACTCTGAAATGGGGGGATTATCCTCAATTAACTGGGTGGGTCCCATGTAATCACACAGATTCTTAAAATTGGGAAACGTTTCCTGGTTGTGGTCAGATAAGATGTCAGCAAGAAAAAAATGGTCAGACAAATGCAATGTTGCCGGCTATGAATATGGAAGAGGGAGCCACTAGCCAAGGAAATTCTCCCTTAGTAGCTCCAAAAAAAGGAATATAGCCCTGTTGGCACCTTAAGTTTACTCCAGTGAGACCATGTTGGATTTCTGACCTACAGCCTGTAAGATGATAAATTTTTGCTGCTTTAGGCTATTAAATTTGCAGTGATTTGCGATTATCTAGCCCAGGACAAGAAAGCTAATGAAAATGCTCAAATACTAAGCCAGTTTCTGAGACATATAACATGTCAATGTCAGACCTATAAAAGGTTTTATTACCTTCACAAGGCATGCAGGGCCCTTTTCTCCCGGCAATGGAAAATTCAAATCAAAAGGAGAAGAGAAGTTCAGAGAGTTCATCTGTTGCCCAGCAGAAGCTTCGGTTTCTAAACGTTTTGGCTCTCCACACCACTGAAGACCACCAACACTCCCTAAATTTAAAGGATAGTATTGCACTTAGTCTTTTCTAAGGCCTTCTGGAGAAAGGGACCATTCCATAAGCGCCTTCCAAGTTTGACATACATGATGCTTCTGAGCTTGCAAAGTTCAAGTTGTTACAGTTTTTAAGGAAAACAGCACATACTAACAAAGTCTTTTGTTTGATCAATAAGAGAACAAAGATTAATGTGAAGATCTAAAAATTTTACTTTTTTCCCTTATTCTAAGATGTCAACAAATTCCTCCCATCAAATCTCATGTATAATCACTTTCAAAAGTTGATTTGCAATCTGGTTACTTTGACATCTTTGATTTAAGAAACACATGGTCGGCCGGGCGCGGTGGCTCACGCCTGTAATCCCAGCACTTTGGGAGGCCGAAGTAGGTGGATCACGAGGTCAAGAGATCAAGACCATCCTGGCCAACATGGTGAAACCCTGTCTCTACTAAAAATACAAAAAATTAGCTGAGCATGGTGGCACATGCCTGTAATCCCAGCTGCTTGGGAGGCTGAGGCAGGAGAATCGCTTGAACCCAGGAGGAGGTGGAGGTTTCGGTAAGCTGAGAATGCGCCACTGCACTCCAGCCTGGGCAACAAGAGCGAAACTCCAGCTCAAAAAAAAAAAAAACACATGGTCTACCCACAGCAAAACTCCTTGGTAGAATGTACTTTTTCTACTAATTAAGCAGAATAAAACCATACAGCAATCGATTAATTTACTGAATGCTTCTTAATATCCAGTATGTACTAGGAATCAAACTAGTTGTTGGGGATATACAGGTCATTAAAAGAGTAACTCCAGCCGGGTGCGATGGCTCATGCCTGTAATCTTAGCACTTTGGGAGGCTGAGGTGGGTGGATCACCTGAGGTCAGGAGTTCAAGACCTGCCTGGCCATCATGGTGAAACCCCATCTTTAAATAAATAAATAAATAAATAAATAAAAGAGTAACTCCAACTCCTGAAGTAGTTAGGGCTGATAACAAGGTAATCATATTATGCCATATCATGAACTACTACTCAGCAATAAAAGGGACAAACTGGCCGGGCGCGGTGGCTCAAGCCTGTAATCCCAGCACTTTGGGAGGCCGAGGCGGGTGGATCACGAGGTCAAGAGATTGAGACCATCCTGGTCAACATGGTGAAACCCCGTCTCTACTAAAAAACAAAAAATTGGCCAGGTGTGGTGGCTCAAGTCTGTAATCCCAGCACTTTGGGAGGCCGAGGCAGGTGGATCACGAGGTCAAGAGATCGAGACCATCCTGGTCAACATGGTGAAACCCCGTCTCTACTAAAAAAATACAAAAAATTAGCTGGGCATTGTGGCGCGTGCCTGTAATCCCAGTTACTCAGGAGGCTGAGGCAGGAGAATTGCCTGAACCCAGGAGGCGGAGGTTGCGGTGAGCCGAGATCGCGCCATTGCACTCCAGCCTGGGTAACAAGAGCGAAACTCAACCTCAAAAAAAAAGAAAAATTAGCTGGGCATGGTGGCTCGTGCCTATAATCCCAGCTACTCAGGAGGCAGAGGCAGGAGAATTGCCTGAACCCAGGAGGCGGAGGTTGCGGTGAGCCGAGATCGCGCCATTGCACTCCAGCCTGGGTAACAAGAGCGAAACTCCGTCTCAAAAAAAAAAAAAAAAAAAAAAGGACAACTACCGACACATGCAATATGCAATAACCGGGACAGATCTTAAAGGAACTGTGCTGAAGAAAAGCCAATCCCCAATATTTACATAATATACAATTTCATTTGTATAACATTCTTTTTTTTTTTTTTTTTTTTTTTTTAAGATGGAGTCTTGCTCTGTCACCCACTTTGGAGGGCAATGGCGTGATCTCAGTTCACTGCAACCTCTGCTTCCCAGGTTCAAGTGATTCTCCTGCCTCAAGTGACTCTCGTGAGTAGCAGGGATTACAGGTGCCTGCCACCACACCAGCTAACATTTGTATTTTTAATAGAGATGGGTTTCACCATGTTGGTCAGGCTGGTCTCAAACTCCCGACCTTGTGATCTGCCCACGTAGGCCTCCCAAAGTCCTGGCATGAGCCACTGTGCCCAGCCATGTAACATTCTTATAATGACAAAATTTAAAGAGATAGAGAAAAGACCAGCGGTTGCCAGAGGCTAGAGACTTGGGGGGAGGGAAGAGGCAGGAGAGTGGTAGTTATGAGCATAGAAGGGCAACATGAGAGATCTAGGTAATAAAATACTCCTGATCTTAACTGTGGTGGTCATATGAATCTACACATGTGAAAAAACTGCAAAGAATGAAATATTCACAAATAAGTACATGTAAAAATAAGATTATATTGGCCAGGCAAGGTGGTTCACACCTGTAATCCCAGCACTTTGGGAGGTCAAGGTGGGCAGATCACAAGCTCAGGAGAACAAGAACATCTTGGCCAACATGGTTAAACGCCACCTCTAATAAAAATAAAAAATTAGCCAGACATGGTGGCACACACCTGTAGTCCTAGCTGCTCTGGAAGCTGAGGTAGAATTGCTTGAACCCAGGAGGCAGAGGTTGCAGTGAGCTGAAATCACACCACCGCACTCCAGCCTGGGTGACAAGAGTGAAACTCCGTCTCAAAAACAAACAAACAAAAAAAGTGATTGTATCAATGTCCATTTCCTGGTTATGATATTCTACTACAATTATGTAAGGTGTTACCACTGGGGGAAGGAGGCAAAAGGTATACAAGATCTTTCTGTATTATGTTCCTTTTTTTTTCCCTTCCATATTGAGTCTTGCTCTGTCACCCAGACTACGGTGCAGTGGCGCAATCTTGGCTCACTGCAACTTCTGCCTCCCAGGTTCAAGAGATTCTCCTGCCTCAGCCTCCCTCCCGAGTAGCTGGAATTACAAGTGTGTTCAACTGTGTCTGGCTAATTTTTTGTATTTTTAGTAGAGACAGTGTTTCACCATGTTGGCCAGGCTGGTCTTGAACTCCTGACCTCATGATCCGCCTGCCTTGGCCTCCCAAAGTGCTGGGATGACAGGTGTGAGCCACCCCACCTGGCCCTATTTCTTTCTTTTTTTGAGACAGAGTCTTGCTCTGTCACCCAGACCGGAGTGTGGTGGCGCGATCATGGCTCAATGCAACTTTTGCCTCCTGGGTTCAAGCAATTGTCCTGCCTCAGCCTCTCAAATAGTTGGGACTACAGGCGTGCACCACCACACTCAGCTAATATTTGTTTTTAATAAAAGACAGGGTTTCACCATGTTGGCCTGGTTGGTTTCGAACTCCGGACCTCAAATGATCTGCCTGCCTTGGCCTCCCAAAGGGCTGGATTACGGGTGTGAGGTACCATGCCCATCCTCTCTGTATTATTTCTTACACAGAGTAAATATAATTCATTAGTAAATCCCTGTTTACCAATCAATGTTAATCTGCCTTCTCAAACCAATCCTGCAAATAGTAAATGACCCCAGATTGATTTGTTTTGCCTCCTTGTCCTTTAATTTTCCTTTTGATTAAAGGTGCTAAAGGAAGGTGACTAGCACATAAAAGGAAAAATAAAGACAAACTTATATACCTGCCATAACAAAGAAATTCACTGCTTATAAAAGCTATGACTGGTTAGGCATGGTGGCTCACACCTGTAATGTCAGTGCTTTGGGAGGCTGATATGAAAGGATCACTTGAGCGCAGGAGTTTGAGACCAGCGTGGGGAACACAGTGAGATCTCATCCTACACAAAATTTAAAAAGTTAGCTGAGTTTGGTAGCATGCGCCTATAGCCCTAGCTACTAGGCAGATTCAAATGAGAGATCACTTGAGCCCAGGAGGTCAAGGCTACAGTGAAGCATGATCATGCCACTATACTCCAGTCTGGGTGATAAAGCAAGATCTTATCTCTAAAAGAAAACCAAAAAACTGTTATTGAAATCAATAATGATATGTAGTAATTCTGAGTTTCTCTCATGCTCTTATTAAGTAGAAAGTTCAAACTTTTGGTCTCTTTGTTTCAACCAGAAGTAGATGTATTTTGAGCACGTTTTTTAAATACTTTGGGAGGCCGAGGTGGGTGGATTACTTGACCTCAGGAGTTTGAGACCAGCCTGGACAACATGGCAAAACCCTGTCTCTACAAAAAAACCCCACAAAAATTAGCAAGGCATGGTACACCTGAGCCTGGGAGGTAAAGGTTCCAGTGAACCAAGACTGCGCCACTGCACTCCAGCATGGGTGACAGGAGTGAAACAAAAAATAAATAAATAAAAAATAAAATGAGAAAGCATGTTTTCAGATAAAAACAAGTCATTTTTAGGGTAAAGCACCAGGCTTCCATATTATTTAAGAATTGGGAAAAAAAAGAAACATGTAGAAAAGACCTTTCCATTTAGTCAGTTGAGACTCCAAAAACATACATGAGAGCAGCCACTTGTCCCGAAGTGATGCCTAACTGCTCAGCTGTGAAGCACAGTCTAACCAAAGAGTACTGTAAGAACTCAACACCGTCTGTAACTCTTGACAGACTTGAAGGTTGCCACATCATCGCCAACTCCTAAATGTAGAGCTGTATTATATAATGATTAACTCTGAAAATTAATCTACTGTAAGAGAGCAAAGTCTACGAGAAACCTGTTGACACACTACCTGCTTGTCTGGCACCTGCATGTTGGTCTTTCTGTTTATTGGGCTGTAGGTCCATATCGTCATCATCTTCATAACTCCTCTTGTGGCGACTAGGAGTGTAGGATGTTGAGGGACTGACTCGAGCTTGGTTTGCATTAACACAGGCGTTAAACGAAAAGTTAAGAAAAGACCACCATAAACTGAAGAATATTCTAAATGTTATGCTAATGATATGACTTATAAAAAATTACTAGTTTGGCAATTCAGTTAAAGTGGAAATGCATTTTTTTTTTTTTTTTTTTTTGAGACAAAGTTTCGCTCTTGTTACCCAGGCTGGAGTGCAATGGCACGATCTCGGCTCACCGCAACCTCCGCCTCCTGGGTTCAGGCAATTCTCCTGCCTCAGCCTCCTGAGTAGCTGGGATTACAGGCATGTGCCACCATGCCCAGCTAATTTTTTGTATTTTTAGTAGAGACCGGGTTTCACCATATTGACCAGGATGGTCTTGATCTCTTGACCTTGTGATCCACCCGCCTCGGCCTCCCAAAGTGCTGGGATTACAGGCTTGAGCCATCGCGCCCAGCCGGAAATGCATTTTTAAAAGGAGACCAGACTTCCAGTTTTGGTCATGAGAGTAACCTTATGCCCCTATCCTTGCTGTGAACAACAACGTAACTGGACAAAATACGTGAAACAACTCTTTTCACTCACTGGATAACAGGGAGCATAGGCTATGATCCTTGAATGAAGAGAAACACAGCAGGTAAACATCAAATTCTCCCAGCTCTCTCCTGGAGACATTCTCCAAACTGTAACAAAGAGCAGTAGAGACTCTGCTCTTACTGGGTGGAGAAGACAGAGCACATGGTTCAGGGCTACTGAAAGCAACTGGAATTTGCAGAGAAGGACTAGAAAGGAAGTAGTTATGGATAAAAGACCCAAAAGGTTTCATTTGGAACTCTGACAAGACACTAAGCTGTGCCTATACAAGTCAAGATTCCCTGAGGCCTAGCAGAGAACAGCTGCTAGTTGGCAGAGATTTTAAATGGAGACTCTGAAAGTAGTGTAATACTAGAATGGACCCTGCTAGTCACCCCAGGCATTTAGGTGAGACCTAGAAACAGCACACCTCATGAATAAGGACAATCTACTGCACAGCAAGGGCTGTGCTATACCACCCCTAACAAATCCCAGGTGGGTGTGGTAGCTAACTCTGTGAACCCAGCACTTTGGGAGGCTGAGGTGGGAGGATTGCTCAGCCCAGGAGGTTGAGAGTAGCCTAGGCAACATAGCAACATAGTGAGATCTTTTCTTTTTTTTTTTTTTTTTGGAGACAGAGTCTCACTCTGTCCCCTAGGCTAGAGTACAGTGGTGTGATCTCAGCTCACTGCAACCTGTCTTCTGGGTTCATACGATCCTCCCACCTCAAGCCACTGGAGTAGCTGGAACCAAAGGTATCTACCACCATGCCCGGCTAATTGCCATGTTAGCCAGGCTGGTCTTGATCTCCCAGCCTCAAGTGAACCTCCTGCCTCTGCCTCCCAAAGTGCTGGGATTATAGGCATGAGCCACTGTGCCCGGCCTATTTTTTTTTTAATAAGTAAAATATTAAAATAAAAAATAAAAATTCTATATCCAATGAAAATGTTTTTCAAAAAAAAAAAAGGGTGAGGCCAGGTGCAGCGGTTCACATCTGGAATCCTAGTGGTTTGGGAGGCCAAGGCAGGTGGATCACTTGAGCTCAGGAGTTTGAGACCAGCCTAGGCAACAAAGGGAGAGATCTTGTCTAAAAATAAATAAATAAACAAAAACGAAGGCAAAATAAAAGACATTTTCAATTGAACAGAAACTGACAGAATTTGTCACCAACAGATCTGTACTTTAAAAAAATAACATCACTGGCCAGGTGCAGTGGCTCACACCTGTAATCCCAGTACTTTGGGAGGCTGAGGCAGGTGGATCACAGGTCAGGAGATTGAGACCATCCTGGCCAACATGGTGAAACCCCGTCTCTACTAAAAATACAAAAATTAGCTGGGCATAGTGGCATGCGCCTGTAGTCCCAGCTACTCGGGAGGCTGAGGCAGGAGAATCTCCTGAACTCGGGAGGTGGAGGTTGCAGTGAGCCAAGATCACGCCACTGCACTCTAGCCTGGCGACAGAGCGAGACTCCATTGCAAAAAAAAAAAAAAATAGCTAAGGGAAATAATGCCAAATATAAAAGATGAATTCTTCTTGCTTCTTAATTTACATAAAAAGCAAATGACTGTTTAAAGCAAAAATAGTAATCATATATTGTGAGTTCTATAATCGAAGTATGAGTGAAATATATGACAAAAATAGCACAAAGAATGAGGATAACAGAAGCAGGCTGTTGCCAGGGTCAAGAATCAAAGAAGAAATCACGGGGAAATTAGGAAATATTTTGAATTGAATGATAGTAAAAACACAACAAATCAAAAGTGGGATGCCACTAAAGCAGTGGTTAGGGAGAAATTTATAGCTTTAGTAGCTAACATTGGAAAACAAGAAAAATTTGAAATCAATGACCTGAGCATCTACCTTAAAAAGCTAGAAAAAGACCAATTAAAATCAAACCAAGAAGAAGGAAATAAAACAGAAGTGGATAAAACAGAAAACAGAGAAAATTGAAGTGAAATATAAACTAACATTATTGGGAATGAAAGAGATGAATGCTAGGTATCTCACAGACATTAAAAAGAAAACAAGGAAATACTCTGACAGGCTTTGTCAATAAATTCAACAACGGTTTAAATGACTTCAAAACAGTGCTTGAAAGATACAATTTATCACAACTGACTCAAAATATCTGTTAAACTGAATTAGTAATTCAAAATATTCTCACAAAGAAAATGCCCAACTGCAAACCTAAATGCTCATCAACTGAAGACTGTATAAACAAATCATACTTAGAAAAAAAAATAGAAATGAGCCAGGCGCGGTGGCTCAAGCCTGTAATCCTAGCACTTTGGGAGGCCGAGGCGGGTGGATCACGAGGTCAAGAGATCGAGACCATCCTGGTCAACATGGTGAAACCCCGTCTCTACTAAAAAAATACAAAAGATTAGCTGGGTATGGTGGTGCGTGCCTGTAATCCAAGCTACTCAGGAGGCTGAGGCAGGAGAATTGCTTGAACCCAGGAGGCGGAGGTTGCGGTGAGCCGAGATCGTGCCATTGCACTCCAGCCTGAGTAACAAGAGCGAAAACTCCATCTCAAAAAAAAAAAAAAAGAAAAAAGAAAAAAGAAAAAAAAATAGAAATGAAGAACTACTGATATGCACATAAATGACTTTCAAATGCATTATGTTAAACATAAGATGTCAGATCCAAAGACTACATATTATATGATTCCATTTAGATGCCACTGAAGAATAGGCAAAACCAAGCAATAGTGAAATAATTGAGGACTGTGCTTGCAAGGGAGGAGGTAGTGACTGGAAAAAGGCAGAAGGGAATTTTTAGGCATAAGTTCTTTACTTTGGCATATAAATTATATGGGTAGATGCATTTATTCAAATCACTGTGCATTACCTTAAAATCTGTGCATTTCAGTGTAGGTTGAACCATGCCTTAAAAAAACTATTAATGTAAACAAAAAGGAAATGTTTCTACAATCCCCTCTCAAAACAACCAACATGTTTTCCCTTAAGATTAGAATGAATTCTAATTTGAAACTATTTTTTTACTTTAATTATCATGATATTTTTTCAGTACCTTTAAATGTGCCTTAGATGGACTGCGGTGGCTCACACCTATAATCCCTGCACTTTGGGAGGCTGAGGTGAGAGGATCACTTGAGCCCAGGAGTTCAAGACCAGCTTGGGCTACAAAGTGAACCCTGTTTCTATGAGAAACCAAAAAATTAGCCAGGGATGGTGGCACATGCTTGTGGTCCCAACTATACAGAGGCTGAGGCAGGAGGATTGCTTGAACCCAGGAGGTTGAAGCAGCAGTGAGCTATGTTTGTGCCACTGCACTCCAGCCTGGTGACAGTGCACCCCTATCGCAAAAAAAAGAAAAGAAAAAAAAATTTACTGCCATCTTTTTAACAGTATTTCTTTTTTTTTTTTTTTTTTTCCTTCCTGAGACGGAGTTTTGCTCTTGTTACCCAGGCTGGAGTGCAATGGTGTGATCTCGGCTCACTGCAACCTCCGCCTCCTGGGTTCAGGCAATTCTCCTGCCTCAGCCTCCTGAGTAGCTTGGATTACAGGCATATGCTACCATGCCCAGCTACTTTTTTTGTATTTTTAGTAGAGACGGGGTTTCACCATGTTGACCAGGATGGTCTCGATCTCTTGACCTTGTGATCCACCCGCCTCGGCCTCCCAAAGTGCTGGGATTACAGGCTTGAGCCACCGCGCCCGGCCCAGTATTTCTAATATTATAGGAATGTACTGTAATTTCACCATTCCTCAGTGATGAATACTTAGCTTGTTTTATGGGTTTTCTCAATTAGAACAAATAAAACATTTTATTAAAATAAAGCCAAACTTTGCAAAAAACAAATAATAATAATTAAAGACTAAGTTTTTAGAAACCATCAACACAATAAGAAAGTTCAGATAAAGGATATTTCTTTTACCCATGAAGATTCCCCAGGCACCGGAACACAATAGAAAGTCTGTCTTTCCAAAGTGGTATTTCGTGGAGAGTTTAAATCAAGTTCTTGTTGAGGCTATGATACACATAAAAAGTATTTTTAAAAATTTATTTTAAAAAAAAATTATTTTAAAATTAGCAAGCACATTTTCATGTAACACCACAGCAAATACTTTACAAGTTAATTTAATTAACAAGTAACAGCCGGGCGCGGTGGATCACGAGGTCGAGAGATCGAGACCATCCTGGTCAACATGGTGAAACCCCGTCTCTACTAAAGATACAAAAAATTAGCTGGGCATGGTGGCACGTGCCTGTAATCCCAGCTACTCAGGAGGCTGAGGCAGGAGAATTGCCTGAGCCCAGGAGGCGGAGGTTGCGGTGAGCCGAGATCGCGCCATTGCACTCCAGCCTGGGTAACAAGAGCGAAACTCCGTCTCAAAAAAAAAAAAAAAAAAAAAAAAAAAAAAAAATTTAACAAGTAACTAATTCCAAACTATCACTTTTTAAAAGAAAACTGACATAAAATCATTTCTTCTTTTTTTTGATACAGTTTCGCTCTTGTTGCCCAGGCTGGAATGTAATGGCCCTGCACCTCCACCTCCTGGTTCAAGCGATTCTCCTGCCTCAGCCTCCCAAGTTAGCTGTAATTACAGGCAAGTGCCACCACACTCGGCTAATTTTGTATTTTTAGTAGAGAAGGGGTTTCTCCGTGTTGGTCAGGTTGGTCTCGAACTCCCGACCTCAGGTAATCCACCCGCCTCGGCCTCCCAAAGCGCTGGGACTACAGGCATGAGCCACCACGCCCAGCCTGAAATCATTTCAAACACAGTCATCAAACACTTCCTCCCTCAAATCCAGAATAATGAGACCATTATGGAGTGACTTATGGCCTGGGTCTAGTTCTCTGCTTTGTGGATCTAGAACCTTACTTCTAACAGATTATCTAGGGTTTTTATATTCTTGGAGTCTAACTCTTGGCTTACCCAAACCTCAGGAGAGTGATTTATCAAACCTTAATACCAGTCTGTTAATTCACAGTAGAAGTTGTTGTTAATTAAATATTCTGGTTCAGTAGGCAGATCTGGACAGAAAAATAGCCCTAATTTGGAAGGTTACTGCAAAGATTACATTTAACAAAAATGTAACTTCTGACAATTATTTAGAATAATGAACTCAATTTGAAAGACAGACCTGTGCAATCTTAACACATGATGAACTTCAGGGCTCTTTCTTTTCTTTTAGAGTGTTTCCACAAAATAAATGCTGTGCCAGGTCTAAGGGATCAACTGTATTAATGATTATGGTATCCCTTGTTTAAGGAGCCCTAACACATTAGGCTAATATATTACATTATTGTACACTAGAAAAAGCTGTATATTAATATAACTCAGTAATCTCAGTATCTGGAAATGGGCCAATAAAAGAGATGAGGCTGCCCATGTGTGACGCTATTAAAGGCTAAGAGAGTCAGTACACATGTTGCTCAAAAATCACAAATAAAAGACTCATTATAGGAAAAAGGTACCTTGGGCCTAGAAAGAAAAGCAAACAAAAAATCCTAGCTTGTATGCATTAGGCTCAAACTTGATGTCTCTTGGGTCTCTTCTACCTCTTAGAGTTTTCTAAGTATATTTGAAAGAGAACATGCCTTTCCTAGTGAGTAATATCTGGCTTTTGAGTATCATCTCAGAGCTACCTAGGAAGGATTATTTCACTAAATTTCTTTATTACAGGCTAATTCTGACAGTTTTCTATGAAAAACAGTAGGATTGCCACTAGCTTTGTTTTTGAAAGAATAAAAAAAGGATTTAATTTTGCAACCTAGGGTAGTTTGTTTTACATATATTATATACGGATATGGGAGAGAGAAATTAATTTTGGCATTAACAGTATTTTCCCTTCTAAAAGATAAGACTAAAAAAGTCACATCAAACTCTTAAATAAAGCCAAATAAAGAAAACATTTCACATGATTTCTTATGACTTATATACAAGATAAATAAATTTAAGATTAGCCAAATTAAATTCTCTGTTTAGGAAAAATTCTTACTAAAAATGTTTTACATACATTAAAGATACATACCCCACACTCTGCTACATCTCTGTATTTTCCAAAATGAAGAACCTATGACCCAAAACATAGGAAAATATAATTATATAAATGTATCAGAACCAAAACTACCACAAACAGCGCAAGAACAAAATTAATACCACAAATTTAGGAAAACAGCAATACCTACATGTGCTTTTGTGTTCTGATTAACCGTTTCATAAACTCCCATGTAAAACTCAGGGTCAAACATATCCTGAATCATGCAACGAAATTTCACAAAACTATTAGGTTTCAAATAATGAAGGGGAACTTCATTCAGTGATGGTACCTTAAAAGAAAATAATCAAGTAAGTCAACTAAATATCCCATCTATACAACATTAAGCATACATACAACTTTATATCCAGACTCAAACTGTTAAAGATACACCCACCCATACCTCATCAGGTAGCCGAATGATCTCACTGGCCAACTTAATTCTTGGGATAAGTTCTCTTCCAGTTCTTCCCAGTTTTAGATAACATTTGACCATAATGTAAAAGAATGCTAAAAAATGTTTTTCCTTTAGAACATTTTTCAATTAGCAAAAAGGCATTCACCTCACTGAGCTCTTCTCTTAAAACCAGCACATGCCAATTCTTTCAAAATGAAGGTAATAAAACAAAGGTAATTGATTCTTTTGCAACTAAAGATTTGTCTTAGGAAGCAATACAGTCAGTTACTGCCACCTAGAGGTATAATGTATTAGTATTTATTTGCTTAAACAATTACGAAAAGATGAAAATCTTTTCATACAAACATACCTGAAGCAGAAGTACACATTAATCTACGTGTTTTTAAATTACATGTGTGTTACTACTCTACCAAGAGAAACCGTACAGTCTGCCCAACCCTCTCCCCCCGAAAATAGCAATAAGCTTACCCACTTAGGAGCATTATTTTCCTTTAGTTTTTCCTTAAAATACTCAATTACTTTCTTCTCCCAGTCAGGATTAACTCCATTTTGGGCTGAAAGAGAAATGTACTTTTCAAAGCTAATATACAGGCAATATATAATCAGAGACTATGATCAGGTGAGTCATACAATAGTTTAGCCAGCAAAAACCAAAATAAAATTTGCTACTATGATAGAATGAACTTTAGCTAAAAGGATGAATTTTTTACTTCAGTACATCTGAAGTACTACACAAGACACATTCAACAAACTGTACTGGGCCGGGAGAGGGACAGCTATAAATCAGGAGGATGCTGACTTCCTGCCAGCTCTCTGGCACCCACAGTGAAGCTGGGGACACCTACAGAATGAGATACAAGGCCACCTAGATTCAGCAGCCTATGAGCCACTGCTGGTAAAGCACTTTGTTCCTTTAAAACATTTTTATGTAGTTGTTTGTTAATCTTTACAACTATCCTGAAATGAAGAGCTGAAGTTTGTTTACAATTTCATTTGGGAATAATTCCAGACTCAAAAAAGTTTGAAAGAGCACCTGTATCCCTGCCTCACTTGCTTATCATTTGCTCCATCTCTTATTATTTTTCTGACTCAATTAAGTTGCACAGGCTGGGTGTGGTGGCTCACGCCCATAATCCCAGCACTTTGGGAGGCTGAGGTGGGGGGATCACCTGAAGTTGGGAGTTTGAGACCAGCCTGACCAACATGGAGAAACCCCATCTCTACTAAAAATATAAAATTAGCCAGGCGTGATGGTGCATGCCTGTAATCCCAGCTACTTGGGAGCCTGAGGCAGGAGAACTTTTTTGAACCTGGGAGGTGGAGGCTGCGGCGAGCCAAGATCTCGCCATTGCACTCCAGCCTGGGCAACAAGAGCGAAACTCCATCTCAAAAAAATCAGAAAAACAAAAAAAAGATTAAGCTGCACTATCAGGTATTTTTGCCTCCAAATATTTCACTGTGTCTCCTAAGGAAACTATCTTTTATAACCATAGAACTGTTATCAACCTCAGGAAATTCAAAATTGACCCGATACTTTTTTTTTTTGAGACGGAGTTTTGCTCTTGCTACCCAGGCTGGAGTGCAATGGCACGATCTTGGCTCACCGCATCCTCCGCCTCCTGGGTTCAGGCAATTCTCCTGCCTCAGCCTCCTGAGTAGCTGGGACTACAGGTACACACCACCATACCCAGCTAATTTTTTGTATTTTTTTTTTTTTTTTTTTTTTTTTTTTTTTTTTTTTTGAGACGGAGTTTCACTCTTGCTGCCCAGGCTGGAGTGCAATGGCGCGATCTCGGCTCACCGCAACCTCCGCCTCCTGGGTTCAGGCAATTCTCCTGCCTCAGCCTCCTGAGCAGCTGGGATTACAGGCACGCGCCACCATGCCCAGCTAATTTTTTGTATTTTTAGTAGAGACGGGGTTTCACCATGTTGACCAGATGGTCTCGATCTCTTGACCTCGGGATCCTCCCAAAGTGCTGGGATTACAGGCGTGAGCCACCGCGCCCGGCCGACCCAATACTTTTTATCTAACCTCCCATCCATATTCCAATACTATCCTCTGTAGCACTTTTTTCCCTTCAGTACGAGACCTGGCCTAGGATCACTTTTGCATTTAGCTATCAGGTCCCTTTACTCTCCTTTAATCTAAAATAGTTCCTCAAGCTTTATATTTTACGACATTGCTATTTAAGAAGAATAAGGTCCTTTTTAAAACATTGAATGCTTCTCAATTTGGATTTGTTGGTTCCCTTATGATTAGATTCCAATCAAGTATAACCAAACTGCTGTTTAAATGATGGTTTCAAATTGCTGTTTAAGTGATGTTGTCAAACTACTGTTTAAGTGATATTTTGCCCTTCCAGTTATCTGGAAAGACATGATGTTCATCTTCCCTTCATTGGTGATGTTAATGTTAATTTTGATCACCCAGTCAAAGTGATAGTCCATTTATCTACTGTGTAGTTTATTTACTCCTTACAATTAATAGGTCATCTACAGAAGGCACTTATGGGAATTGGCCAAGACCAAAAAGTGAGCTATTGATGGAATATAGATTTATGTGAACTAAAACCACCAAACCACACAGTGGGCCAATCCTGCCGCCGTTTGTATACATCACACAGTGTTATGAAAATTTGGAGTACAAAGCAAAAATTCTACACTTGTTATGGAGCTGAATCTGTTGAAAATGCTCATACAATCCTAACACCATGTTTGAGCAGGACTTCCAAATACAGTTATTTATCTGGACAAAGGCCAGTTCTGAAAAAGAAGTAGGGATAGGTAACTCCTCAGCTGATTCTGATGCCCAGGCGTTAAATCCAGTAGTAAACTGGTCCTCAAAGTTGGTTCCCGGAACAGCATGATTAGCACCACTTGAATACTTGTTAGAAATGCAAATTATTCAGCCCAACCCCAAACGATAGAATCAAAACTCTTAAGGGTGGAGCCTAGCAATTCAAGTTTTAAAAAGCCCTCTGGGTTACTGACTGTAATGCACACTCAAGTTTAAGAATCGCTGCTCTACTAGATACAGTGAATTGGGTAAAAGATAATGGGTATTTTCGCTTATAGTCAAAATGAATGTTTAAAGAAAAGACTATTACACAGCCATGACTGCCACACCAACTATTCTGCCTGCAACTGTGTAAAAAATGTAAGAATATCACGTAACAAGTAGTAAAGCTATATTAAGCAGTGACTAGGGAGCAGCAAGTTATTTCTAAGTTACCTGAATGTATATAAATGCAATTTTTTTTTTTTTTTTTTGGACAGGGTGTTGCTCTGTCACTCAGGATGGAATGCAGTGGCGTCATTCTGGCTCATTGCAACCTTAATTTCCTAAGCTCAATTGATCCTCTGGTCTCAGTCTCCTGAGTAACTGGGACCCAGGCATGTCCCATCACGCCTGGCTACCTTTAAATTTTTTGTAGATACAGAGGTCTTGCTATGTTGTCCAGGTTGGTCTTGAACTCCTGGGCTCAAGTAATTGATCCTTCTACCTCTGGACTTAAAGTGAAAAAAAATCTCCCGGCTGGGCACAGTGTGGCTCACAACTGTAATTGCAGCACTTTGGAAGACTGAGGCAGGTGAATCACCTGAGGTCAGGAGTTCGAGACAAGGCTGGCCAACATGGTAAAAGCCCGTTTCTACTAAAAATACAAAAATTAGCCAGACGTGGTGGTGCGTGCCTGTAATTCTAACTACTCGGGAAGCTGAGGCAGGAGAATCACTTGAACCCGGGAGGCAGATGTTGTAGTGTGAACCAAGATTGCCCCACTGCACTCCAGCCTTGGTGCTAAGAACAAAACTCTGACTCCACCCCTGATAAAAAAGAAAAAATTATCAAGACACTGGATTTCTCCAGACCTCATGTATGTCTTTCTCCCTTAGGATCCAACTATGTATCCTTACCATATTGCTGCAATAAATCTTGGGAGAAGTACAACTATACAATGAGTGATATAAGTCCTTCTAGTAAATCTTCAGGCATATGGATGGTTGTGGGACCACCACTTACACATTTGTGTATGAATACTTCATTTCTTTTCATTGCTATTATTTCTCTGAATAACAACTAATTTGTTCATCTGTTTGCTTGCTGAAGGACATTCAGATTGTCTTCAGGTTTTGACAACTATAAACGAAACTATAGAACACGTGTCTGTAGATTTTCATGTGAACATGAGCTTTTATTTTTCTAGAATGAGTATCTAGATACGACACAACTGGGTACATGGTAAATATATGATTAAGATTCTGCCTGTCTTCCAAAGTGGCTACACCGTTTTGCTTTCTAAGAGATCTAGCTGTTCATATCCTTGCCAGTACTTAGTAACATCACCATGTATTTTTAAATTTTAGCTGTTCTACTACATAATATCATGGCAATTTGCATCTTTTCAGGGGGATATTTGCCATCCTTGTATCCTTTCTGGTGAAATGTCTATTTAAGCCTACTTAACTCTTTTTCCCCTTTTAAAATTGAGTTTTTAAATTGCCACTGTGTTTTCTTTCATATTCTGGATTTAAGTTCTTTTTCTGATATTGGATTTCAAATATATTCTCCCAGTGTCGAGTTTGTCTTTTCATGCTAATAGTATTTTTTTTTTTTTAACAGAGGAAAGGTTTTCAGTTTTGATGAAGCCCAATTTATCGAATTTTTATTTTATGCATTGTGCCTCTGTTGTCATGTTTTAAGAACTCACTGCCAAACCCCAGGTCACAAAGATCTGTTTTCTTCTAAAAGTTTTATAGTTTCAGGTTTTATAGTTAGATCTATAATCCATTTTGAGTTAATTTTTATATGAAATGAAGTACAGGTCGAGATTTGTATTTTTCCATGTAAAGGTTGAATTGTTTATGTCTTTGTTGAAAATAACGGCCTTTTTCAATTTGTATTAGCTTTTGTATCTTTGGGTTTTTTCCTTTTTTTTTTTTTCCCCTAGAGACAGGGTTTCATCATGTTGGTCAGGCTGGTTTTGAACAGGTGATCCACCTGCCTCTGCTTCTCAAAGCGCTAGGATTACAGGCGTGAGTTTTGAACTCCTGACCTCAGGCGCCCACCCTTGTATCTTCGTTAAAAAGCAAGAGGGCCGGTGTGGTGGCTCACGCCTGTAATTCCAGCACTTTGGGAGGCCAAGGTGGGTGGATCAACTGAGGTGAGGAGTTCGAGACCAGCCTGTCCAACATGGCAAAACCCCATTTCTACTAAAAACACAAAAATTAGCCAGGCGTGGTGGCATGCGCCCGTAATCCCAGCTACTTGGGAGGCTGAGACAGCAGAATCCTTTGAACCAGAGAGGCAGAAGTTTCAGTGAGCTGAGGTTGCGCTGCTGCACTCCAGCCTGGGTGACAGAGTGAGACTCAGTCTCCAAAAGAAAAGAAAAAAAAAAAAGCAATGACTACAACAGGAATAAACCTTGAAAACATTATGCTAAGTGAGACAAGCCAGACATAAAAGATCAAATATTGTATGATTCTACTTATATGAGTTAACTAGAGTAGGTAAATTCATTGAGAAACTACAATAGAAGTTCTGGGGGAAGACTAGAGGGAACTGGAGCTGCGGGGTCAGATGGCTATTTCATCTTGGGTGAGTTTGGACAGTTTGTAGTTGTGATCAGCAGAATAATGCCCAACCCCTCCCCACCAAGATATTCATGTCCTAATCCCCAGAACTTGTAAATATATGTTATATGGGAATTAAGGTAGCAAATGGAATTAAGCCTAATAATCAGTTGAACTTAAAAATGCAAAATAATCTGGGTGGGTTCAATGCAATCACAAGGGTCCTTAAATGTGGAAGGAGACAGAGAAAGAGGAAGCTAACAGTAAGATGTGAGAACAACTCAACTTGCTGTCTTTGAAAATAGAAGTGGGCCACAAGCCAAAAAATGTGGGCAGATTCTAGATGCAGGAAAAGCCAAGGAACAGATTCTCTCTTAAAGCCTCCACAATGGAATGCAAGTCCTGTTAACAATTTGATTTTACCCCAGTAAGACCCACGTCAGACTCTGTCTCCAGGATTGTAAATAAAAACCTTTTGTTTTAAAGCCACTACATCTGTAATTTGTTACAGGAAAAATAGGAAACTAATACAGTGGTTTCTGAGGAACTGGTCAATTTCATCTAAGTAGATGAATTTGTATCTGCAGAGTTGTTTGTATTATCCTTTTCATGCCTGTACAGTCTATGGTGGTCTCTCCTTTTCTTTTCTAACATTGGTAATTTGTCTTCCTTCCCTCCCCGCCCGCCCTTTGCCAGTCTGGATAGAGGCTTACAATTTTATTAATTTATTTTTAAAGAGCTTTGGGTTTCACTGATTTTTTCTATTTAATGGATTTTTCTATTTTTTTTTTTCTGTTTCCTATTTCTCTATTATTATGAAGTCGGTTAATGCATTTAAGCACATCTTTGGCTGTATCTCACAAATTTTGATATGCTGAGTTTTCATTTTGGTTTAGTTTAAAATATTTAAAGCTTTCCTTTGAGAATTTTTAGTCCACAGATGGTTTAGAAGTGTTCTTTTTAAAGTTTGATATTTGGTTTATGACCCAGAATATGGTTTATCTTGGTGAATGTTACATGTGCACATTCTTTTCAATGTGTATTCCACTGTCATTAGGTAGACAAATGTCAACTAGATCTACTTGGTTGATGGTATTGTGTAGTTGTGTGTTCAGTATTCTTGATTTTCTATCCACTATTATGTCAAGTACTGAGAAAGCAGTAAAATATCTAACTACAATTGCAGATTTGCCTATTTTTTCTTTTACTTATGCTGGTTTTTGCTTCAAACATTTTGAAGCTCTGCTGCTTGGTGCATATATAGTTAGGTCTTCTTGGTGAACTGTTTTAACATTATATAATGTGCCTCTTGTCCTCTTCTCACACCTTTCTTAAAAACATTTTAGGGCCAGACGTGGTGGCTCACGCCTATAATCCCAGCACTTTGGGAGGCCGAGGCGGGTGGATCACGAGGTCAAGAGATCGAGACCATCCTGGTCAACAAGGTGAAACCCCATCTCTACTGAAAATACAAAAATTAGCTGGGCATGGTGGTGCGTGCCTGTAGTCCCAGCTACTCGGGAGGCTGAGGCAGGAGAATTGCTTGAACCCAGGAGGCAGAGGCTGCGGTGAGCCGAGATCGCGCCACTGCACTGCAGCCTGGGTAACAAGAGCGAAACTCCGTCTCAAAAAAAAAAAAAAAAAAATTTTAGGCCAGGCATGGTGGTTCACACCCGTAACCCCAGCACTTTGGGAGGCTGAGGCAGGCGGATTACCTGAGGTCAGAAGTTTGAGATCAGCCTGGCCAACACGGTGAAATCCCGTCTCTACTAAAAATACAAAACTTAGCTAGGCATGGTGGCAGGCACCTGTAATCCCAGCTACTTGGGAGGCTGAGGCAGGAGACTCACTTGAACCTGAGAAGTAAAATGGTGCAGCCATTGTGGAAAAGTCTGGCAATTCCTCAAAAAGTTAAATATAAAATTATAATATGACCCTGCAATTCCATCCCTAGGTATATCTGGGAAAGAATCAAAAACTTATATGCACACAAAAACATGTACATGAATGTTTATACCAGCACTATTTATAGCAGGCAGGAAATAACCCAAGTGTCCATCAGCAAATATATGGATTAACAAAATGCAGTACAGACATACAATGGAATATTATTTTCAGTCATAAAAACAATGCAGACTGGGTACAGTGGCTCACATCTGTAATCCCAGCACTTTGGAAGGCCAAGGCTGGAGGTTCACTTGAGGCCAGGAGTTTGAGGCCAGCCTGGGCAACATAGTGAGACCCCAAATCTACAAAAAATCTTTTAAAAATTAGCTGGGTGCGGTGATACATGCCTATAATCCTAGCTACTCAGGAAGCTGAGGCTGCAGAATCACTTAAAACTGGAAGTTCAAGGCTGCTGTGAGCTATGATCTTGCCACAGCATTCCATCTTGGACCACAGAGATAGATTTCTGTCTCAAAAAAAAAAAAAAAAAGGAATGCAGTATGCAGTACTCATTCATACTATGACATGGACAAACCATGAAAATATCATGGTAAATGAAAAGAAGCCAGACCCCAAAGGCCACATGTTGTATAATTCCATCTACACGAAACATTCAGAATAGGTAAATCTGTGGGCAGACGTGCAGTTGTGGGTGGGGGCTGCAGTGAGCCAAGATCTCCCCATTGCACTCAAGCCTGGGCAAAAATGAGACTCTGCCTCACTCCACCTCAAAAAGAAAATGATAGTGGTGATGATGGCTGCACAACATCATTATGAATATAGTTAAAAAAAAAAAAAAAAAAATTAGGGCCGGGCGCGGTGGCTCAAGCCTGTAATCCCAGCACTTTGGGAGGCCGAGGCGGGTGGATCACGAGGTCAAGAGATCGAGACCATCCTGGTCAACATGGTGAAACCCCGTCTCTACTAAAAATACAAAAAATCAGCTGGGCATGGTGGCGCGTGCCTGTAATCCCAGCTCCTCAGGAGGCTGAGGCAGGAGAATTGCCTGAACCCAGGAGGCGGAGGTTGCGGTGAGCCGAGATCACGCCATTGCACTCCAGCCTGGGTAACAAGAATGAAACTCCGTCTCAAAAAAAAAAAAAAAAAAAAAAAATTGAATGACATTTTAAAATGGTAAATTTTGTTATGTGAATTATATTTCAAAGAAAAAAAAATTTGGACCAACCTGAACAACACAGTGAAACCCCATCTCTACTAAAATAGAAAGAGTTAGCTGGCATGACAGCGTGTGCCTGTATTCCCAGCTACTCGAGAGGCTGAGGCAGGAGAATTGCCTGAACCTGGGAGGCAGAGGTTGCAGTGAGCTGAGATCATGCCACTGTACTCCAACCTGGGTGACAGAGGCGACATAGCAAGACACTGTCTCAAAAAGGAAAAGAAAAAAGTGGGGGGGAGTAGGGAATCTCTAAAATCAGAAATAAGTTACAAGTGGTTACTTCAGGCCGGGCGTAGTGGCAAGGCAGGTGGATCATGAGGTCAGAAGATCGAGACCATTCTGGCCAATATGGTGAAACCTCGTCTCTACTAAAAATACAAAATTTAGCCAGGCGTGGGGGCATATGCCTCCCAGCTACTCAGGAGTCTGAGGCAGAAGAATCGCTTTAACTCAGGAGGGGGAGATTGCAGTGAGCCGAGATCACACCATTCCACTCCAGCCTGAGCAACAAAGCCAAGACTGTCTCCAAAAAAAAAAAAAAAAAAAAACTGGTTATTTCAATGGAGAGAGCACATACTTTTACTCAGTTCATACCATCGTGTTGGTTTTTTGAAACCATGTGTAAGTTATCAAAAACTCCTTTTTATGCCATTTGCCACGGCTGCAAGAGCTATTCTTCTTCTCTGAGAACACCCCCACTGTTGAGGTGTGGACAACAGTCACAACTGTCCCACGTAACACTGTGCCATGGCCACAGATGACTGATCTCTGAGTGAATGGATTCCTGACTCCATGTTGTGCCAATCAGAGTTTCTATGCCTGAAAATAAAGATGCTAGCTAGCGTGGGTTGCAACTGAGAACAAGTAAATTTGGGAAACATGGAGTAGAAAGAGAAATTTAAGTGTGCAGAGATGAATGTAGCCTAAGAGAGAAATACTAAGTTGCTTGGATTACTGCCTGCTTTCCAGTTCCTGAGTCCTCTCAGTCTCTTGGAATACCCAATCCCTCTCCCTGCCATTAGGTTTGATAGCCTTAATATAAATTACCTTTTTTTCAGTGGCCTACCAAGGACAGAGTGGTAGGAGAGATCCAAGCTGGGTACGGACAATAAGGGCATGGACTGTTTGTTTAGATTCACGATAATAAAAAGCAGACCAATTACCTTTATTTTATTATTGCTTTAAATTCTCTAAAATGCCAGTGATAAATTAGTCTGCTCTGCCCAATCCACCAACACTGCTCTTCTTGGCATGAGCTAGCCTAGTTCTGTTAGATACAAAGAACCTGAAATACAACCAGAATAATGATCTTGGTCTAACCAATGACTGAAGGGAAAACAGCAAAAGAGGCTGGGTAAAGCAGCTCATATCTGTAATCCCAGCAATTTGGGAGGCCAAGGGGGCGGGAACAGATCACTTGAGGCCAGGAATTCATGCCGAGATCATGCCACTGTACTCCAACCTGGGCAACAGGGGCGACAGAGGGAGACTCTGTCTCAATTTAAAAAAAAAAAACCTTCTAAAAGCAGAAACGGTTAAAGGTTGTTACTGCAGGCCAGGTGCGGTGGTTCATGCCTGTAATCCCAGCACATTGTGAGGCCAAGGCAGGTGGATCACAAGGTCAGGAGATGAGACCATCCTGGCCAACACGGCAAAACCCTGTCTCTACTAAAAATACAAAATTTGGCCAGGCATGGTGGCGTGCACCTACAGTTCCAGCTACTCAGGAGGCTGAGGCATGAGAATGGCTTGAACCCAGAAGAAGAGGTTGCAGTGAGCCAAGATCACGCCACTGGCACTCCAGTCTAGGCAACAGAGCAAGACCCTGACTCCAAAAAAAGAAAAATTTTGAGATTTGTGATCTCAGTAGCCATTTCAATTAACAACATTTCTGATTAATCAGTCTTTCCACTGCTTTTGTTCAGCAAGTGTCCACTGAACACTTTCAATGTACAAAGCACATTCTAGGAAATTAGGATATAATGGTGAATAATGCAGAAACAGGCCCTGATTTTGCATAGTCAAGATCCAGTAAAGGAACTTTGGAAACAAGGAATTTCAACAATGTGCTTTGCAAACTAATTTTCAAAGACATATATAATAGGATCCTGCAGTAACATTGAGCAGGGGGTACCCTACCTTGGTACCTAACTTAGGTTCCCAAAGGAAAAGTAAGATTTAGCCAGAAAAGTAGACATGGATGGAAGGGAGAATCAGGCACAAGAAACAGGATATGCAAAAGACCTAGACAAAGGTTCAAAATCAAAGAACTCAGAAAGAAAGTTCAGGGCGGCTGGGATGGAGAGCATGAGGAGGGGACCCGCAGAGATAAAGTCTCAGAGCAAGGCAAAGGTGGAGCCAACAAGGGCCTCATAAATCACTTGGAAAGGCCTGGATCAGATAGGAAGGGCAATAAGAAGTCACTGAAAGGCAGCAAACCACGCTGTCATGTGTGTACCTACGCAACAATCTTACATGTTCTTCACATGTACCCCCAAACCTAAAATGCAATATTTAAAAAAAAAAAAAAAAGAAGTCACTGAAGGACTTGGTTCCAGCGTGGAAGGTGGAAGAGAAGCAAGACTAGAGGCAAAAAACAATTAGAGGGCTGTTCCAGCATCCAGGAAAGAGACTACAATGGCCTTAATTATGACAGTAACATTGGAGATGAAGGTCTGGGCCAGGTGTCATAGCTTACACCTGTAATCCCAGCACTTTGGGAGGTCAAGGCAGGCAGGAGTTCAAGGCCAGCTTTGCTAGCATGGTGAAACCCCATCTCTACTAAAAATACAAAAATTAGCCAGGTATGGTGGAAGGCACCTGTAATCTCAGCTACTTGGGAGGCTGAGGCAGGAGAATCCTTTGAACCTGAGAGTGGGAGGTTGCACTCCAGCCTGGGCAACAAGAGGTGGGGGAGGTGGGGGGGGGGGGCGGGGAAGACACCAAAAACTCGAACTGGTAGGATACAGCGACCAAATTAAAATCCCGAAACAGTGAGTAGCTGGTTATCAAAAAAAGAAAAAAAAAGAAAAGAAAAAAGAAAAGAAAAGAAAAAAAAACTAGCATCATATACTAAAATGTGGCATACTCCAGACTCCAGATCGGCGCTGTAAATAGAACTTCCTGATGTTAAGAAAATTCCAGATCTATGTTAATACAATAGCCCCCATCCACATGTAGCTACTGAGCACTTGAAATGTGGTTAGCTAGCAACATCGAACTCGTAATTTTGTGTAATTTTAATTAATTTACATTTAAATAGCCACACTTGGCTACTGCCCTGGACTGCACAGCTCTAGATTATTGTGACACCTAACCTAAAATATATGACAGGGTTAGTAAGTTTATACAACACTATATGACAAGGACAATAAGAATGGGGCTCACCCCTGTAATCCCAACACTTGGGGAGACTGAGGGGGGGGGAGATCACTTGAGGTCAGGATTTCGAGACCAGCCTGGCCAACATGGTGAAACCCCGTCTCTACTAAAAATACAAAAATTAGAGGGGTGTGGTGGTGCATGCCTATAATCCCAGCTAGTCAGGGGGCTGAGGTAGGAGAATCACTTGAACCCGGAAGGCAGAGGTTGCAGTGAGCTGAGATGGTGCCACTGTACTCCAGCCTGGGTGACACGGTGAGACTCCATCTCCAAAAAAAAAAAAAAAGAAGGAAAAAAGAATTGGAAAAAGATTCCAATACAGTTGGAAAGATGTCCAAGGTATATTAAGAAATGTGTTATTTCAAAATAATATACACAACAAAACTGCACTTTTCAGTTTTAAAAAACGGTCTAAATATATGCAGAGAAAATATACACAACCACGAACCAAATGGTATCTTGAAGATGAAGGATCTTTAAAGATCTTTTGTTTTCTGGTGTATGTTACTGAACTGCTTTTTTTCTTTTTGTACAATACATAAGCATTACCTTTCTATGGGGGGGGCGTGGGGGGACAATTTCCTACTAAACCAAAAAGTTTAAGTTCTCACACAAGAATACTTGTAATGCTATTATTATAAAGGTGTGCAATACAGTCACAGTGATAGGAAAATACAGCAACAGCTTCTACAAACACTTTATGACTTCTCTGTGAGAGACAATCTACATGGGAACAAGGGAAAGACATCGACAAACTTCAGGTTCCACAACAATCCAAGAAATTTATAAAATACTCTAAAGCTATTATTTGTATCTAAGTTATAACCTTTCTGTACCATGATGATGTGTCCGTTAGGATCATATACTTTGGAGACAAAATTTGACAAAAATACATTCAAATCTCTATCAAATATGAAACATCTCATTTATCCAGCAAAATCAGAGTATGGAGTATCTTTCATAAGCGAATATTCTAATATCAGTCACTGAAATGTAACCCTTTAAGCACCAAACCTTTTTACTTTGGAAGGGTTTTTCCTAAAAAGTATCTATGCATCTCCACCCTCTTAAATCAATGTTATAACTGAATCTTCACTTGACATTTTTGGGTCATTATGTTGAGCATCGATTATCAGTTCTAGGATTATTATGAACATAAATTACTAGGATTTAGTGGAGAAATACATGCCCCTTTCTCAAAGCACCCTTGACTGCTATACACTGAATCTGCCTTTGTTATTTTATTTTATTATTTTTTTTTAATATGTAGGTAGTTTTAAATTTCTTCATCAGGTTCAGTGTTCACTGGCTAAGTCCGGATACCTATCCAGGCTTTCTTCTAATGTAATGCCTTTAGTTTCAGCCTGGGAAACCAGATAACTAAATTAATTAAAATAACAGATAAATTAATAAGGACTTCTTGAGTGAGGACTAGAGGCTCTTCCATTAAGAAATACCATAAACTGTTTGCCGTCGGTTTTGGCTGCTGAGGATGATTTAGTTTCCTACGGGCTTTTCTCCCAAGTACCCCACGGTGTTTTCAAGGAGCTAAGGCCGCTCTACAGCTCTAAGTTAACTCCAACAAATCAGGTGTTGCCATCTACAGTGATTTCTACTTGGGTCTGACCCCACCACTCATTACGTGCAAAAAGACACTGGGGAATGGGACGGTTGTCAAAATGCCCAGTTAAGGACAACAAATACAATTTTTTCTTTGTGTACCCTTCGCAGAAAAGTAGCAACAGCAATCACAACCAAAATTTACTAAGCTCGCCTGCAGCATTCTCAGCCCTACGTACAAACTCAAGTAGCTCAGTATTTCTTGCTGGCTCTGGGACAGGAGCAGATCCAGACTAGATGGGTTCTAAAGTTACCCCAACAGGAAAACTAAGCTATGGACCTTAAAGCTTGCCTCTGAAAAAAAGAATGAGGGTGACACGGGAGTTAGAACCAACTTCTGTGCCAGCGAGCACTCCCCGACGAACCGGAAGTTTTGAAATATCCTGCGAGCTTCCACAGGCGAAAGCGGTTTTCCCTGCCCGCGGCTCTGCGGGCCCTCCCCAGGGTCCGAGGACCTCCCCGAGTTGGCTGTGCCGGGGGCCCCGTCCGCGCCGCAGGCCGGGAGCGAGGCGGTCAATCACAGCCCGCGCCCCACGGCTTCACCTTGGCGGCTCGCGAACTGCGACTCGGGCAGGTGGGAGGCACCTGCGGCCGCGGCTCCGGCTCCCGCCTGCCGCGCCCGGGGCAGAGGCTGCCCCAGCTGGGGCCCGCGCAGGCCCCGGGGCGCCGTCTCGGGCCGCGCGAGCCCTCCAGGTGGTCCCGCGTGGGGGCCGCGCAGCGGGGCCGAATCCCGGGGCTCGGCAAACTCGGCGGCCCGCCCGGCCCAGCCCGCCCCGCCCCGCGGCGGCGACACTCACCAAAGAAGCCCTGCACGATTCCCAGCGGGTGGCTGAGCCAGTCCTCCCCACACGGCATCTCGGAGGCGGCCGGGGACGGCGCGGCCCGGGCGGCGGCGATCCGCGGGCCGAGCGCGGCCGGGCGGCCGGGTGGCCGGCGCCCAGCTCCTCTTCAGCTGCTTGGTCGCTCCTCGCCCGCGCCCTCCCACGCACAAGGAGCGGCCGGGCACGGGCCTTCCGCGCCTCAGGGAGGACGGCTGCAGCAGGGCCGCCGAGGAGCTGCTGGCGACGGGCAGGCCGGCGCGTCCCGGCCCCCAGCCTCCACTTCGCACAATGGCGGGAAACAGCCGCCGCCGACCGCGCTGCCTGCGACCTGGGTGGAGCTCGCGCGGGGAGGGGCGGCGGGAGCGCGCGGCGCGGCTCTGCGCGGTGAGGAGGAGGGGCGGGCCGGGGCGGCCGCCATCTTGGAGACGGGCAAAAGGAAGGGCACGGAGCGCCGCGGGAGGCTGCGCGGCGCCGGGCCGGGCGGCGCGTTCCGAGGGCGGCGCGTTGTCGTTTTTCCGCCTGTGCCGGCGTGAAGGGGAGGCTCCCGTCATGGGCTTATCGGAGCGCCGACCGAGTTCCTGCTCAACAGCGGCGGAGCACAAGCTCAGAAACCTGAGAGTCATCTTTGGGCAAAATTAGTGGGCGAAGCCGCCTTGGGAATCTGCCCACCTGCTCTTCGTGCCTTTTTTTTTTCTTTCTTTCTTTTGCTGGTGGCAGCTCTTTTATCTGGCCCTCGGCCCGGAACCCTGAGTGGTGACTTTCCCTCAGCGGCACAGGGTCTCCCTGAGGAAGGTGCACATTTGGAGAAGGGGAACTTCGGGGGACCCCGCGCGCCTTCTGCGGTGGCGGTCAGGCCCCGTGGCTCGGAGACGATGCCTCTGAACGCGCCGGGCCCGGCCTGCGCCCTGGCTGCCAACCCCGGGGTCCGCCTGCGTTCGCCGGCAGCGGTCGGGGAGCGGGGCGAGGCTCCTGCGCCGCGCCGACGGGGTACCCTGCAGAAAGCAAGCTGCGAAGACCGACCAGGGCAGCCTTGTGCTGAGGCAGTTTGGAGAATTTCCAAGTTCAAGAGTCAAACTGTGGGAGTCACTCTGAACCTCTTCTGGTTCAGGAGGCTGATTAAAAAAAAAAAAAAAAAAAAAATGAAGCTATTTCCCCTGGGCCTGGAATGTACCTAAGAAAACCCCAGGCACATCCGATATATTTGCTCAATGAAAAAAGGGCGTGGATGACCCGAGTGCGATCTACAAAGGGAGGAGCTGAAGGAAAAGAACGGAGCCCGCATCTCAAGCCCTGTTTGGGGCTGTAGGGAGGGAAATAGCCTTCCGCCTTTTTAGGTTCTTATCACAAAGCACGTATTGGCAAGATAAAACCAAATTTTAGTAACGCACACCTCACACGTACATGGGGAAAACTCAAGGAAGAGTAACTCAAAGACGTGGTTTACAATGGGGGATTACGTAGCGTTTGCAATAAAGAACAATAAATTTGTGGAGAAATGACAGGACAAAGGAAAGCAGTTTGAGGTTTCCGAAAGCGACAGACTGAAGGTAGAGGTATGAGAAACTAATGATAGCTACAGGTAGTGAGCGAAGCGTGTTACGTAGGTTCTAGTGCTAAAGTTGTCTCTGGTGATTAGCTTTTGTCCTTGGTAGAGAGGCGGTGGGACATCTTTGAAAATTTACGTCCCGCTTTTAGGCAAATAGTGGAGGGGTAGGGAGCTTGTTTTGTACAGATGCTCCTCTATTTAGTCTACTTATGATGGGGTTACATCCCAATAAACTCATTGTAAATTGAAAATATCATTAGTTGAAAATGTGTTTAATACGCCAAACCTGGCCGGGCGCGGTGGCTCACGCCTATAATCCCGGCAATTTTGGAGGCTGAGGCCGTGGATCACGAGGTCAAGAGATTGAGACCATCCTGGTCAACACGGTGAAACCCCGTCTCTGCTAAAAATACAAAAATTAGCTGGGCGTGGTGGCGCGTGCCTGTAATCCCAGCTACTCGGGAGGCTGAGGCAGGAGAGTTGCTTGAACCCAGGAGGTGGAGGTTGCAGTGAGCCCAGATCGTGCCACAGCACTCCAGCCTGGGTAACAGAGTGAGATTCCAACTCAAAAAAAAAAAAATATATATATATATATATATATTATATATATATATAAAATATATACATATTTTATATATTTTATATATATATATGCCCCAAATATATATATATATGGATGTGAAGGACTCACATATGTATATTTATATATTTCTATAAATATAAATAAATATATATGTACATATATATTAAAGGAATCACTGAGGAAGGGTGGAGGCAGGTCTTCATTTTTTTTGAGATGGAGTTTTGCTCTGTCACCAGGCTAGAGTGCAGTGGCATGATCTTGGCTCACTGCAACCTCTGCCTCCTGGGTTCAAGAGATTCTTCTGCCTCAACCTCCTGAGTAGCTGGGACTTTAGGCACCCGCCACCACACCCAGCTAACTTTTTGTGTTTTAGTAAAGATGAGGTTTCACCATGTTGGTCAGGCTGGTCTTGAACTCCCGACCTCAGGTGATCCGCCCGCATTGGCCTCCAAAGTGCTTGGATTACAGGCAAGAGCCACCATGCCTGGCCAATTTTTGTATTTACAATAGAGATGGGGGTTTCACCATGTTGGCCAGGCTGGTTTTGAACTGACATGAAATGATCTGCTTGTCTTGGCCTCCCATAGTGTTAGATTACAGGCATAAGCCACCATGCCCGGCCCTGATGCCACTTTAAAAAAAATTGTTTTGAGATAGGGTCTCACTCTGTCATCCAGGCTGGAGTACAGTGGTATAATCACAGCTCACAGCAGCTTCTACCTCCCGGGCCCAAATGATCCTCCTGCTTCAGCCTCCAGAGTAGCTGGGACCACAGGCATGTACCACCATGCCAGTTATCTCATTTTATTTATTTTATTTTATTTGAGTAGAGACAGGGTCTTGCCATGTTGCCTGGGCTGGTATTGAACTCCTGGGCTCAAGTGATCCTCCTGCCTTGGCCTCCCTAAGTATTGGGATTACAGGTGTGAGCCACTGCACCTAGGTGCAGCCCTAGGTGTGGCCCCTAATGCCACTTTAGATATGGCCAAGGAAGATCATGGATCAAGAGACATATCCCTGTGTTAGTCTACTTTTTGCGTCACTATAAAGAAATACCTGAGGCTAGGTCATTTTTGAAGAAAAGAGGATTAATTGGCTAATGGTTCTGCAGGCTGTACAGGAAGTATGGTGCTGGCATCTGCTTCTGCTGAGGGCTTCAGGGATCTCACAATCATGACAGAAGGAGAAGAGGGGGCAGGTACATCACATGGCAAAAGTGAAAGCAAGAGAGAGAGGGGGCAGGTACCATACTCTTTTAAACAACCAGATCTTGCTCGAACTTAGAATGAAAATTCATTATTGTGAGGACAGCACCAACGTTCATGAGGGATCTGACGACCCAAACACCTCCCACAGGCCTCACCTCCAAATTGGGAATCACATTTCAAGATGAGATTTGGAGGGGACAAATATCTAAGCCATAGTACTCCCAGAGGGTAAAGTCAGGGCCTGAGAGGACTGTAGACTGAGGAGTTATTTCCAGAGGACTGGGGAGTTATTAAAATACCGGAGGCAGCCGGGCGCGGTGGCTCACGCCTGTAATCCCAGCACTTTGGGAGGCCGAGGTGGGTGGATCACGAGGTCAAGAGATCGAGACTATCCTGGTCAACATGGTGAAACCCCGTCGCTACTAAAAATACAAAAAATTAGCTGGGCATGGTGGTGCGTGCCTGTAATCCCAGCTGATCAGGAGGCTGAGGCAGGAGAATTGCCTGAACCCAGGACGAGGAGATTGCGGTGAGCCGAGATCGCGCCATTGCACTCCAGCCTGGGTAACAAGAGTGAAACTCCGTCTCAAAAAAAAAAAAAAAAAAAAAAAAAATACCGGAGGCAGCCGGGACTAACCATGACAATTTTCCACTCTCAGAGCAGGGAGCATTTCCAATTCATGCCTATCAAGATTCAATCATTCCTATGAAAGTGATTGCTGTGTTTTCCATTCCTCCTTTTCTTTCCAATGGGGGCTGATGGAAGTTACGCCGTTCTTGCTCCACTATTGGCTATTGGGCATCTTACAATCGTGGTTCATTAGACTATAAGGAGCCACATTTTGATGCAATCAAAACGGCTGAGCTATGCTCAAAGATCCTGGACATTTAAGTTGGAGGTAGGTGGTTGCCTCCCTTTGGAAGGAACATAGACATATGTTCTATATCTGGAAGGGTGGGTATTTGCCAGCCAGAAGGGCAGACTGTGGTGGCAGTTGTTATTTGCCCACCAAATCTGGTTTTTTTTTTTTTTTGGTTTTTTTTTTTTGAGATGGAGTTTCGCTCTTGTTACCCAGGCTGGAGTGCAATGGCGCAATCTCAGCTCACCGCAACCTCTGCCTCCTGGGTTCAGGCAATTCTCCTGCCTCAGCCTCCTGAGTAGCTGGGATTACAGGCACGCGCCACCATGCCCAGCTAATTTTTTTTGTATTTTTAGTAGAGACGGGGTTTCACCATGTTGACCAGGATGGTCTCGATCTCTTGACCTCGTGATCCACCCGCCTCGGCCTCCCAAAGTGCTGGGATTACAGGCATGAGCCACTGCGCCCGGCCCCAAATCTTATTCTTCCACAGTTTTATGTAGTTAGAATGTGGCTACCCAGGTGGGGACTGTATTTCCCAGCTCTTTGTGCACCTAGACATGCCATTTGTGGATGTTCTCATCAATGGAATGTGAACAGAAGGGATGTATGTAACTTCTGCCCGCTTGTTAAGATGAAATTTTTGTCCTTCAGCTGTTTTGACCCTTCCTGCTAGCTTGGATGGCAACAACTAGAGCAGCCTTGGCAGCCCTATGTTGAAGACAAAAAGTTGGTCACCAACATTTACTCTTATGTGAGTGAGGGCTGAGCTTCTGTTTTGTTTGAGCCATTGGGTCTTTTTGTTAAAGTAGCTTATAGCCCCCTACCATACCTTGAAGCAGTTACTTTAGAAAGCTTACAATTATGAACCCTTCTTCTGCTACTTGGAGATGTAAATGTCTGACCACTGAGAACTGTCTTCTCAGTGACCTGGGGTTTGTCTCTTGAACTGCAAACATTCAAGGAGGTAGTATCATTCTCATTCCCAGTCCCTGTGGCTACCTTGCTCTCTTACACTACTGCTTGTTGTGAAGACAGAATTATGCGTCTCCCCTGGATAAGCATGGATTAACACACCCTGGCGGCCTAATCGCAGGACCAACCACCCCTTCACACTCCTCAGCACCTTTAGCACATCACAACCTCTAAAAAGCCTCCAAACTTCTGTTTCAGCAAAGTTGCATTCAGTTCATGCTGGACCCTCTTCCCTACTGCAATAGTTTTCATTAAATAAAATTTAACTTACTGCTTTAACGAGTATCCCATTTTAAAACATTTTTTTTGACAGTAAGCACATTAAATAATTATTGAATTAATAAACTTAGGTTCTGCATAGGTGTAAACAGCTGGGGAGAGTTTCACTATTTTGAGCGTTCTTTTGGGATCTTCTCTCTCAAACTCTAAGAAGCTGAAAGATTGTTTAAGTTATATTTTCTTTCAAAATCTCTAACTCTGAAAGATGACAGTTATGTCCAAGTTATCCACAGTATCTTCTGGATTGAACCAGTCAGCTTAACTATGGATATAGAAAGCTATCTAAAATGTCAGATCCCTGGCTAGGCGTGATGGCTCACGCCTGTAATCCCAGCACTTTGGGAGGCTGAGGTGGGTGGATCACAAGGTCAGGAGTTCAAAATCAGCCTGCCCAATATGGTGAAACCCAGTCTCTATTAAAATATAAAAATTAGGCATGGTGGTGGGCGCCTGTAGTCCCAGCTATCGGGTAGGCTGAGGCGGGAGAATTGCTTAAACTGGGGAGGCAATCTACAGACCACTGCATTCTAGCCTGGGCGACGGAGTGAGACTACGCTTAAAAAAAAAAAAAAAAATTCAGATTCCTAATTTCAGTGTTCACGTTTATTATTATTATTTTTTAAGGAGACAGGGTCTGGCACTGGCACTGTTGCTGGAGCTGGAGCACAGTGAGTGTTATGATCAGAGTTAATTCAGCCTCAAAATCCCAGGCTCGTGCAATCTTCCCACCTCAGCCTCCTAAGTAGCTGGGGCTGTAGGTGCCATGCCACCACATCCGGCTGTTTTTTTTTTTTTTTTTTTTTTTAATTATTTGAGACAGAGTCTTGCTCTGTCACCCAGACTAGAGTGCAGTAACACGATAACACGATCTTGGCTCACTGTAACCTCCGCTTCCCGGGTTCAAGCGATTCTCCTGCCTTGGCTTCCCGAGTAGCTGGGACTACAGGCACGTGCCACCAGCCGACTAATTTTTATATTTTAATAGAGACTGGGTTTGACCATATTGGCCAGGATGGTCCCGCTCTGCCTTACAAAGTGCTGGGATTGCAGGCCTGCACCACGGCGTCCGGTCTCATTTTTCTTTTAAATATTTTTTTGGCCAGGCGCAATGGCTGACGCTTGTAATCCCAGCACTTTGGGAGGCTGAGGCGGGCAGATTACGAGGTCAGGAGATTGAGACTATCCTGGCTAACACGGTGAAACCCCGTCTTTACTAAAAATCCAAAAAGTAGCCAGGCCTGTAGTCCCAGCTACCCTGGAGGCTGAGGCCGGGGAACCACTTGAACCCAGGAGGGGGAAGTTGCAGTGAGCCGAGATTGTGCCACTGCACTCCAGCCTTGGTGACAGAGTGAGACTTCGTCTCAAAAAACAAACAAAAAACCAAAACCATAAAGTAATTTTTTCTCCCTATGGATCAAACACTTAAAAAGTTTTACCATTTCTATTTCTGTGTCAACAACAAAGTTTTGTTCAGTTCAGAAAGACACGTGGGTTTGAAGAGTGTGTTTGGTTTGGCCTTGTGTGCGAATTCCCGCACTTCTTCCTCCCTTCCTCCTTCTGGTAACGTCCAGCAGGATTCCGCTGTTCCTCCAAAATCTTTATCAGGAAAGCCTAGAAGTACCAACGTTACTTCTGGGAAGCCCAGAGCTACCCGCGTCAACCTGGGACTTTCAGGGTCAATTGCCTGTCAATTCGCTTGTCCACCCAGAACCGGCGGGAACCACGCCCCCACGCTCCAGCCCGGCCTCCGCCCCAACCCTCCTTCGCCTCCGAGAGTGTCACGTGCTAGACTCGGGCGTGAAGACAGCGCTGCCATGTTGATTTCTGGCGGCGTCGGCTACGGGAAGGGAGAGGGCGGCTGACTAGTCACCCGTAGTTCCGGCTCCTGTGCGCAAGTGCGGAAGTGCGCTGGCCAGGAGGGTGTTCGGTTTCCGGTCAGTGCGGCGCCGGGTACTCGGAGACGTGTAACGGACGGTGGGCCGCAGCCATGGCCGAGAGAAAACCTAACGGTGGCAGCAGCGGCGCCTCCATCTCCTCGTCGGGCACTAACTTACTTTTCTCCTCCTCGGCCACGGAGTTCAACTTCAATGTGCCCTTCATCCCAGTCACCCAGGCCTCCGCTTCCCCGGCCTCCCTGCTCTTGCCCGGAGGTAATAAGAGGGCGGTCCCGTCTGCGGGGAGGCGGGCAGGTGGCGTGCGGTGACAAGGGTTAGTCGGGAGGTTTTCCTTCTGCCTCGAGCTACCCTCTGGGTAGTTTGCCAGGATCATCAGTGGCCAGGTTTGAGTCTGTCGGGGGATTTAGGGTTTTGGAGGCGGCAGGTGATGAGACTTGCTTTTCATGGCAGAAACCATCTGTTCCAAGTTGTCCAGAGTACTGGACACTCGTGCACTGGCATTCCGCAAATCTTTGCTGAACACCCATTGGTACACGAGGTGCGATAGGGAATGCAAATAAATTAAACAGTGGCCCTCTCCTAGGGTACAGTAGTAGTATCTCCCACTAGAAGACTCGTAGGATACAGTAAGATACCTCCTAGGATGGACTGTGCCCCTCTCCTAGATAGGGTACGCTCTTTCCTACTAGGAGAGTGTTGCGATACAGTAGGATATCTTCTAGGTTACAGTAAAATATCTTGTAAGATGGACTGGGCCCCTCTTCTCTGATAGGCATGTAATATTTGTGAAGCAGAGATATAAAATGCATGCTTCATCTTTTTTTTTTTTTTTTGAGACGGTGTCTTTCTCTGTTGCTCAGGTTGCAGTGGCACCATTATCGGCTCACTGCAATCTTCAGCTCCCTGGTTCATTCTCCTGCCTCAGCCTCCCGACTAGGTGAGTCTACAGGCATACAGGCGTGCGCCACCATGCCCAGCTAACTTTTGTGTTTATATTAGAGACGGGGTTTCACCGTGTTGGCCAGCCTGGTCTCGAACTCCTGACCTCAAGTGATCTGCCTCTCTCGGCCTCCCAAAGTGTTGGGATTACAGGCATGAGCTCCCCGCCCATTCCTCATCTTTCAAGACAATCCATCACTTTTAAGAAGCTTTTTCTTGTTCCCTTAGGCCCCCACTCTTATGTGCACTCCTAGCTCTTTTTTCATATTTGTATTATTGTCCTGGGAGATTGCTTTTTAAAAAATTTTTTTTAATTTTTATTTTTAAATACGGGGTTTCACCATGTTGGTCAGGCTGGTCTTGAACTCGACCTCAGGTGATCCGCGCGCCTTGGCCTCCAAAGTGCTTGGATTATAGGCGTGAGCCACCATGCCCGGCCTGGGAGATTGCTTTTGATGATTATGTGGCATAGCCCGGAGAGCATGGTGTTTAGGAGCACAGACTGTCTGTGTTCCTGTCTTGGCCCTGCCAGTAACTTGCGGTGTGACTGTAGGCATGTTACTTTACCTCTCTGTTCTTCAGTTCCTATGTATGTATAGCTTCACAGAATTGTAATTAGAAGTGCTTTAGTTTTTGCAAGGCACTAAGTATAGTGCCTGCAAGACAGTGTGATTTAATGTATGTGAAGTAAATACTCTCCATTTGGACTGTGGTCTTCAAGTTTGCAGCTATGACCTAATTGCCTTTTTATTTTCAGGATCTTGTTTAGGGCCTAGTACGTAGATCCTCTTTGGATGCTGAGTTTCCAGTGAATAATTTATTCTTGTTTGAGGGACTGAAGACACTTTCATGGAGAAGCGAAGACAGGCACACTGGGAACAGCTGTATATGAAGGTTCCCCTGTCCCTGTGTCATGTTTCTTCTTGATGCTTGTCACTACCTGACATGTACACAAATTTGTTTATTCCACCCCACTAGAATGTAAGGCCATGAAAGCAAAACTTAGTTTTATTCACGATTATATCCCCACTGCCTAGAATGGTGTGTAGTGTGCAGTAGACCAATGATTCAGTAGACGTTTGTTGAATGAGTGAAAGGATGGGAGTCAGGAATACTGTGTCTCATTTTGACCTGTGGTTGAAAGGTTAGGCGTTGCTGTCTTTGGTGAAGAACCAGCATGATCGGAGCAGAATGCTGTGGGAGGATGCTGGAATAAACAAGGCTATACCTGGGGTTTTCAAATCATCTTCTGCATCATTAAAGTTGTTTGGTTATGTCCATCTTCTTTGCTATGTGGTATTTGGTTTGTGAGTGTCACCGTGAATTCATGCTAAATATTTACATTGTTAAGTCTAGGATAACTAAATCTGTCTTTAATTCTCTTATTTCTTGGAGACTGTGTGTGTGTGTGTGTGTGTGTGTGTGAGAACATTAATAATTTTTAGAACTAAAATTCATCTCTAAAAATCTCAGAAACCCACTCAGAGAATTTCCAGAGACAAAATAAGAGCCTGTCTCCTTGGAAGCAACAGTTAATCCTATAAGTTAAAGAGAGACACAGAAAGCAATTTCATACATTCAACAGACATTGAAGACTGGGCACAGTGGCTCACACCTGTAATCCCAGCACTCTGAGTGGCCGAGGTGGGTGGATCACCTGAGGTTAGGAGTTTAAGACCAGCTTGGCCAACATGGGGAAACCCTATCTATACTAAAAATACAAAAATTTGTCGGGCGTGGTGGCGGGCTTCTGTAATCCCTGCTACTTGGGAGCCGGAGGCAGGAGACTCACTTGAGGCGGAGTTGCAGTGAGCCGAGGTCATGCCACTGCATTCCAGCCTGGGTGACAGAGTGAGACTGTCTCAAAAAAGAAAAAAAAAAACCAGACATGGATTAAGCAGCTTCTATTTGCCAGGCCTTGTTCCAGAAGCTGGGAGACATAGAAGAGCAGACAGCCCTGCCCTCAATGACTGCACAGGATATATGTATACACACATACCCACCTGTGTAAGCAACTGTGATACAGGTTTACAACAGTTAGGAAGAGGGATTGATAGGCGGCTGTGAATGCTATGGGTCTCAGGCTGGCTGAGAGGGGGAATGGATGTCCCTTAGGCCTTCAGGGCCTCTTTGGGAGGTTATGCTTGAGCTGAGTGTTGAAGGATACATAGAAGTTAAGGAGTCTGAGAGATAGGCATATGTGAAGTCTGAAGGTGTGAGAAAATCTGCAGATTTGGCGGGAGTTAGTGGTTGGTGGCATGGGACATGGGTGGAGCTTGTCCTTCTCTCCTGTCCCTTCACCTTTGTCTCCTCTCCTCTTTGTCCTCTGCCCCCCAGAGCGTGTGCAGTGGAGTGGCCTCAGAGGTCTGTGGGCCGCATGTGCAATACACAGGAGGAGTTTGTAGTTCACCTTGTGGGGTGTTTGAGAGCCTTTGAAGGATTTTCAACGAGGCAGTGAAATTAGATGTGTGTTTCAGAAAGACTGGAATTTTCTCTAGTTGTACTGCAGTAAGGTTGACTGTAGCAAGAGGATTTGTTTGGGAGGCTTAGTGAGAGGCTGGCAGTGGTGATGGCAGTCTAGCCTGAGTCAGCCATATTGGGTGTGAAGAACAGGGAGCAGATATGCAAGATGTGTACACTATACGGTTGTAGAGTCTTAGGGACTCACAGAAGGTCAGTGTCAGCTCTGTCTGTCAGCTCAGAGGCCCATTTTTGTTTAGTTTTAGACCCAAGACTGAACTCTGTACCTGGCACATAATATGTCCTGAATAAATGTTTCTTGAATGAGTATTCTAATGATTAAATGAAGGTTATGAGAGAGAGAGAGGAGTCTGAGACCTGAGGTTTCTGGTTTGAATGTCTGAAGGGATGCTGGCAAACATCTATGGAAAAAGGAGCACGGTGGGTGATAGTTAAGATTATAAACTCCGTTTTAGGCTTACTAACTATGAGGTATATGTGGCTGAGTCTGCCAAAAATATTGAGGAAGTAGTTGGTGAACAAGTTCTGGAACACATGAGTACAGTCTGGGTTTGAGACAGAGTCAGGAGTGTCACAGATACACAAATGCCAATTAAAATTGTGGCTTTAGATGAAATGTGTCCGAAAGAAATGAGAAAGTGCCCCTGAATCGAGGGTAGCAGCGTGTAGAGAGCATTTCATCTGTAGTTGATGCTAATCAGAAAAAAGTTTATTGTACCAGTTTGACCTGAAGTTTTTCTAAAGGGTGAACAGTACCACTGAAGTTTTTTTTTTTTCATGCTTTATTATTATTATTTTTTGAGACGGGGTCTTGCTCTGTTGCCCAGGCTGGAGTGCAGTGGCGTGATTTTGGCCACTGCAGTCTCTGCCTCCTGGGTTCAAGCGATTCTCCTACCTCAGCCGTCTGAGTAGCTGGGACTACAGGTGTGGGCCACTATGCCCAGCTAATTTTTGTATTTTTAGTAGAGACGGGGTTTCACCATGTTGGTCAGGATGGTCTTGATTTCTTGACCTCATGATCTGCCCACCTTGGCCTCCCAAAGTGCTGAGATTACAGGAGTGAGCCACCGCCCCGGCCTCATGCTTTTAATTGTTGGCAGTGAAATAAGAAATATAGATAAGTCCAAGTGAGGGTTACTGACCTGAAGAGGGATGGGAGCTGGAAATATATCAGGAAGTGGAATGATACAAGCAGACATAGGGCCTTGTGCAGCAAGGTATGTTTTATTTTTAGTTACAAAAAACTATCAAGAGGAGTATTTTGAATAGTGGAGTATTTTAGTTAAACAGATATGTGTGAATTATGAGAGCGGCTTAGAAGCTCAAGCCCTAGGCGCGGTGGCTCACGCCTGTAATCCCAGCACTTTGGGAGGCCGAGGCGGGCAGATACAAGGTCAAGAGATCAAGACATCCTGGCCAACACGGTGAAACCCTGCCTCTACTAAAAATACAAAAATTAGCTGGGTGTGGTGGTATGCGCCTGTAGTCCCAGCTACTCGGGAGGCTGAGGCAGGAGAATTGCTTGAACCCGGGAGGTGGAGGTTGCAGTAAGCCAAGATCACGCCACTGCACTCCAGTCTCTACTATTTTTAGTAGAGACGGGGTTTTACCATGTTGGTCAGGATGGTCTTGATCTCTTGACCTCATGATCTGCCCGCCTTGGCCTCCTAAAGTGCTGAGATTACAGGAGTGAGCCACTGCCCTAGCCTCATGCTTTTAATTGTTGGCAGTGAACTAAGAAATATAGATAAGTCCAAGTGAGGGGTTCTGACCAGAAAAGAGGGGTGGAAGCTGGAAATATGTCAGGAAGTGGAATGATACAAGCAGACACAGGGCCTTGTGTTTGCTGACGCCTGACGACAGAAGGAGACTTTATCTAAAAATAAATAAATAAATAAATTAAAGAAGAAGCTCGAGCCCTAGTCTCAGCAGAGGTCAAGAAGCTTGGAGCAGGCCAGGTGCAGTGGCTCATGTCTGTAATCCCAGCACTTTGGGAGGCCAAGGTGGGTGGATCATCTGCGGTTGGGAGTTTGAGACCAGCCTGACCAACAGGCAGAAACCCCATCTCTACTAAAAATACAAAATTAGCTGGGTGTGGTGGTGCATGCCTGTAATCTCAGCTACTCGGGAGGCTGAGGCAAGAGAATCATTTGAACCCAGGAGGTGGAGGTTGCACTGAGCTAAGATAGTGCCATTGCACTCCAGCCTGGGCAATAAGAGCAAAACTCTGTCTAAAAAAAAAAAAAAGAAGCTTGGAGCCCCTAGCTTAGAAGAAGGCTACCTTTTGGCAGATCTTAAAGGGGGGGACCAAAGTGTGCCTGTGTTCCGTGAGTGAGTGCAGCCCTCTGATGGACTCCATGCCCCCAGCACGGAGGTAAAAGGGAATGAGGCAAGAGCAGGGAAGATTGGGAGGAGGAAGACGAGATGAAAGCTGTAAGCTAGGGAACATAAAAGTTTAGTAAGGAATAATAGTAAGGTCGACTTTTGAGATCATATACAGGGAAAATGCTTTTTTTTTTTTTACGACTTGGTAGTAGAACAGAAGCTAAATTGTGGGGATTGTTGATACCCACAGTGAAGATCAAGTTGGGCAAAGGGATGGGAGGAGACCTTCCCTTGGTTAGAAAGTGACTTTTTTGGGCCGTGTGTGGTGGCTCATGCCTATAATCCCAGCACTTTGGGAGGCCGAGGCAGGTGGATCACGAGGTCAAGAGATTGAGACCATCCTGGTCAACATGGTGAAACCTCATTTCTACTAAAAAATACAAAAATTAGCTGGGCATGGTGGTGCATGCCTATAATCCCAGCTACTTGGGAGGCTGAGGCAGGAGAATTGCTTGAACCCAGGAGGCGGAGGTTGCAGTGAGCCGAGATCACACCATTGCACTCCAGCCTGGGTAACGAGCAAAACTCCGTCTCACAAAAAAAAAAAACCCAAAAAACGAAAGTGACTTTTTCAGCAATTTGATGTTCTGTAATGATAAGTATGTGATAGTGCATGATTTTAGGAAATGGCAATTAATAGTTGACCTACTTTGCCTTGGGAATACGAATGCCTGTGTTCATTTGTACAGTAAGTGCTTTGTAGGTAAGAGTCCTGACACACCCCTTTTTGTCAACAGAGTTATCTTTAGACTCTTTTTATGACTATAGAAATAAAATTATTTGTATTTGGGTAGTGGAGTAACAATTGAATTATTTTTTACCAAGAAAAAAAGATAAAAAATAGTATTGGCCGGGCGCGGTGGCTCAAGCCTGTAATCCCAGCACTTTGGGAGGCCGAGGCGGGTGGATCACGAGGTCGAAAGATCGAGACCATCCTGGTCAACATGGTGAAACCCCGTCTCTACTAAAAATACAAAAAAACTAGCTGGGCGTGGTGGCGCGTGCCTGTAATCCCAGCTACTGAGGAGGCTGAGGCAGGAGAATTGCCTGAGCCCAGGAGGCGGAGGTTGCGGTGAGCCGAGATCGCGCCATTGCACTCCAGCCTGGGTAACAAGAGCGAAACTCCATCTCAAAAAAAAAAAAAATAGTATTAAGGCCAGGCGTGGTGGCTCATGCCTGTAATCCCAGCACTTTGGGAGGCCAAGGTGGGCAAATTACTTGACGTCAGGAGTTCAAGACCAGCCTGGCCAACATGGTGAAACCTCATCTCTACCAAAAAAACCTCCCAAAAAAACAAAAGTTAGCCGGGCATTTTGCTGGTCCCGTGTAATCCCAGCTACTCGGGAGATTGAGGCATGGATATTGCTTGAACCTGGGAGGCGGAGGTTGCAGTGAGCCGAGATCTTGCCACTACACTCCAGCCTGGGTGACAGAGTAAGACACTGTCTCAAAAAAAAAAAAAAAAGTAAAAATATAGATTTTGTTTCTATTTTTAAAAACTTCTCCCATATACAAATATATATTTACAAAAGAACAAATAACAGTTTGTATTTATTTAAAAAGTATGGAAGGGTATGTAGCAAAATGTTAACAGTGTGATTGTCTTAAGGAGGTGGGCTTATAAATAATTATAATTTTTCCTCTTTTTGTGTTTTCTTATTCATGTTTTCTAGTTTTTCATTTCTAAGAAGCAAGTTTTCAAAGAAAGAAAAACCAGGTTTTTTTTTTTTTTTTTTTTGGTCTGTAATGCAGAAATATAAGTTTGAAGAACAAATAAGGAGGTATAATTGCAAGCTCTTCCTTCTGGAATTGTATCTGCAGAATGATAGACTACCTTTTAAACCACTTGCTCTCCTGTTCTGTTTCAGAGGATTCCACAGATGTTGGTGAGGAGGACAGCTTCCTTGGTCAGACTTCTATTCACACGTCTACCCCACAGACATTTAGTTATTTTTCTCAGGTATCAAGCAGCAGTGATCCTTTTGGGAATATTGGACAGTCACCATTAACAACTGCAGCAACCTCAGTTGGACAATCAGCATTCCCCAAGCCCCTGACTACTCCCCCTTTTACAACTGGATCCCAAGATATCTCAAATGCATTTTCACCACCCATTTCGAAGGCTCAACCTGGTGCTTCACCTTCCACACTGATGGGAACAAATACGTATCTGCCTTCTCAGCCAAGTAGTCTCCCTCCTTCAGATTTTGGGAGCCCACCCCAAGGAATCCCTCAACCAGGATACAATCCGTATCGCCATAACCCTGGCAGCAGCAGAGCTAATCCTTACATTGCACCACCCCAGCTGCAGCAGTGCCAAACACCGGGCCCTCCTGCGCATCCTCCACCTTCTGGACCCCCTATTCAGATGTACCAGATGCCTCCAGGATCTTTGCCACTGGTATGGAGACGTGTTTTTGTGTTCAGCTTACTGTTTCTTCTCTCTCACCTGAACCTATGTGTTAAAAAACATTTCACATCTTATAATCAATATGATGACAAATTAGTTTCAGAGGATATTCTTTGTAAGCTACATGAAGTAAACATTGTCTTAAAGATAGGTCATTGGATGGCTCGTATTTTGATGTATATTATCTATTTATTGAAGTAGTAATTAATTTTAATGAGTTAGCTACATGTCAGTATTTCCAGATTTTAGAGTAAGGTAAAAATAGTAAGTGTTGTCTGGAGACATGTGAGAATTGAAGCAGTTGAAGACTGCTAATTTTTCATCTTTAAATTATACTAGTCAATCAGAATACTCAATTACAGGGACTAACATGGATTACTTCAGTAATTTCATTTATATTTATGGAGTTTGGATCTAGGTCAGTCAAATTCTGTCTCAGGGGGAGTTGATGGAATAACATATGCACTGGGTAAATTTTATGAAATTCCCTTGTACAGTTTTCTCAACTCATTGTTCATTTGATTTCCAAAGAAAAATCAACTGAATTAAGCAAAAAGAAAAATGATTAAAAAGAATTAAGAACGTATTTCAGCGTAGTGGAGATAGCACTATTGTGATCAGAATGTAACTAACTTCTCTGTTAGAGATAGAGAATGGACTCTGTTTTATCATTTCATTTAAATCATACCAGTGCACAAATTTTTGACAGTGTTGGATTTTGGCATTCTGAAAAGTAACCAGATTCATGGCATGTCGTATAGTTAGTATTTTGCTAACTATAACAAACTAATTGTAGTTTGTTGATTAAATTTTTAAAAAGGTTTTTAGATAAGAATTTAAAATATGATCATTTCAAACTTGAAGAAAAGTTGCAACAATAAAAACAGTACAAAGAGCACTGTAATATTCTTTATCCAGGTTACTTATCATTAATGTTTTATCCATTTGTTTTTTAATTTGTGCATGTACACACCCTGGTATATATAAGCTCTCCTCCCTTCCCCATCCCTCTCTCCTGCCCCTTCCTCCTCTTCCTCTTCCTCCTCCTCCTGCCCCTCCCTTTTTCCTCCCTTCTCCACTCCAAAGTGCTGGGATTACAGGCTTGAGCCACCGCACCCGGCCAAGAACATTCTTTTACATAACCACTGTGCAGCTGTAGCTCTCAGGAAATTTAGTGTTGAGATAATACTTCAAAATGATTTTATACATATATATATATATAAATTGTGTGTTTTTTTATATATATGTATATAATTTTTTTTTTTGAAGCCAGGTCTTGCTCTGTCACTCAGGCTAGAGTGCAGTGGCATGATAATGGCTCACTGTAGCCTCGACTTCTCAGGTTCAAGTGATCCCCCTACCTCAGCCTCACCACAGGCACGTGCTGCCATGCTTGGCTAATTTTTTTTTTTTTTTTAATGTTTTGTAGAAATGAGGTCTCACTATGTTGCCCAGGCTGGTCACAAACTCCTGGGCTCAAGCAGTCCTCCTACCTTGACCTCCCAAAGTTCTGGGATTATAGGCTAAATGATACAATTTTTTGAGACGGGGGGATTACAGCTGTGAGCCACCATACCTGGCCAAAAATGGTTTTTAATTAAAAAATTTAAACATAAGTATATTTTGATTTTAAAATCATTTTTATTGTAGAAAATTTGAAAAATGCAGAATACCCAATTTAATAAAAAAAGTCCATAGATAACCACTGTTCATTTTGTTATGTCTTTTTCCAGCAAACATCATATAGTACCTATGGTTTCTGTTACCTATTTTTTTTTTTTTTTGTGAACATACCTTAAGTGTTACTAAGATTTTTTTCTAAAACACTCAAAGTTGTTATTACTATTTCTTCTTCTTCTTTTTTTTTTTTTTTTTTTTTAAGACATGGGAGGTCTTGCTCTGTCACCTAGGCTGGAGTGCAGTGGTGTGATTACAGCCCACTGCAACCTTGAACTACTGAGTGCAAGTGATCCTCCCACCTCAGCCTCTGGAGTAGCTGGGCCTACAGGTGTGCCTCACCATGTCTGGGTGATTTAAATTTTTTTTTTGTTTGTTTGATGGAAACAGGGTATTGCTGTGTTGCTCATGTTGGTCTCGAAGTGCTGGCAAATGATCCTCTTTTGTTGGCCACCCAAAGTTCTGGGATTATAGGTGTGAACCATCGTGTCTATCCTCTAAAACTTTTATTTTTGTTTATTATTATTATTATGATTATTATTTTTTTTAAAGGTGGGGTTTAACCATGATGGCCAGGCTGGTCTTGAACTCCTGACCTCAGGTGATCCACCCACTTCAGCCTCCAAAAGTGCTAGGATTACAGGCGTGAGCCACAGCTCTTGGCCTGTTTATTATTATTATTTTTTAGCTATCTCCTGCAGGAAGGATATAACATATTTTTTTTTTTTTTTTTTTTTTTTTGAGACAGAGTTTCGCTCTTGTTACCCAGGCTGGAGTGCAATGGCACGATCTCGGCTCACCGCAACCTCCGCCTCCTGGGTTCAAGCAATTCTCCTGCCTCAGCCTCCTGAGTAGTTGGGATTACAGGCACGTGCCACCATGCCCAGCTAATTTTTTTGTATCTTTAGTAGAGACGGGGTTTCACCATGTTGACCAGGATGGTCTCGATCGCTTTACCTCGTGATCCACCCGCCTCAGCCTCCCAAAGTGCTGGGATTACAGGCTTGAGCTACCGCGCCCGGCTATTTTTCTTTATAATAATAATAATAATAATAATAATTATTATTATTTTTTAAAGATGGGGATTCACCATGGTGGCCAGGCTGGTCTTGAACTCCTGACCTCAGGTGATCTACCCACCTCAGCCTCCCAAAGTGCTAGGATTACAGGCATGAGCCACCGCGCCCCACTGAGATATAACACATTTTTTTTTTTTTTTTTTGAGACGGAGTTTCACCCTTGTTACCCAGGCTGGAGTGCAATGGCGCGATCTCGGCTCACCGCAACCTCCGCCTCCTGGGCTCAGGCAATTCTCCTGCCTCAGCCTCCTGAGTAGCTGGGATTACAGGCACGTGCCACCATGCCCAGCTAATTTTTTGCACTTTTAGTAGAGACGGGGTTTCACCATGTTGACCAGGATGGTCTCGAACTCTCGACCTCGTGATCCACCCGCCTCGGCCTCCCAAAGTGCTGGGATTACAGGCTTGAGCCACCGCGCCCGGCTCGATATAACACATTTTTAATGGTTCTAGAGGATCTAGCATTTGAGTGAAATAATACTTGATCAGGTTTCTGTTAGACATTTCAATTGTTTCCAGTGATTTCCTATTTTAAATAACCTTTTGATGTACATCCTTGTGGGTAAATTTTTTTTTTTTTTTTTTTGAGAAGGAATCTCACTCTGTCACCCAGGCTGGAGTGCAGTGGAATGATCTCAGCTTACTGCAACCTCCCCTTCCTGGGTTCAAGCAATTCTCCTGCCTCAGTCTCCTACATAGCTGGGATTACAGGCATGTGCCACCACGCCTGGCTAATTTTTGTATTTTTAGTGGAGATAGGGTTTCACCATTTGGCCAGGCTGGTCTGGAACTCCTGACCTCCCAAAGTTCTGGGATTATGGGCTAAATGATCACTTGGGATTATGGGCTAAATGATCCACCCCCCTCAGCCTCCCAGAGTGTTAGGATTACAAGCGTGAGCCACTGTGCCTGGCTTATTTGTTTTTATAGTTATATCTTTTGGACACATTCTTAGAAATGGAATGACTAGGTCAAGGAATAGGCACATTTTAAAGGTTAAGTAAATCATGGGAGATGTATTGCTAGATTGACTTCTGTAAAGGTGTTCTGTGAGAAAGTCTAGTTCACTTTGTAATTGATTTTTTTCTAAATTTTTAATTTTTGTGGGTACATAATAGGTGTATATGTTTATGGGTTACATGAGATATTTTGATACAGGCATGCAATGTGTAATCATCACATCAGGGTAAATGAGGTATAGGTATCCTTCACCTTGAGCATTTATCCTTGATTTGGGGTTTCGTTAGGTTGAATAATTCTTTTTAAAATTGCTTTGGGGTCTAGTTATTGCACTAAATAATTGTCCAAAAATATAAGTAGGATTATTACTACTAACATTAGTTTGGGTGTGAAGCATATTCAGAGTTCTGTTGGACAAGGATGACAGTCTTCATTTTGCCGTCTCCTCCAGGTTCCTCCTTCAGTGCAGTCACCAATACAGCAGCAGGTACTTGTTAGACCTGGGGCTCCCTCTGTTCAAGTGCCACCTCCTTTTCTACTTCAAAACCCATATGAGCCTGTTCAGCCCCACTGGTTTTACTGCAAGGAGGTAGAATACAGACAACTGTGGATGCCTTTTAGTGTGTTTGACTCTTTGAATCTTGAAGAAATCTATAATTCAGGTAAGCACTGGTCATACATCATTCATATCTGATTTTAGGAAGAGAAGGAATGAGTATTTATCCATGGTCTATTTTCTGTGAATGTCAAATTCCTTAATTTTTGTAGACCCCAGACTCTGTACCTTAAGATGATGATATTAATGTATGTCCTGAGTTATCTGGGTAAGATATTTAAAGAAATGTTTTAGTCGGCTGGGCACGGTGGCTCACGCCTGTAATCCCAGCACTTTGGGAGGCCAAGGCGGGTGGATCACGAGGTCAAGAAATCGAGACCATCCTGGTCAACATGGTGAAACCCCGTCTCTACTAAAAATACAAAAAATTAGCTGGGCATGGTGGCGCATGCCTGTAATCCCAGCTACTCAGGAGGCTGAGGCAGGAGAATTGCCTGAACCCGGGAGGCGGAGGCTGCAGTGAGCTGAGATCGCGCCGTTGCACTCCAGCCTGGGTAACAAGAGCGAAACTCCGTCTCAAAAACAAACAAAAAAAATGTTTTAGTAATTCACTTCATAGTTTAAAGGTTATTTTGAATCAGAGAAGTTGATTAGTTCGTGTAATTCGGGTTTCAGTTTTTCTGTTTCCCTTTCATTTGTAGTTACGGCGGCATTTAGAAAGGGTTTTCTATGAAACTCCCAATCCTGGAGATGCTCTGTGAAGAAAGGGTTCAATGATCAGATGAGTTTTGGAAATGCTGCTCTCTATATCTAGGTCTTGAGAGAAATGTTGCACAGGAGTGCATTAAGGCTCTAAGAAGTCCTGCAGTGTAGAAATATGTTTATTTGTTTATCTTGGTAATATTTGATAATGGACTTAAAAAATCAACCTATTAATGGCCTTTAGAAACATATTCCATGGAACATTGCTATATGTAGATAATATTGCTCTGATTTATAAACAAATCCATCAGTTATTTGAATTATGCTTTTAAAGTTTGCCCTGGCGGTTATTTCTTTTTTTTTTTTTTGAGACGGAGTTTCGCTCTTGTTACCCAGGCTCGAGTGCAATGGCGCGATCTCGGCTCACTGCAGCCTCCGCCTCCTGGGTTGGGTTCAGGCAATTCTCCTGCCTCAGCCTCCTGAGTAGCTGGGATTATAGGCACGCACCACCATGCCCAGCTAATTTTTTGTATTTTTAGTAGAGACGGGGTTTCACCATGTTGACCAGGTTGGTCTCGATCTCTCGACCTCGTGATCCACTTGCTTCGGCCTCCCAAAGTGCTGGGATTACAGGTTTGAGCCACCGCGCCCGGCCGGCTATTTCTTTTTTACTTAAGAAGAGTCATAATTTTGAGCAGCACAAATTAATCTTAAACTTCTATTTTTAAATAAAAATGAGCTTAGTTTTTTGTCTTTAACGATTGAGTAGTCACCATATTCATTATTTATTATTTTGTTTTTATTTTTTTGAGACAAGAGTCTTACTCTGTTGCCCAGGCTGGAGCACAGTGGCACAATCTAGGCTCACTGCAATCTCTGCCTCCTGGATTCAAATGATTCTCCTGCCTCAGCCTCCTGATTAGCTGGGATTACAGGCATGAGCCATCATGCCTAGCTAATTTTGGTATTTTTAGTAGAGATGGGGGTTTCATCTATTGGCCAGGCTGGTCTAGAACTTCTGACCTCAAATGATCCTCCTGCCTCAGCCTCTCAGAGTGTTGGGACTACAGTCATGAGCCTCTGTGCCCAGTGGATTATTTATTATTTTAAAATATGCCTTGTATCAGTCAGGAAAAGTGTTAATTTTGTTCTCTAGTTCAGCCAGATCCGGAGAGCGTGGTTCTTGGTACGGATGGAGGGCGCTACGATGTTTACCTCTATGACCGAATAAGGAAGGCTGTGTACTGGGAAGAGGATCCCGCCGAAGTGAGACGCTGTACTTGGTTTTACAAGGGGGACACAGATAGTCGATTTATTCCCTATACTGAGGAGTTCAGTGAAAAACTAGAGGTACGAGTGCTTTATTTCTTTATGAGTTTCTTTAAGAACTGTAGGTCCTATATACATTGGTGAGTAACATCACTTACAGTGGAGCTGACTTTATTTACAAGACAGCTTGTCTTGATGCTGTTCACAGAGAAGATTACATTTTAAGTGATGCCATTGCCCATGAGGTGCTAATCGTGCCATCTGTGTCTAAAGATAGGATATGATTTACAGAGGTACATCACAGATCTAATAAGGTGCTTGTGTCAAGCCTTCAGTAGAACCTAGGCTGCTGGGATTTGTTGTTGATCGAAGATGCCAAGCATATGGACATTTTCAAATTAATATTCAGCAAAAGGCTTGAAGTCAGCCTCTGATTTGTGAAAATAATAAGCGTCATGAGCCTTATTGACCATCTTAAATAATTTCTTCAAGAAATTAGGCGGTTAATGTTGTTTTATATAATTCTGTTAAATGCTTGTGATAATTCTACTTAAGAGTTGAATGTTAGATACTTGAAATAAGTTAAGTGAATTCAGTTGCATAGAGGGGAAATGATATATAGAACATTTTAGTTAACATTTGGCTGGGTGTGGTGGCTCGTGTCTATAATCTCAGCACTGTGGGAGGCCGAGGTGGGCAGATCACTTGAGGCTGGGAGTTTTGAGACCAGCCTAGCCAACATGGTGAAACCATGTCTCTACTAAAAATACAAAAACTAGCTGGGCATGATGGCACACGCCAGCAGTCCCAGCTATTCAGGAGGCTGAGGAGGGAGGATCACCTGAGCCAGGGAAGTTGAGGCTGCAGTGAGCTGAGATCCTACCACTGCACTCCAGCCTGTGCAACGGGAATGAGACCCTCCCTCAGAAAAAAAAAAAAAGTATATGTTTATATATGTAGATCTCTCTCTCTCTCTCTCACTCTCTCTCTCTCTCTCTCTCTCTCTCTGTGTGTGTGTGTGTGTGTGTGTAGAAAGAAAAATGCATAAAGGAGTGCTGATGTCTATAGCTACTTAGACATAAATAAATAAAGGTATATTATAATTTTTGGTACCTTTGGTAGGCCCCTAGGAAACTATTATGTCCCCAGATTAAATGCTGAGTTTTACTGTTTTGAAGCTGAAGTATGTATTTTCAAGTCCAAGCAGTGTCTGAAAGTCTGCACTTTATCTTTAATGTGTTTGATTTTATGTGGGTGACATAGGCTTTGAGGTGGGATAGCTATCCATATACTGACCATTGCAACAACACATAGCTACCTAGGGAGACCTTAGCTTTTGTTCAGCTTCTTTCAGGAAACTCAGACCAGATCAGGGAAGAGGCAGAGAGGTTAGGAAGTAAGAAAGCCAGTAATGGAAAGGGAACAAGATGATAGGTATTGCTCAGCATCCTGTTGGTGATCCTATTCTGTTAGAGCACTCAGTGTTCTCTGTCTCCAATGAAAGGGTTGGAGACAGAGAACACCTTTAATTTGATGAGACATGATTGTCTCATGGAAAATCAGGAGAACTCTAGAAATACCCTTAGCACAAATATAAGAGTTTTTTGCAAGTCCATGTATATAAAATCAGCATAGGTAAATTAGTGACATTCCTGTACCATAGAAATAGCCAGTTAAAAATTATAATTGAAAAGAAGATACTATGTATTTATAACAGAGATACTATACAATTATAAAACTTCAGGCTTTGTAGGAAAAAAGTCCAAGAAAAGCACCCATGAGCTTTATGGAGATTAAACTACAAAACAGAATTGAAGAATGTAAAAGGTGACCTCAAGAAATGGAGCTAGGCTGGGCATGGTGGCGCCTGTCTATAATCCCAGCATTCTGGGAGGCCAAGGTCGGGGGTTGCTTCAGGAGTTCCAGACCAGCCTGGACAATATGGCAAAACCCTGTCTCTACAAAAAATAGACACACAAAGATTAGCTGGGTGTGGTAGCCCATGCCTCTGGTCTCAGCTACTCAGGAGGCTGAGGCAGGAGGATTGCTTGAGCCTGGGATGTTGAGCTGCAGTGAGCTGTGATTGTACCACAGCACTCCAGCCTGGGTGACAGACCAAGACGTTGTCTCAAAAAAAAAAAAAAAAAAAAAGAAATGAAGCTAAATATCATGTTTATATAAGCACTATCATAAAAGATATCACTTCTTCCCAAATTATCTGACAAATTTCTGGTAATCCCAATCAAAATTCACATCAAGGTTTTTTTGGTAGAATTTGTAAGTTGCTTCTAAATTTTATGTGGAAGATCGAAGTGTTAAGGATAATCAACCATTTTGACAATGAAATGTGGACTCTTTGCCAGATAATACTTACTATAAAGCTGTGGATTGAAAGGGAATATGAAGAAGTGAAATAATTTTTTTTTTTTTTTTGAGACAGGGTCTCATTCTGTCACCTAGACCAGAGGGCAGGGATGCAATCTCACCTCATTGCAACCTCCGCCTCCTGGGTTCAAGCGATTCTGCTGTCTCAGCCTCTTGTAGCTGGGATTACAGGTGCCTGCCACCATGCTCAGCTAATTTTTGTATTTTTTAGTAGAGACAGGGTTTCACCATGTTGGCCAGGCTGGTCTCAAACGTCTAACCCCAGGTGATCTGCCCACCTTGGCCTCCCAAAGTGCTGGGATTACAGATAGGAACCACCGTGCCCAGCCTGAATATAATTTTTAAGATGGTAAAAGTTTTCTTTCTTTAATCATTGTTGTTTGTGGCCTTGCTTTTAGAAATTATAAATTATATTTAAAGTTTTTTTAAAAGCAAAGAAGAGGGTAAAAAGTATAGGAGACTAGGTTGGGCATGGTGACTTACGTCTGTTATCCTAGTACTTTGGAGGCTGAGGTGGGCTGATTGCTTGAGGTCAGGATTTTGAGATCAGCCTGGCCAACATGGTAAAATCCTGTCTCTACTAAAAATACAAAATTAGCTGGACGTGGTTATGCACGCCTCCCTAGGTACTCAGGAGGCTGAGGTAGGAGTATCACTTGAACCTGGGAGGCGGAGGTTGTACTGAGAGCTGAGATCGTGCCATTGCACTGCAGCTTGGGTGACTCTGTTTCCAAAAAAAAAAAAGGTACAGAAGACCAATGAAGAGGAATTGTTACTGAGTGATTGTCCAAGACCAAAAGGAAATACTTCTCTTTTCACATGATTATCAAATACACATTGTTTTTTTTTTTTTTTTTTTTTTTTTTGAGACGGAGTTTCGCTCTTGTCACCCAGGCTGGAGTGCAATGGCGCGATCTCGGCTCACCGCAACCTCCGCCTCCTGGGTTCAGGCAATTCTCCTGCCTCAGCCTCCTGAGTAGCTGGGATTACAGGCACGCACCACCATGCCCAGCTAATTTTTTGTATTTTTTTTTTTTTTTTTTGAGACGGAGTTTCGCTCTTGTTACCCAGGCTGGAGTGCAACGGCGCGATCTCGGCTCACTGCAGCCTCCACCTCCTGGGTTCAGACAATTCTCCTGCCTCAGCCTCCTGGGTAGCTGGGATTACAGGCACACGACACCATGCCCAGCTAATTTTTTGTATTTTGTATTTTTAGTAGAGACGGGGTTTCACCATGTTGACCAGGATGGTCTCGATCTCTTGACCTCGTGATCCACCCGCCTCGGCCTCCCAAAGTGCTGGGATTACAGGCTTGAGCCACCGCGACCGGCCAATTTTTTGTATTTTTAGTAGAGACGGGGTTTCACCATGTTGACCAGGTTGGTCTCGATCTCTCGACGTTGTGATCCACCCTCCTCGGCCTCCCAAAGTGCTGGGATTACAGGCTTGAGCCACCGCGCCCGGCCCACGTTGTTAATAGTTAAAAAAAAAGACTTTTTAACAATTTTTACTTGTCAATTAAAAAAATACATGAACAAGAAAAAGGACTTTTGGGTATGTCAGAGGCTCCCCCTTACTTTGTATTGAATCTCTCCCCAAGAGGCCCTCAGATTTGTGCTTTGTAGAAACTAGAATAGCATGATTGGCCCTCGGTATTCACAACTTCCACATCTGCAGATTCAATCAAATACTCTGAAAATACTTAGGAAACAACAACAATAAAAATAACACAGGCTAGGCATGGTAGCTCACACCTGTAATCCTAGCACTTTGGGAGGCTGAGGCAGGTGAATCATCTGAGGTCAGGAGTTTGACACCAGCCTGGTCACTATAGTGAAACCTTGTCTCTACTAAAAATACAAAAATTAGCCAGATGTGGTGGCACATACCTGTAGTGCCAGCTACTCGGGAGGCTGAGGCAGGAGAATTGCCTGAACCCGGGAGGTGGAGGTTGCAGTGAGCAGAGATTGCATCACTGTACTCCAGCCTGGGCGACAGAGCAAGACTCTGTCTCAAGAAAATAAAAATGAAAGTAAAAATTACAGTATTAACACCTATTTACATAACATTTACATTTTATTAGATATTGTAAGCTAGAGAAGATTTAATGTGTAAGGGAGGATGTATATAGGTGTTATGCAAAAACAATTCTATTTTATATAAAGGACTTGAATACCAGGGATTTTGATATCTTTGAGGGGTCTTGGAACCAGTCCCCTGCAGAAACCAAGGAACGATCATGTATCTGGAGGAAGAGTAAGAAGATGGTTGGACAGTGAAGATTTTGGAGTTAGAAAGTCCTGAGTGATACTACTATAGCCCACATGAAAAAAGGAAAAAGTCAGTTCTGGGTGGTAACAAACTACAGTTCTCCCATTGCTATTTCCTAGTTGTGTCATCTTATGCAACTGTGTACAGGACTTAAAATGTCTGTTATGGGTTGAATTGTGTCTCCCCATCCCCCAAATATGTTGAATTACTAATCCCCAGGATCTCAGAATGTGACCTTATTTGGAAATAGCATAACTGCAAATGTAGTTAGTTAAGATGAGGTTTTACTGGAACAGGGTAGGACCCTAAGGCAATGTGACTTTCCATGTGAAGACAGACACACAGAAAGAATACCATGTGGTGAGGAAGGCAGAGGTTGGAGTTATGCTTCAAGCTGAGGAAAACCAATGATTGCCAGCAAGCACCAGAAGCTAGGAAGAGGGAAGGAGGGTTTCCTTATAGTTTTCAGAGGAACTGTGGCCTTCCTGGCACCTAATTTTCTACTTAGAGCCTCCAGAACTGTGGAATGATACATGTTTTTTTTTTTTCCTTTTTTTTGGTTAAAAAAAAAATTTTTTTTTTCAATTGCATTTTAGGTTTTGGGGTACATCTAAAGAACATGCAAGACTATTGCATAGGTACACACATGGCAGTGTGATTTGCTGCCTTCCTCCCCATAACCTGTATCTGGCATTTCTCCCCTTGCTATCTCTACCCAACTCCCCACCCCCCGCTATCCCTCTCCTATTTCCCCCCAACAGACCACAGTGTGTGATGCTCCCCTCCCTGTGTCCGCGTGTTCTCATTATTCAACACCCACCTATGAATGAGGACATGTGGTGTTTGATTTTCTGTTCTGTGTCAGTTTGCTGAGAATGATGGTTTCCCGGTTCATCCATGTCCCTACGAAGGACATGAACTCATCGTTTTTGATGGCTGCATAGTACTCCGTGGTGTATATGTGCCACATTTTCCTTGTCCAGTCTGTCATCGATAGGCATTTGGGTTGGTTCCAGGTCTTTGCTATTGTAAACAGTGCTGCAATGAACATTCGTGTGCATGTGTCCTTAATAGTACAACGATTTATAGTCCTTTGTATATATACCCAGTAATGGGATTGCTGGGTCAAATGGAATTTCTATTTCTAGGTCCTTGAGGAAGTGCCACACTGTCTTCCACAATGGTTGAACTAATTTACACTCCCACCAACAGTGTAAAGTGTTCCTATTTCTCTACATCCTCTCCAGCATCTGTTGTCTCCAGATTTTTTAATGATCACCATTCTAACTGGCGTGAGATGGTATCTCAATGTAGTTTTGATTTGCATTTCTCTAATGACCAGTGGTGATGAGCATTTTTTCATATATTTGTTGGCCTCATGTTTGTCTTTTGTAAAGTGTCTGTTCATATCCTTTGCCCACTTTTGAATGGGCTTGTTTGTTTTTTTCTTGTAAATCTGTTTTAGTTCTTTGATACATGTTTTTTCTTTTTCTTTTTTTTTTTTTTAAAAAAAGACGGGGTTTCACCATGATGGCCAGGCTGGTCTTGAACTCCTTACCTCAGGTGATCCACCCACCTCGGCCTCCCAAAGTGCTAGGATTACAGGTGTCAGCCACTGCGCCCGGCCGATACATGTTTTTTTTGTCACCCTGTTTGTGGTACTTTGTTAACGCAGCCCTAGGAAACAAACCAACTGCTTAAAACTTGGTTTTCTTCATGATGTAATGGGGATCATATTATTTAGGATTGATCGAGAGTAATTACTTTAATGATAAGAGTAAGGTGATAAGTATTTTAACCAATCAGTAAATGAGAACTACTATTACTGTTATTTTTATCACCATTATAGTTATTATTTTCCTCCATATTTTCTCTCAATGCAGTATAAATTTTTCATATTGGAATATGTGTTGTCTCTCCCATTATAGGCTGAATATAAAAAAGCTGTAACCACTAATCAGTGGCACCGAAGATTAGAGTTTCCAAGCGGAGAGACAATTGTTATGCATAATCCAAAGGTAATGATGCTGTTTAAAATATTAAGGTATTAAGTTCATTTTAATAGTTACTTTGCCACATATGTTTGATAAGTTGTTCCTTTTTAGTAACTTCTACAGTGGGAATGTTTTTATAACAAGTGCATTGCTTTTAAAACAGTTTATTATTATAGTGGATAATACAAATATTATTTGTTTCTATGATTCTCACTGATCATAGAAACAAAACCACAAATTTTTCTTAGGGTGAGGTACATGCCTGTGAGGGGCTGAGACGGTAGAATGCTTGAGCCACGGGGACAGCAGAACCCTGTCTCTATAAAAAATAGAAAAATTAGCTGGGCATAGTGGCACATGCCTGCAGTTCCAGCTACTCGAGAGGCAGAGGTGGGAGGATCACCTGAGCACAGGAGGTTGAGGCTGCAGTGAGTTGATTGCACCCCACTGCACTCCAGCATGGGTGACAGAGCAAGACCCCATCTCAAAATAAGTCATTTTTTCTCAGGCTGGATGTGGTGGTTCACACCTGTAATCAAGTGTGAAGATTGCTTGAGGCTAGGAATTTGAGACCAGCCTGGGCAAAAAGAGACTCTATCTCTACAAAAATTAAAAAAATTAGCTGAGGCATAGTGGTGTGCACTAGTCCTAGCTACTTGGGAGGCTGAGATGGGAGGAACACTTGAGCCCAAGAAGAGTTTGAGATTATAGTAAGCTATGATCACACTCTCTCCAGCCTGCGTGACAGAGGAAGACTCTGTCTAAATAAATAAATAAAATAAATAAAAAAGTATTTCTTACTAAGTTTCTGTTTATGGCAACATGATAACTGAAGTTTAGTATGCACTGTAGAAGTTGCTTGATAAATTTTTCGACTTGATCAAAAGTTGGCAAGCTTTTTCTATAAGGGGCTAGAGACAAAATATTTAAGACTTTGCAAGTTATGTGGTCCCTGTTGTAGCTACCCGCTCTGGCTGGCATTGTGGTGTGAAAGCAGCCAGAGTTTACAGTGTGTAAACCAATGAGTGTGATGTTTTCAATGAAACTTTATTCATAAAAACAGATGGTGGACCAGATTTTTCCTGTGGACTGTTGTGTGTGTATCTGCCTTTGATGTGGTTTGCTCTACCTTTCAAGTAAAAATGTGTCCTTTTTATTTGTATTATCTATTAATTTATCTTGTTTTTAAAAATTGTTGATTGCTGGTGTTCTGATTCTTTGATTTACCAATTTTAATTTCTCTGATCTTTAAGTTCCTCACCTGCAGTAATGATCTCCCAGGGTCATATTTTAGATGAAGTGAGGTAATTTATGCAGAAGCATCTAGCATATGACTTAGCACACAGTAGTTTCTGTGAACATAGGTTTTTTAAAATTTATTCATTTATTTTTAAGAAGAGAATAAAAAACAAAAATAACATAATCCAACTACTTCTGTAGTCCTTATTGATATTGAAATAAATAAAAATAAAAACATTCATATGCCAACAAAATGTAAATAGTTTCAAAGGATATTAAATGAAAAATAAAAGCCTCCTATCTTTGCCTTTCTCGTTTATCCTCTCCATAGTAACCAGTCTTAATCTTTTTGTTTGTTTGTTTTTTTAAGAGACAAGGTCTCACTCTTACTCAGGCTGCAGTGCAATGGCCAATCACAACGCACTGTATCTTTGAACTCTGGGCTGAAGGGATCCTCCTGCCCCAGCCTTCTGAGAAGCTAAGACTATATATGTGTGCCACCTTGCCTTGCCACTTTTTAAGATTTTTTTTTTTTGCAGAGACATGGGGTCTTGCCATCTTGCCCAGGTTGGCCTTGAACTCGGGCTCAAGCCATCCTCCTGCCTCGGCCTCCCAAAGTGCTGAGATTACATGTATGAGCTAATGTGCCTGGCTAACCTTTTTTTTTTTTGACAGACATTTTGCATACTACATCAAGTGTATATGTATATATATATATATATATATATTTTTTTTTTTTGAGACAGAGTTTCGCTCTCGTTACCCAGGCCTGAGTGCAATGGCGCGATCTCGGCTCACTGCAGCCTCCGCCTCCTGGGTTCAGGCAATTCTCCTGCCTCAGCCTCCTGAGTAGCTGGGATTACAGGCATGCACCACCATGCCCAGCTAATTTTTTGTATTTTTAGTAGAGATGGGGTTTCACCATGTTGACCAGGATGGTCTCGATCTCTTGACCTCGTGATCCACCCATCTCGGCCTCCCAAAGTGCTGGGATTACAGGTGTGAGCCACCGTGCCTGGCAACTTTTTTTTTTTTTAAAGAAAATTTTCTGTATGGTAGAGGGCTGAATTTAATACAGTTGATTTAACAGAATGGATTTCCTGAAATGTGGTGGGGTTTTGTCATTCAGTTTTTATCAGTGAAATTGAAATTGTATTTTAATTGGGAATCTTACTATTTAAAGGATTTTGCTTTACATGCTTTTTTTTTTTTTTTTTTTTTTTTTTTAAGACAGAGTTTTATTGCCCAGGCTGGAGTGCAGTGGCGCCATCTTGGCTCACCACAACCTCTGCCTCCTGGGTTCAAGTGATTCTTCTGCCTCAGCCTTCCAAGTAGCTAGGATTACAGGCATGCGCCACCATGCCTGGCTAATTTTGTATTTTTAGTAGAGATGGGATTTCTGCATGTTCGTCAGGCTGGTTTCAAACTCCTGACCTCAGGTGATGCGCTTGCCCTGGCCTCCCAAAGTGCTGGGATTAACAGGCATGAGCCACCATGCCCAGCACGTAAAATATTTTTTGTAAGACAAAGACTCCTCAATTGCAGATTACTTGTCCTTGATTTCTTTTTTGCTTTTATTTTATTATTTTTTGTAGAGACAGGGTCTCTAACTTTGTTGCCTAGGCCGCTCTGGAACTCCTGAGCTCAAGCAGTCTTCCCACCTTGGCCTCTCAGAGTGTTGGGATTTCAGGCATGAGCCACTGCACTGGGCCTGTCCTTGATTTCCTGTGTGTAAACCTGCAGTTTTATGTTAGCTTTATTTATTTTTATTTTTTATATTATTTTATTTCTTTGAGACAGGATTTTGCTCTGTTGCTCAGGCTGGCAGGCTGGAGTGCAGTGGCACAAACACAGCTCATTGCAGCCTTTACTGCCTGAGCTCAAGTGATCCTTCTGCCTCGGCTTCCTGAAAAGCTGGGACCATAGGCATGCACCACCACGTCTGGCTAATTTTTAAATTTTTTGTAGAGACAGGTTCTCACCATATTGCCCAGGCTTGTCTTAAACTCCTGGCCTCAATTCATCCTCCCCACTCAGCCTCCCAAAGTGCTGGGATTACAGGCATGAGCCACCATACCTGGCCTATGTTATTAGCTTTTAAGTCAAAGTATAATACTTTTGATTTAATTGTATAATTTTCAACATTAGCATTGGAAAGGTGTTGATTTGTTTAATTTTGGTGGTTAATGAACACTAGCAAGACTCAAAGACTCAGAGAGTCTTACCTAGTGTTCATTAACCATCAAAATTAATCTTTTGGGGGAACAGTACTAATAATTTATAAATTATCCATACTCTGAGATATAGCTTATTATGTATTAAGCTACATAGGCTGTAGTGGAAAAGAATTTGTTAATGAGCTTTGTCATAATCCTGTTGCATCTTGAAGGTTATTGTTCAGTTCCAGCCCTCGTCAGTGCCGGATGAATGGGGGACCACGCAAGATGGACACACAAGGCCCAGGGTTGTAAAGCGTGGAATTGACGATAACCTTGATGAAATTCCTGACGGTGTGTATAGTTTGTTTAGAACTGAGGTCTGTTTTAGTCCTCTCCATTTTAGCATCATTCTTTAGAATGATGAAGAAAAACACAGTTACTAGAATTCCCTGCCACAGCAGCTATAGCATGCAGGCGTCAGCCAGTTTGGCACATATCTTTTTTTTTTTTTTGAGGCACGGTCTCACTCTGTCATTCAGGCTGGAGTGCTGTGTTGTGAATAAACATGGCTCACTGCAGCCTCAACCTCCTGGGCTCATCTGATCCTCCCACCTCAGCCTCCTGAGTATCTGGGATGAAAGATGTACACTACCACACCCAGCTAATTTTTCTGTTTTTTGTAGAGATGAAGTTTTGTCATGTTGTTCGGACTTTTCTTGAACTCCTGAGCTCAAGCTATTTGCCTCCCTCAGCCTTCCAGAGTGCTGAAATTACAAGCATGAGCCATGTCTTTCTTTTTGATTTTGTTACTTTTGTATCTTTATTTTTTTAATTGATGCATAATAATTATACATATTAATGGGGTACACCTGATATTTTGATACATGCCTACGATGTGTCTGTGTCGTGGTGAAATCGAAGTAAGTAGTATGTCCATCACCTCAAACATTCATCATTTTTTTGTTGGGAACATTTCAAATCTTTTCTCCTAGGTATTTTTCTTTTTTTTTTGAGACAGGGTCTCACTCTGTTGCTCAGGCTGGAGTACAGTGGCGTGATCTCGGCTCACTGCAACCTCTACCTCCCAGGTTTATGTGATTCTCCTGCCTCAGCCTTCCAAGTAGCTGGGATTACAGGCATGTGCCACCATGCCCGGCTAATTTTGTATCTTTAGTAGAGATTTTGGTTTCACCATGTTGGCCTGGCTGGTTTCAACTCCTGGCCTCAAGAGATCCACCTGCCTCAGCCTCCCAAAGTGCTAGGATTACAGGCACGAGCCACCGCACCCTGCCTCTCCTAGGTATTTTGAAATATATAATACATGATTGTTAACTGTTGTCATCTTACTGTATTGTCGAACAGTAGAAGTTATTCCTTTGACATACCTGTATGTTTGTACCCATTAACCCACCTCTTTTTATCTTCACTTACCCCTGATCCTTCCCAGGCTCTGGTAGCCATCTGCCCTTACCTCCATGAGATAAACTTTTTTAGCTCCTACATATGAGTGAGGACATGTAGATACCTATATCTTTAAATTTGGAATTCTGTAAAAATACACAAACCACATAGTATAGATTCTAAAATATGTTTTGTTGTGGAGAAGCACTTTGCTGGTTGGAACTAAGCTTTGGAAACACCTTTTGGCTTGTGTTTTTACACCTCACTGGCTTGTATTACTCTGGCACAGGGATTGCAGACTTTTTCTGAAAGGGGCCAGATAGCAGATGTTTTAGGCTTTGCAGACCATATGGACTCTATCATAAGTACTCAGCTTTGCTATTGTTGTGTCAAAGCAGCTGTAGACTGTAAACAAATGGGCATATTCCATAAAACCGTTTTTTTTTTTTTTTTTTTGAACAGAGGTTCACTCTGTTGCCCAGGCTGGAGTGCAGTGGTGTGATCTGGGCTCACTGCAGCCTCCACCTTCTGGGTTCAAGCGATTCTCATGTCTCAGCCTCCCAAGTAACTTAACTTGGATTACAGGTGCCCACCACCACGCCTGGCTAATTTTTGTATTTTTAGTTGAGACGGGGTTTGCCATGTTGGCCAGCTGGTTTTGAACTCCTGACCTCAAGTGAGCCATGTGCCTTGGTCTCCCAAAGTGCTAGAATTACAGGTGTGAGCCCCCGCACCCAGCCCATAAAACTTTATTTATTTTACTTTTATGTTATTTCCTTGAATGGTTTCACCTTTGTCAAAAACTTTATTTACCAAAACAGGTAGTGGGTAGGATTTGGCCTGTGGGCCATTGTTTACCATTGCCTGCTCTAGTGTCTGTGCTTTGGCGTCTACTTATTTTATTTTATTTTATTTTATTTTGAGATGGAGTCTCGCTCTGTAGCACAGGGTGGAGTGCAATGGCACGCTCTGGGCTCACCGTAACCTCCACCTCCTGGGTTCAAGCAATTCTCCTGCCTTAGCCTCCTGAGTAGCTGGGATTACAGGCATGTGGCACCACGCCTGGCTAATTTTTGTGTTTTTAGTAGAGATGGGGTTTCACCATGTTGGTCATGCTGGTCTCAAACTCCTGACCTCGTGATCCACCTGCCCCGGCCTCCCAAAGTGCTGGGATTACAGCGTGAACCACCTCGTGCTTTGGCTTCTTTACTACGAGAATGGATTTTATTTTTACAATTACATATACTTCACGCTTATTGAAGTGTATGCAAAAATGTTTCAATAAAATAAATATATACCCATGTTATGAAATCTGAGTAATCTCCATGTGGGGCTTAGTGTCCTGGGGAGTTCTGAAGAACACAACGTTATGGAGCCTCTGTAGATAAAAACATGCTGCTCATCATGTGCTATTAGCCTCTGGGAACAGGGAGAGCCTGCTACCTCCACCTCTTACTCTAGTTCACTTTTATTTGCCAAGAGGGACAAATTGTTCTTCTAATTTGGTAGGGATAATAAGGTTTATTCTCTTGGAAAGGTCATGAATTTCTTTGGCAAGTTTGTGATGACAAAAGAGCTATCTAGAATATTGCCATTAGGAAAATCCAAACATTCCCATCTTTATTTATGTTAAAATTTTTTTTTGATAGGGGAAATGCCTCAAATTGACCATTTGGTGTTCGTGGTGCATGGCATTGGACCTGTGTGTGACTTACGATTTAGGAGCATTATTGAATGTGGTAAGTGTTGGGCATATTGCATTTTATGGGATGATCTGAGAACTAATAGAAGAGCTTTGGAGTATTCGTTTTTAAGATGGTTCCCAGCTGTGTGCTACTTGCTGAGGGGGCTGTAAGAGGAGATTTAAATAGTCAGTGGGAAATACTAAATTGTACTTGATTTGCTCTTGTGACGTGTGACTCATAAAATCCCAGACCCTGAGGAATTAGAAGGGATCTTTGAAGTAATTTAGCCTTGCTGACAGCCTCTGCCTGAGCACCTCCAGCAGTTAGGAGAACCTCTGCATTGAATGGACTTATAGTGAGTGAGTTGTGAGAAGTTGTTTAGTGGAACCATGAATCTGCCTGGTTGACTTAAATTTTTGAAGTTTTATTTTTATGTCCATATAATAATAGTTTGTATTTATTGAATATTTGGTATATGCCAAAAATCCTCACAAATAAACCTTTGGGGTATAGATGCCGTCACTGTTATTGCCACTACTGTGACTAATAAGGAGCTGAAGCCTGGGGCAGTGGGGGTGGCGGGTGAGGAGGTAGGTAGGGGTGGGGGTAAGTGAAACTCTCGCTTATGACAGTCAGTAGGGTCTGATGCCTGGAGCCCGCAGTGTGATTCCAGAGCCTTTCACCAAGGTGTGATGCTGCCTCCTAGCAGTGCTGGTTAAACTGATGGCCTCCCAATCATTGATTCCTCTGAAATAATGGGAAGTTCAAAAGAGCTTCCCAAAGCCAAAGGTTGCTTATTCTTTTCTCCTTTTTTAAAAATTCTACTAATACTGTTATCCATTTTTTTAAAAAACATATTTTTATGTTATTAAAAATACTGGCATGTTATAAGTAACTGATGACTAGCTATAAAACTAGGACAATTTAATCAATTTATTTTTTCTGATTTTTATTTTTTTGAAGTGGATGATTTTAGGGTGGTTTCTCTCAAATTGCTGCAGACACATTTCAAGAAATCTTTAGACGACGGGAAAATAAGCAGAGTGGAGTTCCTTCCAGTTCACTGGCATAGTTCTTTGGGTGGGGATGCCACAGGTGTTGACAGGTTTGTGGATTTTGATAACTTGTTTTTCAAAATAGTCAAATTTAAATTCAAAATTTAAACCATAATATGAAATAGTTTATTGTAGCTTTAATCAATATATTTTTAAAAATTATATACTTCTGACATATGATTAAATATTGGTTGTAAAGTTTACACACTACTTTTCTCTGTGTATGTGTGCTTTCCTATTGTAAATATTTAAGAGACTATAAGACATTTTAGCTTGTTTTAAAATACAATTTTAATCTGTAGTGGTTTAGACAGGGGGTGGTCCTGTATATAGTAGGATGCCTGATGGCTTTTCCACCCAATCAAAAATGTCTCCAGAAATTGCCAGATGTCTCCTTGGGTGGGATGGCTTTCCACCCAACCAATAATGTCTCCAGAAATTACCAGATGTTCCCTGGAGGGTAAAATCACTCCTGGTTGAGATCCACTTTCAGAATTTTGTTTTTCAGTGGAGATGCTCTTGTTGGGACAATCCTTTTCCGTGCAGCGCTGTTGCGTTGCAGACCACTTAACTTCCTTAGTGTAAGGGTCACTCAGTACTAGCAGTGCTCCCCAGGCACTGTGACAGTTAAAAATACTTTGCTCAATTTTGAATGCTCTCAACTGAGACTCATAGATAGAGGCAATATTTATGCTGGCACAGAGGGTTAATAACATGTCTAGATTTTGGTGAATGCCGTAATGTTTCAGGGTACATAGTTTAATAAAAGTGATTCTACAAACAGCATTTTGTCTGTTAGGCCCTATTATAAGGTTGTTTTCTTTCTCTGTGTGTAGTCATGAGCTTCATTTTGGTCATTCTCAAATCGGGAAAGATTTTTTATTCCATGTAGCACTGGTGTTTTTTGTTTAATATTCTCTTTAGTTCTTTTGACCCACAAGTTTTGTCAGGTGTCCAGATTTCCAGTTAACTGGAAGAAAAATGGAAGAATAACCTTCCCTCTTTAAAAATAAAATCTTTTCATATGACTTACATAGCAACGAACTCTTCAGAGAATCCTAAAATTCATAGTACAGTTATAGGTACGAATAACTTTAAAAAAACTGAATTGTTTTTGAGACAGCATCTCACTGTCTTAGCCTCTGGAGTGCAATGGCAGGATCATGGCTCACTATAGCCTTGGCCTCCTGGGCTTAAGTGATCCTTCCACCTCAGCCTCCCAAGTAGCTGGGACTACAGGCACAAGCCACCTTGCCTGGCTAATTTTTAAATTTTTTGTAGAGATGGGTTCTCACTATGTTGCTCAAGCTGGTCTCAGTCTCCTAGACTCAAGCAATCTTCCTGCCTTAGCCTCTCAAAGTGCTAGGATTACAGGCACGAGCCACAACATACAGCAGCACAAATAACTTTTTTTCCTTTATTTTTATTTATTTATTTATGTTTTTAATTTTTTTCGAGGTGGAGTCTCGCACTCTGTCACCCAGGCTGGAGTGCTGTGGCACGATGTCAGCTCACTGCAACCTCTGCCTCCCAAGTTTAAGCAATTCTCATGCCTTGGCCTCCCGAATAGCTGGGACTTCAGGTGCGCACCATGATGCATAGCTAATTTTTGATTAAAAAAATTTTTTTTGAGACAGAGTCTTGCTCTGTTGTCCAGACTGGAGTGCAGTGGTGCAATCTTGGCTCGCTGCAACCTCTGCCTTTCGTGTTCAAGTAGTTCTCCTGCCTGAACTCCTGAGTAGCAGAGATAACAGATGTACACCACCATGCCCAGCTAATTTTTGTATTTTTAGTAAAGACAGATTTTGCCATGTTGGTCAGATTGGTCTGGAACTCCTGACCTCAAGTGATCTGCTCACCTTGGCTTCCCAAAATGTTGGGATTACAGGGTTGAGCCACCACATCTGGCCTATCTTGATTTATTTATAGTGACTGTCTATAGAAACAAGTCTGTGGGGCTTTCTTAGTGTATTTTCAGGAGTCAAAAATCTAAAGTTTAAAAAATCTGTAAATTTAAGATAGGTGCTGATTGAATGTGCTATATTTTTCTTTTTAAACAGGAATATTAAGAAAATCACTTTACCAAGTATTGGTCGATTTCGTCACTTTACCAATGAAACTTTGCTAGATATTTTATTTTATAATAGCCCCACCTACTGTCAGACAATTGTGGAAAAAGTCGGAATGGAGATAAACCGCCTACATGCACTCTTTATGAGCCGGAACCCAGACTTCAAAGGAGGTGTCTCTGTTGCTGGTCACAGTTTAGGTAAAACTGTCAAATATTCACCTTTTAAATACAATTTTTGTTGAGTCATTACCGCTTTCAGTTTAGGTGATATTGTTAGTGCAAAATTAAGAATTACAGATTTTAAGTTTCAGAAAGGGTAGATATGATAGCTTTGAGTTTAGATTCTGCCTTTTCTATATTCACTTGTAGTATTACCTAGGAATGTTATGTATTTCAATTTATTCTGCTGTTTCATATAATAAAATTATTAATTATCAGGTCTTACAACATGTAACATTTGTATAACTTTTAACTATAGACTTTGTTTTAGTGTTATAAAAGCATGTACTATATTATAAGCCATAAATGTTTCTTTTTCTTAGGTTCTTTAATACTGTTTGACATCCTGTCTAATCAGAAAGATTTGAATTTATCAAAGGGCCCTGGCCCTCTTGCTGTTGCTAATGGAGTTGTGAAGCAGCTACATTTTCAGGAAAAGCAGGTATGTCTGCACATGGCCAGTTAACATTTCAATTTAGAGTCTGTGGAGCTGAACAGTTTTCAGAAGTCTGAACTGTTTTCTGAAGCTTTTTGTTTGATCATTTGAACAAGGCCTCCCTTGGTTGCTCGGGCTAGTCTAGACCTCCCTCCTGGCCTCAGGTGATCCTCCTGAGTTGGCCTCCCAAAGTGCTAGGATCAGTAACTCTTCAGAGAATCCCCAAATTCAGAGTACAGTTATAGGCACAAATAAAATAGCTACTGTGTCCAACCCTGAAACTGGTCACTGAGGGTGGATCAGAGTACACTGAGGTTTAGAAATGGATTGGAATCATACAGCTCATTGTTTGAGTTTCTCACTTTTCTTCCTTATGGATTATAAATTTATATGTGAAAGTTTGTGATTTTAAAAAATGTAAATAATAGGAAATGGGGACATAACGTGATTTATTAAATTTATATACTTTTCAGAATATTCAAACCTTTTTTTTTTGAGGCAGAATCTTGCTCTGTTGCCCAGGGTGGAGTGCAGTGGTGTGATCTTGGCTCACTGCAACCTCTGCCTCCCAGGTTCAAACGATTCCCCTGCCTCAACCTCCTGAATAGCTGGGACTACAGGTATGTGCCACCACGTCCCGCTGATTTTTTTGTATTTTTAGTAGAGACAGGATTTCACCATGTTGGCCAGGATGGTCTCGATCTCCTGACCTCTTGAGCCACCTGCCTCAGCCTCCCAAAATGCTGGGATTACAAGTGTGAGCCACTGCGCCCAGCCAGAATATTCAAACTTTGAATGGCAAAGTACTATACCTGAAATTACGATTTGTAGATAGAGCAAAATTGTTTGGTTTTTCACAGATTAGGAGACATTTTATGGGAGTTTTTCTGAACTTGTAATGTTTTGCATACTTTTTTTTTAAAGATATCTGAAGAGCCAAAGCTGACTTTGGATGAGTCGTGTGACCTTGATGTTGAAAATGAAGAAGTTCTAACTTTGCAAGAAACTCTGGAAGCACTTAGCCTCTCTGAATATTTTAGCACTTTTGAAAAGGAAAAGATTGATATGGAATCCCTGGTACTGATGATAGTTTGATTCATTTTGTTTGAAATTGTTTTTCTTGTGTATAGATTGAAAATTAAGAATAAACACTTTTGCCAGGCGTGGTGGCTCAAGCCTGTAATCCCAGCACTTTGGGAGGCCAAGGCGGGTGGATCACGAGGTCGAGAGTTCGAGACCATCCTGGTCGACATGGTGAAACCCCGTCTCTACTAAAAATACAAAAAATCAGCTGGGCATGGTGGCGTGTGCCTGTAATTCCAGCTACTCAGGAGGCTGAGGCAGGAGAATTGCCTGAACCCAGGAGGCGGAGGTTGCGGTGAGCCGAGATCGCGCCATTGCACTCCAGCCTGGGTAACAAGAGCGAAACTCCGTCTCAAAAAAAAAAAAAAAGAAAAAAAAAAAAGAATAAACACTTTTGTATCAAAATACATTCCATAGTAGACAAAGACTGAAATGTTTTAAAAAATTGAAAAACAGAATATTTTTTATATTCTGAAAGGCTTTTCTGAGTATGTAGAAAAATCCAGAAGCCATCAAAGAAAAAAATTGCGTAACAGTAGACACCAATTACAACATCTAAAGGTCAATGATAGATTTGCAACACACTTTATAGACAGAGGGCTTACTTCATAATATTCAAAGCTTCTACAAATCAGGTACAGAAAGATCATCACATCATTGTGATAGGTAAATAGGCAAAGAATGTAAACATGATTTACAGAAAAGGAAATAACAAATGACTTCTTACCTATGAAAACTCATAAGAGAAATGGAAATTGAAAGTACGATGAGATTTTTTTAACTTACTAATTGGAAAAAATAGGAAGTTTGATAATACGTGTCCAGAATAAAGGGAAGTAGGCATTGTTATATATTGTTGGTCAGAGTGTAAATCGGTACAACCTCTATGGAAGGCAGTTTGGCTATATTTCTAAGAATATAAAAATTACCCTGTGCTTTATCAGTTTCATTGCCAGAAATATTTCCTATAGAGAAATGTTCACACAAGAATATCTACAAGGATACTCACGGTAACGTTGGCAATATAACAAACCATGTTGAGGAGTAGGGTGCTGGTGAAATCATTTATGGTGCATCCACATAATGGAGTACCCTACAACTGTTGAATGAATGAGGTGGTGTCAGAGATACTCATCTCTAAGCTACATTACATGATAAGAGCAAAGTTCAGTACTATGTGCATAGCAGACTACACACACACACAGAAATACACATAGGTGCTATGCATACATAAGACATCTCTTCAAAGAGCAAATTTCTAGCAGTTGCTACTGAGGGGAGAATTGTATGGTTGGGGCGGCAGTGGAAGGAAGGTATTTCATCATATGCTTGACTATAGCTTTGGAATTTTGTACATGTATTTTCTGTTAATAGAATGATTTAGGTGTGGAGGCCTAAGGCTTTATAGCCTAAACTAATGCATGATTTAAATATAAAATAATTAACTTTTAAAAAGTTGACTGGCTCTTAGATTGCTTTAGTTGATGTGGTTTCTTTTTTTTTTTTTGAGACGGAGTTTTGCTGTTGTTACCCAGACTGGAGTGCAATGGCACGATCTCGGCTCACAGCAACCTCTGCCTCCTGGGTTCAAGCAATTCTCCTGCCTCAGCCTCCCGAGTAGCTGGGACGACAGGCATGTGCCACTACGCCCAGCTAATTTTTTGTATTTTTAGTAGAGACGGGGTTTCACCTTGTTGACCAGGATGGTCTCGATCTCTTGACCTCATGATCCACCTGCCTCCAAAGTGCTGGGATTATAGGCATGAACCACTGCGCCCGGCCTGATGTGGTTTCTTCATAATTTTCATATTCTAATTTTGGTTCTTCTGTCACTGGATTGACTAATGTGCTTGTTTGTTTCCTTTTAAAGCTTATGTGTACAGTTGATGACCTGAAGGAAATGGGGATACCCCTTGGACCCAGAAAGAAGATAGCTAACTTTGTAGAACATAAAGCAGCCAAACTGGTAAAGTTCACCTCTGACCTCAAGAAAAACTAAAACTCATGGTGTGACCAGCTCGTTTATATTATAGAAAATTTTAATACTACTATGGTTAGGTAAGCTAGTTTGCTCCCTACCTAGGGCACAGTAATGGAGCTGATGGAAACTCAGACTTTGGAGCCAGTCAGAGTTGAGTTTAAGTCCATGTTAGGGTAACTGACCGTCCTAGTTTTTCTGGGACTGAGTTCCTAGGATGAAGAACTTTCAGTTATAAAATGGATATTTAAGGATTTTCTGGTGCAAAACTGGTTAAGTTCTGGACAAATAAATTCTCAGCTCAACCACTCATTAACTACATATTAATGAGCTATTTTTATTTGGCTTTATTCATCTGTTTAATTTTGAGATGGGATTTTGCTGTGTTTCCCACTGCTGGTCTCAGACTCCTGGGCTTAAGCTATCCTCCCACCTCAGCCTTCTGATCATGAGTAATTTACTTAATTTTTCTGATCCTTTGTTTTGTTCATTTCTAAAATGCAAGTAATAATACCTTCCTTATAGGGTTGGAGTAAGCATGAAATATGCATGCAAAGCTTAGCACCAAGTAATAGCTCACTTTCTTTCTTCTTGGTCCTTATCTAAAGAGAAGAGGAAAAACATATACACTAAAGTCTCATTAAATAAACAAAACAGCAAAAATTTTCAACAATACAAAACAAGGCAACAACTAAAAGCGTTTAAAACTAGAACTGGAAAAATTTACTTGTTCTATTAATTTTAATTTATTGATCAAATTAATTTTACAGAGGTTTTCTAATTAGAAAAATTAGACGACACTTAGAGTGGCTGTTTTATTTTTATTGTTATTAAAATGGTCTTTGGTGATCCTTCCATCTTTTGAATTTCTGTGGTTCTATTATTTTACTACCTATTTGTTACTCTTAACATATGTAATTTCTTTTTTTTGAGACGGAGTCTTGCTCTGGTTGCGCAGGCTGGAGTGCAGTGGCGTGATCTCAGCTCACTGCAACATCATCTCCTGGGTTCAAGTGATTCTCCTGCCTTAGCCTCCCAAGTAGCTGGGGTTATAGGTGCCTGCTGCCATGCCCGGCAAATTTTTGTATTTTTTAGTAGAGACGGGTTTTCACCACATTGGCCAGGTTGGTCTTGAACCCCTGACCTCAGGCCTGGAGTGTTGGGATTACAGGTGTGAGCCATCATGCCTAGGCTTGTCATGTCTTTATATGGAAAATGACTATAAATTCATAGGACTGATTTTTTTTTTTTTTTTTTTTTTTTTTTATGGTTAGCTTAAGGAATTGAGTCTTTCAGTACTTCATTGAATATCTATCTCTTTTGAGTCAGGCACTGTGTTCAATTCTTGGGAGCTGGAGATTAACCAAGAGTGTGCTGTCTAGTTATGGGGAGCATGTTGAGCTCAAATGATGACATACCAGTCCCATAATAGCGTGGTGTGTGTGCTGTTCTGAGAGAGAAGAGAAGTGCCTGTTCTGGCTTGTTGAGACAAGCATGGGGTTGGTGAGAGAAGACTTCCCCAAGGTGATGGTGCTTGAGCTTGAAGGAGGGGTAAGGTCAGGGGAGATGACCTTCTGGGAGCTGGCATGTGTTTTCCTGTAGCCGAAGTGTCAGGAAAGCTGGAAACTGGGAAGTGCAGAGGGTTCTAAAAGCCCAAATGGCAGGTGTGGTGGCTTGGAGTTTTCTCTTGTAAGGGAGTGGTTTTCAAACATGAAAGTTATGGTGTTTTTTTTTTTTTTTTTTTGAGATGGAGTTTCGCTCTTGTTACCCAGGCTGGAGTGCAATGGCGCAATCTCGGCTCACCACAACCTCCGCCTCCTGGGTTCAGGCAATTCTCCTGCCTCAGCCTCCTGAGTAGCTGGGATTACAGGCACGCACCACCATGCCCAGCTAATTTTTTGTATTTTTAGTAGAGACGGGGTTTCACCATGTTGACCAGGATGGTCTCGATCTCTTCACCTTGTGATCCACCCGCCTCAGCCTCCCAAAGTGCTGGGATTACAGGCTTGAGCCACCGCGCCCGGCCTAGTTATGGTGTTTTTAAACAAACATTACAAAATGCTGACCTGCTTATTCTATCACAAGTTATGATTTAGCACCAAATCATCTATTTAGTCTAAATTTTAATTTTAACTTTTGGGTTGTGGAGAGCTTGCTTGGTTACAGTGCACAGGTAAAGTTGGAAAGTGGTGAAGCTGGAGGCAGTTGGAATCTTTTCTAGTAGTAATTGTAATTGTACAGTGACTGAAGGAGAGATGATGACAGGGTATAAAGTAGGAGGCAGAGAGGGAGGAAGCAGCTCAAAAGACATTTTAGACGTAGACAGGCAGTATTTGATTAAGCGCTGAGAAAGGTTATTAGCTTTGGCAGTGAAGAGGTATCTTTTGTGTCGTTTTTCTTATATGTGGAATCATTCTGTCATTCCAGTTTACAAAGAGCTTCATAACAACCCTGTGAGTAGATCCCCAGGTGTCTGTCTCTGATGAGCACAGCAGTCAAACCGAGACTAGGACACAAGTGTGTCAGGGTTATTCCTGTATACAGGCTGGGTGCCCCATACATCAAAATGCTTGTCTCCATGTCTATATCAGTGAAGCAAAAGTCTGTAAAAAAAAAAACAAGAAATGAGAAGCTTTGTGTTCAGGCTCTACACCGTGTTCTTACTTTATTCTGTAATGAAAGGGGAAAAAGTAGAAAAAGATTCTATAGTTCTTGAAGAATTTCTAGAAGGAGACTGGTTTATGGGCTGCAGTTGCTTGGATATATAATTTATGGCATTATAAGAATGTTTTGAAATGAGCAAAAATTGCCTGGCACAGTGGTGCATGCTTGTAGTCCCATCTACTCAGGAGGCTGAGGCTGGAGGATCTCTTGAGTCCAGGAGTTCTGGGCTGTAGTGCGCTATGCCGATCGGGTGTCCGCACTAAGTTCGACATCAATATGGTGACCTCCTGGGAGTGAGGGACCACCAGGTTGCCTAAAGGAGGAGTGAACCAGCCCAGGTCGGAAACAGAGCAGGTCAGAACTCCTGTGCTGATCAGTAGTGGGATCACACCTGTGAATAGCCACTGCACTCCAGCCTGGGCAACATAGCAAGACCCTCTCTCTTTATTTAATTAAAAATAAATAAATAAATAAATGAAACGAGCAAAAATCTATAGAGTGATCTTATTTTTTAAATTAAAAAGCAGTTGCCTTTGGATGAACCATGAAACTTTCTCAGCTGAGCTGCCATTGATTGTTCTACGTTTCTTACAGATAACAAGTTGCTACTAGATCAATACAAAAAGAATATGGTGTGTTCTGTTGAGTTACTGTAACTGAAATAATGGGACCAAAATTAGCAATTATTATTATTTTTTTTGAGACGGAGTTTCGCTCTTGTTACCCAGGCTGGAGTGCAATGGCGCGATCTCGGCTCACCGAAACCTCTGCCTCCTGGGTTCAGGCAATTCTCCTGCCTCAGCCTCCTGAGTAGCTGGGATTACAGGCATGTGCCACCATGCCCAGCTAATTTTTTTGTATTTTTAGTAGAGACGAGATTTCACCATGTTGACCAGGATGGTCTCGATCTCTTGACCTTGTGATCCACCCGCCTCGGCCTCCCAAAGTGCTGGGATTACAGGCTTGAGCCACCACGCCCGGCCCAGCAATTATTTTAAATAAGGAGATCAAATATTTGTGACTGTTGTTTTTTTTTCTTTTTAAAGCATCTTAGTAATTTTCATTTGAAAAAGAATTGTTTCTAGTGTTGGGAATATTGATAGTCAAGTATGTATATATTCACCTTTTTTTTTTGTTTGAGAGGTAGTATCAATTGCTCTGTCCCCAGGCTGGAGTGTAGTGGCATGATCTCAGCTCACTGCAACCTTTGCCCTCAGGTTCAAGCGATTCTCCTGCCTCGGCCTCTTGAGTAGCAGGTATTACAGGTGCCCAGCACCACGCCCAGCTAATTTTTGTATTTTTAGTAGAGACTGGGTCTGATCATGTTGGCCAGGCTGGTCTTGAACTCCTGACCTCAGGTGATCTGCCTGCCTCGGCCCCCAGAGTGTTGGGATTACAGGCATTAGCCACTATACCCGGCCTATGTTGGTTCACTTTTAAACACTGTTGGTTCACAGTTTAAAAATTATTGCAAGTAATTTAAGGGAAACAAAACAACTGTTGGCAACAGGACAGTTGCTGATCTCCTTAGACAATTCTCAGCAATTTAGAATATTTTATGAATATAATGGGCGGTACTTCTGAGTGAGAAAGCAGATTTAAAGTGAAGAACCCTGAAAATGTTCCTATTTCGGATTTTAGGCTTAATTTTGTGTTGCCTCCAAAGGGCAGAGATAATCAAATCTTCTAAAATATTAGTCGTAGAAGCAGTTGCAAGCTAGCTAAGATTTTTCTTTTTCTTTTTCTTTTTTTGAGACGGAGTTTCGCTCTTATTACCCTGGCTGGAGTGCAATGGCAGGATCTCGGCTCACCGCAACCTCAGCCTCCCGGGTTCAGGCAATTCTCCTGCCTCAGCTTCCTGAGTAGCTGGGATTACAGGCACGTGCCACCATGCCCAGCTAATTTTTTTGTATTTTTAGTAGAGACAGGGTTTCACCATGTTGACCGGGATGGTCTTGATCTCTTGACCTCGTGATCCACCCGCCTCGACCTCCCAAAGTACTGGAATTACAGGCTTGAGCCACCGCCCCTGGCCAGATTTTTCTTTTTTATAGACTGCCTTTTCAATTAACCAGTTAGACTTACTTTCCTGATTTCCTGGTGTTTGGAATTAAATAATAGATAAGATCATTTTGGCCAGCTGTGTTGGTAAGGCATTGTTGATAGCTGTTTAAACAGAGGCTAACACTTAGTTATTCACAATCTAACTCGTGCTATTGGGAAGTAAACAAGTCCTCCTCCCACCCAACTGTTTAAATATCTTCCATGTTATTGTTGATGCTGTATTCAGGGCAAATTACAAAACCAGTGTGAATGGCTTTTGTTTCATTTTAGAGGTAACACCTTTTTTTTTTTTTTGAGAGGAGTCCTGCTGTGTTGCTCAGGCTGAAATGCAGTGCCGGATCTCAGCTCACTGCAACCCTTGTCTCCCAGGTTCAAGCAGTTCTCTTGCTTCAGTCTCCCAAGTAGCTGGGATTACAGGCCTCTGCCACCATGCTCAGATAATTTCTTTGTATTTTTAGTACAGATGGGGTTTTGCCATGTTGGTCAGGCTGATCTCAAACTCCTGACCTCAGGTGATCTGCCCACCTTGGCCTCCCAAAGTACGGGGATTAAGGTATGAGCCACTGTGCCCAGCTGAGATAACACCTTTTGTGTAGATGCCCCAAAGTTTTTGTTTACTTACAGAAATGCATAGATCTTTTAAAAAATTATTTATGATTATTTTTTGAGACAGGGTCTCACTCTGTTACTCAGGCTGGAGTTCAATGTTGTCCACATGGCTCACTGCAACCTCCACCTCCTGGGTTCAAGCAATCCTCCCACCTCATCCTCCCAGGTAGCTGGGACTTCAGGCATGTACCACCATGCCGGGCTAATTTTTCTATTTTTTATAGAGATGGCGTCTTGCCATGTTTCCTAGGCTTGTCTTGAACCCTTGAGCTCAAGTGATCAACCCACCTCAGCCTCCTAAAGTGCTGGGATTACAGGTGTGAGCCACTGTGCTGAAATGCTTAGATCTTCAGTGTGCAGTAGAATTAAGTTTTCACGATTGTATGCACTTGTGTAATCACTGCCTAAAACAAGAAATTGAACATTTCTGTGTTCATTTCTGTGTTCTGTGTTCATTTCTATTTTATGAGGGAGCTCAGGTAGCTCCCTCATGCTTCTTTCTAGTTAACACCTCCTACCACAAAACCACACTTCTGATTTCCTTCAGTATGGAATAGTTTGCCTGTTCATTCATATAAATAGAATGAACAGTATATGTTTTTTGTTTGTTTATTTTGTTTTTTGAGACCGGTCTTGCTCTGTCACCAGGTGCCAGGCTGGAGTGCAGTGGCACAATCTTGGCTCACTGCAATCTCTGCCTCCTGGGTTCAAGCAATTCTTCTGCCTCAGACTCCTGAGTAGCTGGGAATACAGGTGTGCACCACCACACCCAGCTAATTTTTGTATTTTTTAGTAGAGATGGGGTTTCACCATGTTGGCCAGGATGGTCTTGATCTCTTGACCTCGTGATCTGCCTGCCTTGACCTCTCAAAGTGCTGGGATTACAGGCGTGAGCCACCATGCCCGGCCTATATATTCTTTTATACTTGGTTTCTTTTACTCAAAGTAATATTTTTGAGATTTATCTAATGAGAGCCAATACTTAGTTTTAGCTGTTTTGCTATATTTTCTTTGCTTCTTGTTTTTCTTAAGAATATTAAATTATAGACATCGTGACATTTGTTCCCCAAATATTTAGTATGCATCTCTTAAAAGGACATTTACAAAGTTTTTTAAATTTAATTTTTTTTTTTTTTGAGACAGGTCTCTCTGTTGCCCAGACTGGAGTGCAGTGGCACAATCACAGGTCACTGCAGTCTTGACCTTCTAGGCTCAAGTAATCCTCCCACCCCAGCCTCTTGAGTAGCTGGGACCACAGGTGTACACCACCAGGCCTGGCTAATTTTTTATTTTTTGTAGAGGTAGAGATCTCACTATGTTGTCCATGTTGGCCTTGAACTCCTGTCCTCAAACGATTCTGCCACCTTGTCCTCCCAAAGTGCTGAGATTACAGGGTGAGCCACTGTGCCTGGCCTGGACAGTTTTTTAAATTAGCTAAAGCAAAAGCTGCAGGGAATAAAAAGGACATTAAAAAAAAATCCTAATACTATTACTATTCCTAAGAAGTTACTAATCATCCCTTAACACTGAGATAGCATGTTTTATAATGCTTAGATCTTGGAGCTGAACCTTTCCTCAAGATTATGTTATTACATTTTGGTATTTTACAGAAAAAAGCATTATCAGAAAAGAAGGCAGTGGCGATCACTTCTACAAAAGGACAAGAGGAAAGTGCCCAGAAAACTAAAGACATGGCTTCTCTCCACGCAGAATCTAATGAGTCAAAGAGGAAACTTCCAGTTGGTGCTTACGTTTCTTCTGTGTGTGTTAACTACGAGTCTTTTGAAGTTGGCGCTGGACAGGTAAGTTTGTGTATGGACTAGGGCTACATAGTTCATATTGGAATCATACATCTTTATCATTTGGGTTGGCTTTAAGTACTTTAAATATTTATTTGACATTTATTTGGGATGTGGAGAAAACTGATTTTCTCTTAGTGAAAATTTTTTGCTTCTTCGACAGTTCTCAAACTAAAGGATTAAATGCATAAAGAACATGTTATCTGACTTTTGAAATTGTCTCTATTTCAGTTTTTTCACACTCATACTTTGTAGTATTAGTCTCTTATAGCCACTAACAACAGAAGTGGCCATAGTTAGAAAATTATGTTCAGAATATATTTCGGTTTCTATGAGAGCTACTTGGCTGTATTCATTCAGCCTATGTTTTCTGCTACTTGTAATTCTTCCCTTGGGGAAAAAGTCTTATAAAAATTGACCAATGCTGCATTTAATAATATGCTTTAACATACTTGTATCACAGTGGCTTTCAGAATTATTAAAATCCTTTTAGTCAGTGTTACTGTCAGGATATTTATAGTTGGGTATATAAAGATGCATTTCTGTAAGTGAGTTCATGAAGGTACAAAATGAAATTAGATGTTTGATTTGTATTAAAAATGAAGTTGTAGAGGAATATATTCTTTTTTTTGTTTGTTTTTGTTTTTTGGAGACGGAGTCTTTCTCTGTCACCAGGCTGGAGTGCAGTGGTTCGATATTGGCTCACTGCAACCTCCACCTCCCAGGTTCAAGTGATTCTACTGCCTCCGCCTCCGGGGTAGCTGGGACTACAGGCACGTACCCAGCTAATTTTTGTATTTTTTAGTAGAGATGGGGTTTCACCATGTTGGCTTGGATGGCCTCAATCTCTTGACCTCGTGATCTGCCCGCCTTGGCCTCCCAAAGAGTTGGGATTATAGGCATGAGCCACCATGCCTGGCCTTTTTTTTTTTTTTTTTTTGCGACAGAGTCTCCATCTGTTACCCAGGCTGGAGTGCAGTGGGGCGAACTCAGCTCACTGCAGCCTCCACCTCCTGGGTTCAAGCAATTCTTCTGCCTAAGCCTCCCGAGTAGCTGGGACTACAGGCGTGTGCTACCATGCCCAGCTGTTGTTTTGTGTTTTTAGTAGGGATGGGGTTTCAATGTGTTAGTCAGGATGGAGTCAATCTCCTGACCTTGTGATCCACCCACCTCAGCCTCCCAAAATGCTGGGATTATATGTGGAATATATTCTTATGTAAGTAAGTAAATATTCCTATACAATTTCATTTTCTTTTCTCTTTTCCCTTTATAGAGACAGTCTTACTCTGTTGCACAGGCTGGAGTGCAGTGATGTGATCATAGCCCATTGTAACATCAGAACAAGGGTTTGGGGTTTGGGTTCAAAGGATACCTCCTACTTCAGCCTCCCAGGCTGGGACTGTAGGTGTGCACCACCACACCTGGCTAATTTTTTTCATTTTTTTGTAAAGACAGAAATGTTGCTTAGGCTAGCCTTGAACTCCTGGCCTCAAGTGATCGTCCTGCCTTGGCTTCCCAAAGTGCCAGGATTACTTACAGGCATGAGTTACTGCATCGCGCCTACAACTGCATTTTTAATGACTGCTTTCATCAGTAATGACTGTAATTTCACTGTTTGGAGGGATAATGACTTATTCTTATTTCCTTTTTATTGAAGGTATGAGTTTCTTAAGGTGCCACAGCAAAGTACCACAACTTGGGTGGCTTTGAACCATAGAAATTTGTTGTCACATAGTTCTGCAGACCAGCAGAGATAAGGGTGATAGCAGGACCATTCTCTCTCTGGAACTTAAAGGGGAATCCTTCTGTGTTTCTTCCGGGCTTTTAGAGATTTGCTGGCATCTTTGGCAGTTCTTGGTTTATAGGTGCATCTCTCCAGCTTTCCTTTTTTATGTTGTATTCTCCTTATCTCTTCATATCATCTTCCTGCTGTGAGTGTCTGTCTGTGTGTCCAAATTTCCCCTTTTCATAAATCAGTCAGATTAGGGCCCATCCCAATGATCTCATTTTAACTTGATTACCTTTTTAAAGACCCAATTCCAAATAAAGTCACATTATGAGGTGTTGGGGGTTAACTTAAACATAAATGTTTTGTGGGGACACAATTTAACCCATGACATTAGATGTGTAGGCAGTTTCTACTTTTTTACTCTTTTAAATAGTCTGGTGATGAACATTTTAAAGCCAATTTTCTATGCACATTCTTTATGATTTCTTTCAGTTAAGTTGGTAGACATAGGATAGCTGGGCCAAAGAATGGACACAGTTACTTCCCCTGGAGAGGCACCAATCTGTATTCTCACTGGCAGTTTAGAAGGTTGCCTGTTTCCCTTGTCCATTGCCAGTACTGGTACTACCATTTTCCTTTAAAAATGTGTAGTATTTTCATGTTGACAACTTTATTCTAAAGGATTAATTTTTTGTGTGTATTTTCATACAATTTTTTTCCTTTCTTTGTAGTATTTCTTACTTTTTTTTTAGTATTTCTTTTACGTTTCTGATAACCTCATAGAGAAAATGGTATCACACTATATTTCTTTGAGCATTAGTGAGGTTAGATATTTTCTCACGTTTTTTAGACATTTTTCTTTAAGTGTTGAATTTACCTGTTTTTTTTTTTTTTTTTTGAAGATGGAGTCTTGCTCTGTCACCAGGCTGGAATGCAGTGGTGCAATCTCGGCTCACTGCAATCTCTGCTCCCAGGTTGAAGCGATTCTCCTACCTCAGACTGCTGAGAAGCTGGGACTACAGGTGTGCACCACCACGCCCAGCTAATTGTATTTTTAGTAGAGATGGGCTTTCACCGTTGGTCAGGTTGGTCTCAATCTCTTGACTTCGTGATCTGCCCACCTTGGCCTCCCAAAGTGCTGGGATTACAGGTGTGAGCCACTGTGCCTGGCCAGTTTACCTGTTTTTCTATTGAGTTTTTTTTTTCTTTACTGACATTTAGGAAATGTTTCCAGATTAAGGTTATTAGCTCCTTGTCATATATATTATAAATATTTCTTTCAGTTTGTAATTGTTCTTTAGCTTTCTTTTTCTTCTTTTTGTTTGCTGGAACAAAACTGTTGAATTTGTAGATATAAGGACAAACCTAGGAATGTGAAGGAATGTGACTTAGTTAGAAGGGGCAGCTTAGTATAGTAGAAAGGTAATTGGATTTGGCATTACAAGTCCTGGATCTAAGTCTGCACTCTGCCACTCACTGGCTCTGTGTTCTTGGGTAAGTCATGCTGTGAACTTCACCATGGGCATAATGGTTTTTGCCATACCTCCCTCTCTGTGGACCTCTGTCAAACACTTGGATTATGCCGTTCATTGTTCTTCACTCTTAAGATACTAAAATAAAAAGATACATTTTCTGCTACTGAGAAACAAATGAAAGAGCTTTGCAAACTGTGGAGTGCTATACAGATGACAGTGCTTTCTCTTGAGAGAGGCTGCATGTAAGCTACTCAAAATATGCTCTTTCAGGACAAATCATTTTTCTGATGGAAAGAAACTTAACTGGAGAGGATGATAGTTATAATAATAACAGAAATAATGCTCACTCAGTGCTTAAGCGAGCCAGGTTCTGAGCTAAGCACCTTATATGGATTAGGTTATTTATTTTTCAGTCACATGTGAGCTTGGCATTGTTATAATCCCCATTTATAAATCAGGAAACAGGTGAAGGAGAGAGAGGTTAAGAAACTTGCCCAAGGTCACACAGTGAGTAAGGAGTGAAACCATGATTCAGACCCAGGCAGTTTGAGCTTAGAAGTCTAAAGTTTTAACCATATTTATAACCATATAAATATAGTAATTCTTACATACTATTATGCTATGCTAAACAATAAGTAAACGTATAGTTAGAGGATATAATAGTCTATAAAGATTTTAAATAATTTTCTTAGTACTTTTAAGCTAACAGCTGTCTGGGGGCATCATCTGTATTTGGTGTTTTTAAGTAAGTGTAGTTATAAGGATTTTTGAACATTCAGAAGAATTTTCTACCATGTGACGTTGGAACAATCATCTTTTATTGTTATTTGATTCTTTCCAGGTTTCTGTTGCTTACAACTCATTAGACTTTGAACCAGAGATATTCTTTGCCTTGGGATCTCCAATTGCTATGTTTCTTACCATTCGAGGAATTGACAGGATAGATGAGAATTACAGCCTTCCTACCTGTAAAGGGTTCTTCAATATTTATCATCCAGTGAGTAACTGATTTTACTTTCTTTCTTAAAACATTTTTTTCTTTTCTTTTTTTTTTTTTTTTTATAAATTTTTTACTTTTTTGTAGAGATGGGGTCTTGCTCTGTTGACCAGGCTGGTATCAAACTCCTGGCCTCAAGTGATCCTTCCATCTCAGCCTCCCAAATTGCTGGGATTACAGGTGTGAGCCTCTGTGCCTGGCGTTTTACTTTCTTTTTTGAACAAGATGAAGAACCTGTCCTCTTTATCCTAATAAATTCTACAAAATCTTGATTTTGTACAGTTCAACTCTCTGTTCTAAGAGTTATAGTCTGACACTTTCCAATAAACTTTTCTACCAAAAGCCTTTGTTCAAGGAAATAATTCTGCTGCCTTGCTTGCAAAGTAACCTTACACACAAACTAGAAATTCTTTTTATAATTGGATTTGAATAAGACGTGGGGAAAAATAAAAATCTCTGATTTGCCATGTATCCATTTTCTTACCCAGCAAAGGCATATAACTCAAAACAGCTTCATAAATCTCTTTTATTCATTTATTCGTAAATTCTTCTATTTATAGCTTGATCCAGTGGCATATAGATTAGAACCTATGATTGTTCCAGATTTGGACCTAAAAGCTGTTCTCATTCCACATCACAAAGGCAGAAAAAGACTTCATTTAGGTAAAAAGCAAATACTATAAAAACTTTTTTTTCCTGTCATTTATAATCTGTAGTGAATTATGAAAATTTTGACACTAAATTGTCTCTGAAGCATTTAAGTGCCTACTATGTTCAGAACTTTTAAACTAAGAATTTGGAAGAGCTGTAACAAAGTTATAAATAAGTTATTTCTCTTTGATGACATTCTAATTGTTAAGATAATTAAGAATGGGGGAAGTTGATAATAAGGCAATAAAATGCATAATTAGATTTTTTTTTTTTTTTTTTTGAGACAGAGTCTCGCTCTGTTGCCAGGCGCCAGGCTGGAGTGCAGTGGCGCGATCTCGGCTCACTGCAGCTTTTGCCTCCCGGGTTCCAGCAGTTCTTCTGCCTCAGCCTCCTGGGTAGCTGGGACTACAGGTGCACGCCACCACGCCCAGCTAATTTTTTTCTATTTTTAGTAGAGACAGGGTTTCACTATGTTGGCCAGGATGGTCTAGATCTCGACCTTGTGATCCGCCCACCACAGCCTCCCAAAGTGCTGGGATTACAGGCTTGAGCCACTGTGCCCGGCCTCATAATTAGATTTTGATAGAGTTTGGTTATAAGTTTTGGAATTAGGCAGAAGAATAATATTTAAAGTAATGACCAGACCATCAAGAAATAAATTTGATGTTTTCTAAGTGAATTGTCATTTTCTTGCTAACTAGACACACTTTCCTATTAAAAAATTTATTAAACATAATAGATTGGTGATTCCAAGTAGAATTTAGGTTTCTCTTTTTCCTGTTAATGGTGTATATTAACCCTACATTTGAAAGTTTGGGTAGAAGGGATGGGAGGGGTAGAAGAGAAGGAAAAGTGATCGTGCACTCTTATGTGAAAGTGTATTTTTTGGTAACATGCTTTTTTGAAATATTTAACTCTTTTGAAGTTAAACTAAGACATGTGTTTGATAAATCAAGAGACCTTGAATTCACACCTGATTATTAGACAACAGTAGAAAAAGTGAAGGAGCAGAGATTTCTTCATTTCTAAGTTGGAGTTTAAGTTGTGATTTTTTCAGAATCTTAAATTCTCCCCTTGAACCCAGGAGGTAAAGGTGGCAGTGAGCCAAGATTGTGCTACTGCACTCCAGGCTGGGCAACAGATTAAGATTCCATCTCAAAAAAAAAAAAAAAAAAAAAAAAAAAATCTTAAATTCTCAAAACCACTATCTGTTTACATTTTTAAATCTTGTAGACCTCTTTTTATTTTTATTTTTTTAACAATAGAGATAGGGTCTCACTCTGTTGCCCAGGCTAGTCTTGAACTCTGGGCCTTAAACGATTCTCCCATCTTGGCTTCCCAAAGTTTTGGAATTACTGGTGTGAGCTACTACTGTGTCTGGCCCCCATGTTTAAATTTACCTTTTTTTTTTTTTTTGAGACGGAGTTTCGCTCTTCTTACCCAGGCTGGAGTGCAGTGGCGCGATCTCGGCTCACCACAGCCTCCGCCTCCTGGGTTCAGGCAATTCTCCTGCCTCAGCCTCCTGAGTAGCTGGGATTACAGGCACACGCCACCATGCCCAGCTAATATTTTGTATTTTTAGTAGAGACGGGGTTTCACCATGTTGACCAGGATGGTCTCGATCTCTTGACCTTGTGATCCACCCGCCTCGGCCTCCCAAAGTGCTGGGATTACAGGCTTGAGCCACCGTGCCCGGCCTTTTTTTTTTTTTTTTAACTGTAGGAATGTGTTTACATTTTTATGGTATTTGAACTTTTTTTATTTGGAGAGAGGATATTTGTAGATTTTGGCTGGATCAAGTTTAGTCATTAAAAAAGAAATAACAGAATGAGACTCTCCATGACATTTTAACATGTTGAGAGTCCTTGGCTGAGCACTCCATATATTTGACATTTAAGAGAGGAAGAAGCAGTCTTATCTTGTCTGAGAAGAGTGTTAACTTGTAATTTTTGTGATGCAGAAGTTTACTCAGTGACTAATGAACTTGTGCCATCTTAATCTCTTTAGAATTGAAAGAAAGTCTCTCTCGTATGGGATCTGATTTGAAGCAGGGTTTTATTAGCTCTCTCAAAAGTGCTTGGCAGACATTAAATGAGTTTGCCCGTGCTCATACCTCTTCAACTCAGTTGCAAGAAGAATTGGAGAAGGTGGCCAATCAGATCAAAGAAGAAGAAGAAAAGCAAGTCGTTGAAGGTAAATTTGACATTTGAGGCATTTGCTAATACAAATATTTTATATGAACGTAACACTTAAAAGTTATATAATGATGCATTTCCTTTCTAGACTTTTTTGTTAAATTATAGAAACCCTTTAAAGGAAACAGTACTGTCAGTCGCATTACTTCAAAACCCATGTCATCTTTTTTTAGTGGGTTTTTACCTGATAGTTACTGAACTATTTCCTCTGCAGTTTAAAAATTTTATTGAGGCCGGGCGCGGTGGCTCAAGCCTGTAATCCCAGCACTTTGGGAGGCCGAGGCGGGTGGATCACGAGGTCAAGAGATCGAGACCATCCTGGTCAACATGGTGAAACCCCGTCTCTACTAAAAATACAAAAAATTAGCTGGGCATGGTGGTGTGTGCCTGTAATCCCAGCTACTCAGGAGGCTGAGGCAGGAGAATTGCTTGAACCCAGGAGGCGGAGGTTGTGGTGAGCCAAGATCGTGCCATTGCACTCCAGCCTGGGTAACAAGAGTGAAACTCTGTCTCAAAAAAAAAAAAAAAAAAAAAAAAAAAAATTTTATTGAGATTGTTAAGGCCAGAGTGGAATTTCTGAGATGAGCACTCAGTTTGTTTTAGTGTTTGCATTTTAAAGACTCACTCTGAGAAGTTTTCTTTCTAATACCGTTGTTTAACTATGTTACAGAGTTATGCAATGCTAGGTCGTTGTGCTGTGATGTTCTTGACTTTTTCAGATTCTAATCCTGTTTCCTTTTTTTCTACAATGCTTTCTCACCCCTTATCTTCACAAATCCTCTCATCTTGTTGGCTCTTTCTCCTCTCTCTTGGGTAACCAGCCTCTCTTCCCCTGGCTCTTTGGAGGAATGGGGTGTGAGCCTGGTAGCTCCTCAGGTTGCTACGTGTGTCAAGCAGTATTCTCATTGAGCCCAGAAAGTCAGCTAAAGTCAAAGGATAATGATTAAGTGATTGACTTTGATATTGAAATGGTTTAAATTCTAGCAGAAAAGGTTGTTGAAAGTCCAGATTTTTCCAAGGATGAGGACTACTTAGGGAAGGTTGGAATGTTAAATGGAGGCCGCCGAATTGACTACGTTCTTCAAGAAAAACCAATAGAGAGTTTTAATGAATATCTTTTTGCTCTTCAGAGTCACTTATGCTATTGGTAAGTGTTCTTAAATTTGGTAACATTTGAGTGGGCTTTAGGTGCTAGCACATGCAACAATTTTAGTTTTAGTGAGCTTCTTTTACTGATAAATGTGCTGTGAATATTCATTGGAACTCATATTCAGAATCATTATTTTTCCCCTTTAGTTATCCACCAGATGGCAGTATGTCATCTGTTTTCGACCAAAGACCCTTGGTTCTTGCACACCGTTTTCATGGGAATGCCTTTCACAGTAGGTGCGGTAGGGACTTTGAAATGCCATTCTTTCCTGTATCCCTGTCACCAAGGAGAATTGCAACACAGCTATTTTGGCGCTAATCATTATCCATTTAGTTTTTTTCTTTTTTTCTTTTTTTTTTTGCCCCAAGATCCAACTATGAGCTTTTTACCATTTAGTTTTTAAGGACAGCTCTGAGATTACGCTGCTTTATTTATTACACTGAGATTACATTGCTGTCATTTGCCCTTCTTACAGTTGAACAGAATAGAACCTGCATTTTCTACCATTGTGCATAGAAGTTAATTTCTACTAATTGTTTCTTAAGTAAGTGTGCTTTTTCTTTTCATAGGGAATCTGAAGATACTGCTCTGTTATTACTTAAAGAAATTTATCGAACAATGAACATTAGTCCAGAACAGCCCCAGCATTGATCAGACTTCAGTTTTACTGTGTGAGTTTATCCTTATTGAATGTACACATTCTGAATGTTTGCGCTCTCAAATCTGTTGTATGGAGTTGATGTTGACTGATTTTGCTTTTTTCTGTTTCCTCTGAGTTTTTGTTGTTTTATTGTTTTAAAAAATTCACAATAGAGACATTTAGGAAGAGAATTGGTTTGCAATTTATATTTCTGACTTATTACAGTCTTCTTTCTTTCTTTTTTTAAATGAGATAGAGTCTCACTCTGTCGCCCAGGCTAGAGTGCAGTGGTTGCAGTCCTGGCACACCACAACCTCAAACTTCTGGGCTCAAGTGATCCTCTCACCTCAGACTCCTGCAGTATTGGGATTACAGGCGCAGCCACTGCACCCATCACTATCTGTTTGGCTTCGAAGCCCACATTTTTTTTTTTTTTTTTGAGATGAAGTCTCACTCTGTTGTCTAGGCTGGAGTGCAGTGGCACAATCTTGGCTCATTGCAACCTCTGCCTCCCAGGTCCAAGCAGTTCTCCTGCCTTAGCCTTCCCATTAGCTGGGACTACAGGCGACTGCCACCATGCCCGGCTAATTTTTTGTACTTTCAGTAGAGATGGGGTTTCACCATGTTAACCAGGATGGTCTTGATTCCCTGACCTCGTGATCTGCCCGCCTCGGCCTCCCAAAGTGCTGGGATGACAGGCGTGAGCCACCGCGCCCGGCCTACAGTCTTCTTTCTAAATTTACAAAGAATTTGAGTTCTTTTATTTTTAGTTTCTTTCTTTCTTTCTTTCTTTCTTTCTTTCTTTTTCTTTCTTTCTTTCTTTTTTTTTTTTTTTAAAGAGATAGGGTCTCACTATGTTGCCCAGGCTGGAGTGCAGTGGCTATTCACAGGCGTGATCCCACTACTGATCAGCACGGGAGTTCTGACCTGCTCTGTTTCTGACCTGGCCAGTTCACCCCTCCTTAGGCAACCTGGTGGTCCCCCACTCCCGAGAGGTCACCATATTGATGCTGAACTTAGTGCGGACACCAGATCAGTATAGCGCACTACAGCCCAGAACTCTTGAACTCAAGGGATTCTCCAGCCTCAGCCTCCCGAGTAGTTAGGACGATAGGCATGTGCCACTGTGCCTGGCTTTTAGTTTCTTTTTAAAATAGATTCCCAAGAATATCAGTTAGGAATTCCTTTGGCTACAGGTCACAGAACGCAGTTTACAATACATTAAACAAATAGAGGTTTATTTTTCTTCTATAACAAGAAGGGTTCCTCTGTTGAAGGACTCTACCAGACACCTGGAATGCTCGAATCTTTCCCCCTGAATGTTGACTCTTGCTGCCTCATAGTTACAAGATGCCTTCATAGTTGCAGATACCATATCTATATTCACAACACGAATAAGAGGGGTTAGGGTAGTACTGCTCACATCTGTCACTCTTAATTAGGGAAGCAGAAGCTTGTTCAAAAATTTACTCATAGCTATTGACTAGGCCTGTATCTAACATCCAATGTCTTGAGACTGTATGAAAGATTGTAAAAGTGATGGTTTGCGTATTCCCAATCTTTATAGAGGGAAGGAACAGAGAAGGAGGTTAAGTCTGTGATGGGTCAGCTGACCTGCAAGTCAGCCATACTCTGTATTCCTGACTGTCCTCCTGAGACACCAGATACCCATATTTCATCACTAGGTTATGCATCACTTTTAAAAATAAGTAATGTGTTTTTTTTAAAAAAAAAGTTGGAAATTTTAAAGCCTTTTAAAGAAGCAGATACAAAGTGCTGAGCTCTATGTTCCTGAAATCAAAAGAAGTTCCTGCCAGTATTGGTTTTCTAATAGTAAGTGGTAAATGAAGATTCCTTCAGCCTCATCTTCTACCTTGTTTTAGAGAGGTAACCACTTTTATTAGGGCTTCCTTAAAGAAATTTTCTGGCTCCATTTCCAAAATTAAACTTGTAACAAAGTAAAATAAAACTAAAGTGTAGGCCAGACCTGGTGGCTCACACGTGTAATCGCAGCACTTTGGGAGGCTGAAGCGGGTGGATCACGAGCTCAAGAGATTGAGACCATCCTGGCCAACGTGGTGAAACCCCATCTCTACTAAAAATACAAAAATCAGCCAGGCGTTGTGGCAGGGGCCTGTAGTCCCAGGTACTCGGGAGGCTGAGGCAGGAGAACTGCTTGAACCCAGGAGGTGGAGATTGCAGTGAGCCGAGATTATGCCACGGTACTCCAGCCTAGTAACGAGTCGTGCTGCTGACCCGTGTGTCCCCTCCGCCGGGAATCCTCCGGTCCGAGAGTGACAAAAACTCTTCTGAAAGTGTGGCATCCTCTTGCCCCCCTGCACCCCCACCAGGAGCCACAATCCTGAGCCGCTAGCAGTCAGTCATCTTGGATCTCTGTCTCCCCCAGAAATTGTTAAATACCATTTTTATCTACATTTCTATTATTAGTGAAGTTGAGCTCTTTGGTGTCTTAACTGGCTGATAATACTTCTTTTCAGTTGAGTGTTCTTGACTTTTACGCATTTTCTTGGAGGTATAGGTACGGTCCTTTTCTTTCTTACGGATTTGTAATTATGATATTTAAGGATATTAACCTTTGTCATTACAAGTATTTTTTTCCAGTTGAAATTAGCGTTTTATGTTTGCTTATGCTTTGGATATTTTTGGAACAGGACTGAGGGGAGCATGTTTTAAAAATACATAGCCCTCGGCCAGGCACAATGGCCCACACCTGTAATCCCTGTACTTTGGGAGGCCGAGGCAGACAGATCACCTGAGGTCAGGAGATCGAGACCAGCCTGGCCAACATGGTGAAACCCCATCTCTACCAAAAATACAAAAATTAGCTGGGTGTGGTGGTGGGTGCCTGTAATTCCAGCTACTTGGGAGGCTGAGGTAGGAGAATTGCTTGAACCCGGGAGGTGAAAGTTGCCCTGACCCAAGATGGCGCCACTCTACTCCAGCCTATGTGACAGAGCGAGACTCTGTCTCAAAAAAAAAAAAAAGCTGTCTTTTATGATTATTTTTTAGATATTTACATTTATTTTCTTTTAATTCTTTTTTTAAATTTGACTTTGTAATTTAGAAGAGTAAGGTGTAGAGAGCAATTTAACTTTTTCTTACATAATCATTTCTGTCTGTGCCATATATTGAAAAATGTAACCTTTTGCCGGGCGCGGTGGCTCAAGCCTGTAATCCCAGCACTTTGGGAGGCTGAGGCGGGTGGATCACGAGGTCGAGAGATCGAGACCATCCTGGTCAACCTGGTGAAACCCCGTCTCTACTAAAAATACAAAAAATTAGCTGGGCATGGTGGCACGTGCCTGTAATCCCAGCTACTCAGGAGGCTGAGGCAGGAGAATTGCCTGAACCCAGGAGGCGGAGGTTGTGGTGAGCCGAGATCGCGCCATTGCACTCCAGCCTGGGTAACAAGAGTGAAACTCCGTCTCAAAAAAAAAAAAAAAAAAAAAATGTAACCTTTTGTCATTGGCTTAATGTTTTTATCATATGCCAAATATTTTGCTGTTGTTTGACATTTTAATCAATATTTGTTTTCTAGGCTTTCTTCTCTCTTCTAGTGATTTATTTGTCTATGATACTTCATTGGTTTCAAGTCATATATTTTCTACATTTTAACATCTTTAAATTTGTAATGCATCTTAAAATCAGCTGTGGGGGCTGGTGCAGTGGCTCATACCTGTAATCCTAGCTCTGTGGGAGGATTACTTGAGCCCAAGAGTTTGAGACCAGCCTGGCCAACACAGTGAAACCTTAAAAAAAAAAATTTAGGTCAGCTCTTACCTTAACAGAAGTTGAGTTCTTTATGAGAAGCCATACTTTTTTTTTCTGCTGGTCACTGGGGGAAGGGCTCTACCAACCTGCCTCTGCTTAAGTTAATTTCTCCACCTGAGATTTCTTACAACTATGCTGATAGTGTGAATTCAGCCCCCGAAATTTGCAGGGGTAGGGCAGTTGGTTCAGATACTGGAGTTTTTGTTCCCTCCTTGCACCGTCAAGGAGGAGGCATGCAGGCCTCTTTGCCATCCTTCTGCGTGTAGTTGTCAGCTTTTATCCCTCATTGACACTACAAATGTTTGGTAGCCCCACTCTCTGTGAGGGTCTCTCTTTTGAGATTCCCTTTCTGGCCATCTTTTTATGGTATATAACAGTGAAATGTCTTACAATCGTTATCTTAGATTTGGTGAAATATGGTGTTTTAATAATTGTAATTTTATACTTTTTAATATCTGGCAGTACAAATTCTCGGTATACTATGGTCTTCACAGTTAATCCCAAATGAATTTCAAAGTAATTTAAGTTCCCCTGACACTCTCTCCCCCAACAAAACAAAGCAAAACCAAACCAAAACAATAGTAATTCTAGGATTTTGCCATCACCTGATATGAAAAACTCAGTAAGAATCTTCTATTTCACATATGATTCGTTCACTGTCAGTGTTTTATTTCTTCTTATATTTGGCCATAAAATTTAGGCGAAAATTTAAGTTTCTAATACTATACTAATATCATAAAATAATCCATTTAAAATGTTAATCATTTTATACGTGGTTCATTCAAACATAGGTCAGTTTTGCTAAATAGTTGTTTTAGTGTATGTCCTTTTAGTCCTCTGTAGGATTGTTCTTTGAAAAGCTGCAGATTGGCTGGGTGTGGTGGCTCATCCTGTAATTCTAGCACTTTGGAGGCTGAGGCAGGCAGATAGCTTGAGCTCAGGAGTTCGAGACCATCTGAGTAACATAGCGAGACCTCATCTCTACTAAAAGTAAAAAAAACACAAAAACCATTGGGGTGTGATGGTGTGCACCTGTAGTCCCAGCTACTTGAGCGGATGAGGTGGGAGGATTGCTGGAATTTAGGAGACTGGGGCTGCAGTGAGCTGTGATCACACCACTGCACTCCAACCTGGACTGTAGGGTAAGACCCTGTCTCAAATATAAATAATTAAATAAAAAATAAGGCCAGGTGTGGTAGTTCACACTTGTAATCCCAGCACTTTGGGAGGCCTAGGTGGGTGGATCACAAGGTCAGGAGACCAAGACCATCCTGGCCAACATGGTGAAACCCCATTTCTACTAAAATACAAAAAAAAAAAAAAAAAAAAAATTAGTGGGCCTTGGTGGTGCACGCCTGTAGTCCCAGCTACTTGGGAGGCTGAGGCAGGGAAATCGCATGAACCCGGGAGGTAGAAGTTGCAGTGAGCCCAGATCATGCCATTACACTCTAGCCTGGTGACAGAGCGAGACTCTCTCTCCACATAAACAAACCAACCAACCTACCCTCAAATTAACATGACAGGTAATTTAGATAAAAGATAACTAACTTTATCTTTTATTAATACTTTATTTTAGCTAGGTGCGGTGGCACATGCCTGGAATCCCATCACTTTGGGAGGCCAAGGCAGGCAGATCACAAGGTCAGGAATTTGAGACCAGACTGGCCAACATGGTGAAACCCTGCCCCTACTAAAATACAAAAATTGGCTTGGCGTGGTGGCACCTGCCTGTAATCCCAGCTACTCAGGAGGCTGAGGCAGGAGAATCGTTTGAACCCAGGAGGCGGAAGTTGCAGTGAGCCAAGATCTCTTTTAATTTGCAATATCTGTCTTAAATTTAAAAAATTGAGACTCTGTCTCAAATTAAAAAAATTTTTAAAAATATTTTGAGAAGGGGTCTCACTCTCTGTTACCCAGATTGGAGTGCAGTGGCACGGTCTGGGTTCATAGCAGTCTCTGCCTTCCAGGCTCAAGTGATCCTTCCAGCTCAGCATCTGGAGAGGCTGGGACCACAGGTGTGTGCCACCATGTCCAGCTAATTTTTTTGTATTTTTTGGTAGAGATGGGGTTTCCCCAAGTTGCCCAGGCTGTTCTGGAACTTCTGAGCTCAGATGATCCAGCCGCGTTGGCTTTCCAAAATGCTGGGATTACAGGCAGGAGCCATTACACCTGTCCATAACCAACTTTAAATTGTGTCATTTACATTTTGTACTGGCTTTGTTATGAAGATTATCATGCAGGTTAATCTTACTGAGTGTTCCCTGGGCACTCTTATCCCTTTAGAAAACCTGAGGACTTGTTCATGGGCTGTTGTCTTTGGAGGCATTTGCACTATTTGTCAGTAACGTTGAACACTGGATTGTCCGTTCTTTTACTTCAGAAAATACAACGATGCATGATATTTGACTGTAAGTTTGTAAAGCTCACTGAGGTTTCTTTTTTTTTTCAAGACTTTCTTATCTGCACAGAAAGTCCCAGTGTAACTTCCATTGCTGAGAAAATCCTCAGAAGGTATTCCCATTTTGCTCCTGTGATGGATGACAGAAGAGTGAGTCATCGACAGTTACTCAGCCACAATTCTCGGATACAGGGATTCATTTAAAAGACAGTACACAGAACTAAGACAGTGAAAAAAATCAGTACCACATTTGGACAGTATAGGTGAGAAAACATAATTATAAAAATGATGCCATGAAAAATTCCAGATCAGTTTAGTCGTATAGTTGTCAAAGTTATGTGTAATATCAATGAAGAAATATTTGTAGCATGTAAACAGTTATTTCTGTTTCTTAAAAAGTATTGTTAGTGGGCTATTAAACTTGGATTTTTCTTTTTATTAATGAAGTATGTTCTTTTTATTCAAGTATGAACTGTTGAGAAACTATAGTAATACGATTTTTAAGGGATTTATGTTCTACTTTAAATGTGAATTGTATTTCTGAGCTGCCTTAATGCAAGATCATTTATATTTGCTAAGAGGAAATAATCGAGATCACTTGTATCCCAACTGATTCTGAGGTTTTATAAAGCCCTCAAGCTATCGCTGAGAGCCTGATTGTGGAAGGAAGTGAGATGCACCTTATTTTCCTGAAGTCCTGTGAAGCGCTCTCCTAGCACGTCCATTTCCAGGAGGAGAGGCAAGCAGATAAGAGGTTTTCCATTTTGTCATCCAAGGTAGCTATGCAATTGCCTTGTTGTTGAAGTTCCAATAATGTGAAAACCAAAGTAGAGGTTTTCTTCTTCTTCCTCTTCTTCTTTTTTTTTTTGCTTTGTATTAATTTCACTTATACCAAAGTGTTTGAAAGTATGAAATGTATTGCTTCTGGGCTATGTAAGGCTATTTCATGAAAGACTGCTTTGTAATATTTCATTGTGTTTTACTATAAATTCAAATTATCCAATTATTTTCCTAATACTACATGGGAATGCTGATTTTCTTCTTTTGTTATGTAGTGGAAACATTTTGCATTACTTACATAGTTCTCATGGAACATGGAAATTTTTGAAAGTGATATATGATACACTTTTTGTGTATATATTCTAATTAGCATGAATAAAACAGTAACATTAATGCATTTTTTTTTAAAACAGCAAACTTCTGTATTTCTCTTGTCTTCCTTCAAAGTATCCTGATGAGTTCAGTGTTTATTCCCCTTTCATTGTGAGTATCTGCTTATGTGTCAATACATAATATTAGCATTGGCTCCTAATGGTAGAATTAGAACAGAATTGTAGAGCTGTAACTGACTCTAGACAACATATATTTCAGCCACCTCATTTGACAGCTGAGGCCAGGACACTAAATGCCTTTCCCAGACTGGGTAGTGGCAGATCTGTGATGGAATATGGTTTTCTTGATTCCCTTTCAGCCTTCGTTTCTCTTTGGACTACTACTTTTTAGTTAATTTTCACTTGACTTCCCAATGCTGATGAAATAAAAAAAAATGAGGGTTATTTATATATATTTTAATAAAATCCAGTTTGATTTTTCAACTTCAAAACTTTCTGGTTTTGTGTCATTCAGCCTGTTTTCTGAGTAATGGGCAGAGAAGGACCAGGATTCATAGAAGCAGCATGTGGCAGCCGAGTGGCAGCAGTCTTCTCCTTTTGTTTTAATACTTGAGGACACAGAAAATAGAATTTTTGGGTGACTCTGCCTGTGGACATATACATACTACATATATGTATGTACATACACACATATACACATATGTATGTACATACATATATACACACACATATGTATGTATTACTATTCAGTCTCTTAAAAAACAAAAAACAGTGAGTTTCCTTGGGGCAGAGTCTATGTGTATGAACATATTGTTCACTGTTGTAACCACCATGCAGGATTTAAGTCTATAAACTAGGTGAGAGTCCAACTGCCGAGCGAAGCTTGCCCTCCACCTCTCCTCAGGAGAAACTCATCCCCTGACAATCTCCCCTCCAAGCCCCTAATCTGGTTTAATGCTTTCCTTTTCCCAGATAAAGAAAGTCATGTCTATTTATTCCAAAAGTGTTTCATGTGTAGAGTTGGGCACAAAAATTGAAAAGCACTAGCATCTGAAATCAAAGGTCAAAGAGTGGTCATAGTACTAATGATGACACCCAGACCTCGTCTGCTATGTCAGCGTGCTGTATGACAAGAGGAACCTGCTTTCCAAATCTGTCGGACATGTGTGCTTCTTGAATCCAACCAGATAAGCATGTTTTCTCAAAACCACAGTATGATTATAAAACAAGGAAACTGCATAGATGAGAGTGGTTTTTGAGGTATGTTACTGGAAAGGTGTGATCTATATAGAGCCTTGAATATGAAAAGGTGGAGATGCCACTCTCTTGGCAGGGATGGTCATGTATTTGAAATAGTAGTGCACAACATTTGGTCTCATGATAGGAGTACTGAAGATTATCCCAGAAAACCTAGGATGATTGGTATTTATAGTACCATTGTTTCAGGTTTTTATGACTTGAGCCATCTTACTGTCTTAATGCTGTACTTTAGTGTTTACCAAGCAATTTTGCGGTGGAAACGTGATTGCCCATGTAAATTTTGCCATTGGGAAGAGGGCAAATTGAACTTAGACAATGAGTGTTTTGGTTTTCCTTCAAGTTATAGTTCTCATTGTAACTTAATAAGTTGGCATTCTGGCTTAGAGTCATTTTCCCAGGTCTGGGTCCTCAGAGGAGAGTAGATAGAACCCTTTTCCTCTGTGAGGTGGGGTGCTGACATTGTATTCTTGCTGTTGACAGTCTCCCTGCAGTGCACGGGATGGGCTCTCAGCTAACCTGTCTTTGTGACATGTCTATAATACTTTTCAGGGGGTTATCAGTCTTATCCTGCCGTTTCATCTCCTAATTGAGCCTACCAAAACTTAATAGCATAATAAAGAGCTCTGTGCAAGATCTTTCCCCCAACCTCTCAGCAAAGCGTTTTTGTTTTGTTTTTGCTCAGTTTTCTCTATCATGAAATTCCTTAACCTTATAGAATAGTTGTGAGGATTAAATGAAAATATGAATAAAATATCTATCATGGTGCTCGGCACACAGTAGGCACTCAGAATGTTAGCTAATTATTACTACTGTGGTTCTTTTACCATGAGCGCTTGAGTCTGGGGAAGACCCAGGCCTTCATTCCAGGTCACTACCCCTTCCAGTCCTCCCTGGGGAGAGCTTTGGCCAGGTTTCTTGTGGTTGAGCCCTGCCAGGGAGAGCACCTTAGAGGCCTCTGAGATGTCTGCAGAGGTGTGAGGTGCGCAAGTCTGCAGGAGGCACAGTCATTGGAAAGGGGTGAGGAGCTGTGGAACAGGTGGGCTGGGTAGCTGCCTCCTGACTTGCATGTAATGCTTGCTTCATGCAAGTCAAGGGGCTCTTACACAGCACTTTTGGGTAACTTCTTTGTGCCTTGATTCTCTAAACTCATTTTGGGATAAGGAACAAGAAAACACATATTTTTTTTCCTTCTTATATTCTGCCCTCTCTTCTTCCTGATACTGTTTTCTGCTTAAAAACAGCAGCTCTTGCAGATTTTCCAAATGTGTTGGTCCCACAGAACACTGATAATAATGTCATGTTGTTAGCATTAGTGGGAGCTGGGGAAATAATGCTGCCTCTTTTTTAAATACTTGTTTCAGCTTCAGATCAAGTGAAATGAGTTTCATATATTTCGGTATATGAAATTGTATGATGATATATAAAACAGGAGTTATCCGTTGTGATAGCTTAATATCAACTACAATATTAAACATGTGGCTGGGCGCGGTGGCTCATATTTATGTTCCCAGCACTTTGGGAGGCTGAGGCAGGTGGATCACCTGAGGTCGGGAGTTCGAGACCAGCCCGACCAACATGGAGAAACCCCATCTCTACTAAAAATACAAAATTAGCCGGGTGTGGTGGCGCATGCCTGTAATCCCAGGTACTCAGGAGGCTGAGGCAGGAGAATTGCTTGAATCTGGAAGGCGAAGGTTGTGGTGATCTGAGATCATGCCATTGAATTCCAGCCTGGGCAACAAGAGCAAAACTCTGTCTCAAAAAAAAAAAAAAAAAAAGTATACTGCCAGACTCACTGAAATATATAAAATTGTATGACACATAAAACAGGCCAGGGGTTACTGAGGACACATCCATGAGATCATGGGCAATGCTACATATTTGTTGGTGGATGTGCTGCAGTTCAGGTTCATGGACAGGTGGGACTGGTGTGTTTGGGATAACCCACCTTGTTTTTCTTTCATTTCTTGTATTAAATAGTTGTTTTTAAAAGACCTAACTATGGAATTTTCACAAATACTCAAAAGTATGGAGAATGGTACAGTGAATCCCCATGTGCCCTTTTCCCAGTGTCAGTGGTGGTGTCAGTAATATGATTTGGCTCTGTGTCCCTACCCAAATCTCATCTTGAATTGTAATCCCCACATGTCAGGGGAGGGCCCTGGTGGGAAGTGATTGGATCATGGAGGCTGTTTCCCCCATGCTGTACTCATGATAGAGAGTTTTCACAAGATCTGATGGTTTTAAAAGTGGCAGTTTTCCTTGCATTCTTCTCTCCTGCCACCTTGTGAAGAAGCTTGCTTCCCCTTTCGCCGTGATTGTAAGTCTCTTGAGGTCTCCCCAGCCATGCAGAACTGTGAGTCAGTTGAACCTCTTTTGTTTATAAATTACCCAGTCTCAGGTAGAACCTTGATAGCGGTGTGAAAACAGACTAATTCAGTCAGGGATCTGAAAGGTAAAGAGATGTGGCCAGGTGAAGATGGAGAAAGGACAGTGTATTCCAGACCCGTGGAAGCATATGAGGTGGGAAAAAGCATCACAACTTGGGTAACTGAAGAAATTAGGTTGTTAAGCACGAAATGTAGAGAAAGCTATATGAATGTGAGTGCGGTTTTCATTAAACAATTTTTAAAGAAAGGATTTCTAGTGGTGGTTTTATTTTTGCAGCCACTTAATAGCATTTACTCTAATTGAAAGGAGCGCAGTTTGGAATATTGGAAAGTGCTTGCTACCAGCTGAGATGCATTACTCTCCAATGCCTCTCAACACCTGTGCCCAGCTGTGTCTTTGAGGCCTATTTGCTCCCCTTTTCAGGGTATATTTACTAGTCAGGAGTTGTAAAACTATTTTGAAGAGCACTTCTGACCCGAGAGCAACTTCAAGTGAAGGAGGCTGTTGTAGTTCCCTGGCTGTTACCTCCTGGAAGACAGCTGGGGAGGAGAACTCATTCGTTTGGGGTGCTGACTGTGTCTTAGGCGCTATACGAGCTCTAGCTCTTGCCTGTAATCTTTACAGAGGCGATTGAGGGAGTTGTCATCTTCATTGTTTTACAGAGGAGAGAACCAAGGCTCTTAGAAGCTAGTCATCTGGCACAAGGCCAGTTAATGGCAGGTCAGAATAAAGAAAAGCTGTGCTTGTGTCTCAAACATAAAAATAAAGGGAAACCGCTACTATAGAAAGATGTATTTTCAAATACTTGCAAATTGCCTGTCTCTTTTTGCAAACTCTTAGGCAGTCAAAGCCCATTTAACTTTTTTTTAACGTGGGAGTAAAGACCTTGTATTAATGAAGATTCCCAAATCATTCTAAACAGCATAAAGGCCAGGCACGGTGGCTCACGCCTGTAATCCCAACCCTTTGGGAGGATGAGGTGGGAGGATTACTTGAGTCCAGTAGTTTAAGACCAACATGGGCAACATAGCAAGACCCTGCCTACAAAAAATAAAAAACAAAATTACCTGGATGGTGGCTTGTGCCTTAGTCATAGCTAAGGAGGTCGAGGCTCTAGTGAGCTGTGATCGCGCCACTGCACTCCAGCCTGAGTGACAGAGCAAGACTCTGTCTCTTCAAAAAAATTAATAAACAGGATCCAGATATTTGTATAACTACCCTTTGAACCGAAAAGGGAGGAATACATGCAAGATGATCTATTTATCTTCAAAAAAGAGCGTGGAAAGTGTTGACCTAGGCTGTCACCAAGTTTCTTAGTGGTCACTGCTGGCCTTCTTGTCCTTGGGTTGACCCCCTTCCAAACTCATTTCGTTCTCTGGTTTTCCTTTAGCCCAGCTGATGCCCACATGAGACCCACAACTGCAGTCTGTCTGGAAACCTCTGCCCTTTGGCTCATCCTTAAAAGGATGGCTCCTTCCTGGCTCCCCTGAACCATAGGATGGGAGGAGCTGATTTCCTGTGTTCAGAATTCCCTGTCCTTCCCTGCCTTCCTCCAGCCTTTCTCCCAGCCGGACTTGCCTTCTGCTCCCTCTGCGTGAACCAAGCTAGGTTATTCATTCCACTCTTTTGTCTCAAAGGACATTAAAGGGGAGGCACACCCAGAGTTCCCAGAACAAGCATATTAGAGTGCTTCCTCTCCCTTTCCTGGCACCTGCAGCCCGCTTCTGCAGCCCATGCTGTCCTCAGCCTTGCAGCCCCTTTCCTCAACAAAATGGGAACGGTGGAATTGCAGAGCACATTGTAGCACAGCTGGGCCACGTGAACATCCATAAGCTGAGGAAGGGGTGTGAATGACGGCTTCGCCCTCTGTTTCCTGGTTCCCACAGCATGCCATGTTAGCTGAGAGAGGAGATTCCAGTAAGCAGCCAGTGACATAGGGAGAGGCCCTTGTCCAAAATGTGCAGACATCTCATGAGATGGTTTTGCTAGGGCAGGAAGTACACGTTTGCTCAAGGACTTTGGAGTTAGTGCTCTTTTTCTCATAGAAATACAACATTGGAAAGCTTTTCCCTGTGGAAAACTTTAAAACTTCCCCTCAAATCATTATCTTGTGTCAGAACGCTTAATTTGGTTTCTTTAATTAATACTCATGATCAATTTTACTAGATAGACTTTCTGGATAGCATCCAGAAATTCTTAGTGTGATACTCCTTTTCTTTCATTCTCGTTAGAACTTTGGCAGTGCCTTGAAATCTCCTTCTAGCTTGTTTTCTTCCATGTGAGTCTGTGAGAGAGAGACAGAGATTTTATTTCACTCAGTGTTGGGGTGGCATCTCTCTTTAGAGCCTCATATTTGGAATAGACAGTTGTAGTGCAGGGTTGAGATTTTTTCTTTTTTTTTTGAGATGAAGTCTCACTCTGTCACCAAGGCTGGAGTACTGTGGCATGATTTCAGCTCACTGCAACCTCTGCCTCCCAGATTCAAGCATTTCTCTTGTCTCAGCCTCCTGAGTAGCTGGGACTACAGGTGCCCACCACCACACCCAGCTAATTTTTGTATTTTTAGTAGAGGCAGGCTTTTACCATGTTGGTCAGGCCGGTCTTGAACTCCTGACCTCAGGTGATCTGCCCCCGTCGGCCTCCCAAACTGCTGGGATTACAGGTGTGAGCCACCATGCCCAGCCGAGTTTTTTTCTTTTTTGAGACAGTCTCCCTCTGTCACCCAGGCTGGAGTGCAATGGTACAATCTCAGCTTATTGCATCCTCCGCCTCTTGGGTTCAAACGATTCTCATGCCTCAGTCTAACAGTAGCTGGGACTACAGGTACGCACACCACCCCCAGCTACTTTTTTGTATTTTTAGTATAGATGAGGTTTCACCATGTTGGCCAGGCTGGTCTCAAACTCCTGACCTCAGGTGATCTGCTTGCCTTGGCCTCCAAAGTGTGGGGATTACGGGCATGAGCCACTGTCCTGGGCTGAGATTTTTTTCTTGATGCTGTGTCTCATTTAACACAGGTGTGGTTCATCTGACTTTAGTAAAAATTCATTTTCTGATACCACTTTTCATTTTCTAATACATTTTAGAATTTAGCCAGATACTTCTACATTTTTGCCCGTTTTTCAAATCAGTTTTGTTAATATCCAAATCTTCCATGACTGTGACCTTGGATGACTGTGTATGACTATCTCCCTCTGCCATCACTTTTTATTGCCCGGGTCCTATGGAGTTTTACCCTCTATATAATGAGGATAATTTTGTTAGGTGACAATAATAGTCTGTTAACCTCAACTGTTGTCAAATATAATGAGTTTTCTATTGATTTTGAGACTCAATAAGAAAAAATAAATTAAGTCTTCTTTAGAAGAAACATGTTAAGATTAAGGTTTCAGAATCCTTGGGGATGTCTATAGTCAGACACGTGCTGCTTATGTGTGAAGAATTCAGTCTGGTGGCTGGGGTTTTAGAGGCATATCTGTCACCACTTTCTTTGCTGCTGAGAGGAGAACATCAACATTCTGCTTCATGGCATATCTGAAAGTTCTGGAAAGCATTCTTGAATTGCAGGAGGGATCATGGGGAGTCAACTGGACCTAAATTCTCATTTGCCAAGATCCAAAAAGAAATGAACATTTAAAAAGTTTTTATTTTATCGATGTTTAAATTTGCATAGTATTAATCCCAACCAGCTTGAAGGTGGTCACCTTTTACTTTTATGTTGAGAGTTAAGTCTCCCATTTTTTTTAGCTGTGGAAGAAATTGCTGTACAGATTTTCTTCTGGTGAACATTTGGCAACTTAAGAACATGAAAAGGACATAGGCAATTCATTAGGGAAAAAAAAAACCTAGTTAAAGAAGTTGTTTATCCTCATTGTCTCAAAAACGTAAAATTTAAAAAGGGGTGTCTTTAACTGCTCTTATTAGTAAATAAGAGATAGGCTCACAAGCTCATGCATTGCTATTGGGAATATCAGTTGGTGCTTCTTTTCCAGAAAATGGTGTAATACGTATCAAGAGCCTTAAAATGATCTATATCTTTTTAGTCCAATAATTGAACTTTCAGAAGTAGAGTCTTTAAAAAATAATGGACAGGGCAGGGCACCGTGGCTCACGCATGTAACCCCAGCACTTTGGGAGGCTGAGGCAGGTGGATCACTTGAGGTCAGGAGTTCGAGACCAGCCTGGTGATCATGGTGAAACCCCATCTCTACTGAAAATACAAGAATTAGCTGGGTATGATGTTGTGCGCCTGTAATTCCAGCTACTAGGGAGGCTGAGGCAGGGGAATTGCTTGAACTCGGGAGGTGGAGGTTGCAGTGAGCTGAGATCGCACCTCTGTACTCCAGCCTGGATGACAGAATGAGACTCTGTCTCAAAAAAAAAAAAGGACAAAAATTTATATATGCTGGATTATTCATCATGGGAAGTTTATAGCGTAGAAACCTGGAATCAGATGTTCACTGTGGTTAAAATAAGATGGTCAGTTTGGGAAGAAGTTGGAGGAAAGAAGGGAGGATGCCTTGAAATGTCACAAATTTCTAGTCTTGGTCACAGATGTCTTATCAGACAATAAAAACCCATGGACACATCAATGCATTATTTCTGTAACTAGAAAAACAACTCAAATGCAACGCTGTTATTGGCAACTTGGCAGCACCATCTGTATAAAGTTAGCACAGCAGACAGAGGCAGAGTGCTGCCTGAAATAACAGAGTGGTCACTTGTATGTGAACAGTCTAGTCTGGGAGAACAGTGGCCATGCAGACGTGTGTAGCCTGAACCGTGGCTGGAGTGAAGACTCAGGAATCCTCCAACTAGCCCCAGGCAATCTGAGAAGGGAGGGGGTGTGATTGTGGTTGTAGATAATGACAAAGCCAGAACTAGGGTCCCAGATTCCTGAGTCCAGGTTCATTCATGTCCACCCAGTGCCTCTTTGTCTGTAATCCTGAGATTTGTCTGTAATCCTAACAGTGCCACTGGCTTATCTGCCCCAGCAGTTCTCTCCTTGTGTCATATCACTGAGGGGTTGGATTGGGTAGAAGGCAGTGGGGAAGAGCATGACCTTGAAAGAGACTATCTACATCTGATCAAGTTCTTGTTCCACCATTTACTCACTGTGTAATCTTGGACTAGCTACTTCATCCTAGCTTTAGCGCACTAAGTATACAAGAAAGGTTATAACATTCTTTACTTTTTAGGGCTATTATAAGATTTAAATGAGCACATGGGTGTATGTGTTTGACATATAGAAAACAATAATTAATAGATGGGCTTATTTTTAAATCTCCTTGACCCGTTTCTTCAGTCATGTATTTCTTCCTTAGTAATAGCTGAGGCTTCTTCAAACTTTTTATGCCTGGTTTGGTCCAGTGGGAATTGAACATGAAAAGAGAGGAGATGGTGTACATTTTATATCAGAGCAGAGAGCTTAAAAATTAATCTCTTTAAGTATGTACAAGAGTTGGTGAACTTCATTCTTTGAAGGAAGAAATGAACATGAAGTTTGAAAAGTTTCCAGAATTAGAGAAGGCAGACCCTGACAAAACACCCGGATAGGTAAAGGATTTTCTCCTTATGGTAAAAGTTAACTTTTCTGACCCAATTTAAATTTGATTTCCTGTTTCTGCCTTTAAAAACATTGATGCGTAGAATGCACCATCTTCTCTATCAGAAAATTCTTTCATAACAATTTCCATTAATGTAATTCTTTTTTTTTTTTTTTTTTTTTGAGACGGACTTTCGCTCTTGTTACCCAGGCTGGAGTGCAATGGCGCGATCTCGGCTCACTGCAACCTCTGCCTCCTGGGTTCAGGCAATTCTCCTGCCTCAGCCTCCTGAGTAGCTGGGATTACAGGCACGTGCCACCATGCCCAGCTAATTTTTAGTATTTTTAGTAGAGACGGGGTTTCACCATGTTGACCAGGATGGTCTCGATCTCTTGACCTGGTGATCCACCCGCCTTGGCCTCCCAAAGTGTTGGGATTACAGGCGTGAGCCATTGTGCCCGGCCCTAATGTAATTCTTTCTTGCTTCCTTTCCCTCCCTCCCTCCCTCCCTCCCTCCCTCCCTTCCTTCCTTCCTTCCTTCATTTCCCTCCCTCCCTCCCTCCTTCCCTCCTTCCCTCCTTCCCTTCCTCCCTTCCTTCCTTTCTTTTTTCTTTCTCTCTTTCTTTCTCTCCCTCCTTCCCTCCCTCTCTCCCTTCCTTTCTCTCTCCCCCTCCCCTCTCCTCCCTCCCCTCTTCCTTCTTTCCTTCCTTCCTTCCTTCCTTCCTCCCTCCCTCCCTCCCTCCCTTCCTTCCTTCCTTCTTTCCTTCCTTTCTCTCTCTCTTTCTTTCTTTTTCTTTTCTTTCTTTCTGATAAAGTCTCCTGCTGTTGCCCAGGCTGGACTGCAGTGATGCAGTGATGCAGTGATAACTCAATGTAACATCAACCGCCTGTGCTCAAGCAGTCTTCCTACCTCAGTCACCCAAGTAGCTGGAACTACAGGAGCATGACATGCCTGGCTAAGTTTTAATTTTTTAAAATAGAGATGGGGTCTTGCTATGTTGCCCAGGTTGGTCTTGAACTCCTGAGCTCAAGTGATCCTCCTGCCTTAGGCTCTCAAAGTACTGGGATTACAGGTGTGAGCCACAGTGCCCATTGAATCTTTTATTTCTGATTCAACTCTGGACATTAACCTACTTTTACTTCCTGGTTAATAATTTTTTTCATATATTCATGTAATTTTAAAATTCTGTACACTAGATATTTTACTTCTCCCTAAGCAAATACATATGTATACAATTTAAATTATAACTACATACAGAAAATTGGAAAATAAATTTCACCTAATATCAAAGACCACTCAACTCCCATTGGCGTCAACCTGTCTGATGTTGCGTCTCTTCTCGGGCCAGCACTGAGGAGCTCTGACAAGGAAATAAAAGAAGCAGCCACATTTGCCTTTCATAAAGCACGTGCTGAATGCCAGGCACTGGATGAAGCTGTCGCCATGCACGGTCTCATCCAATTGTCACATCCACCTGGAGAAGCCTTTCCTTTGGGGCAAGGGCATCATTCTCTTTTATTTCACTAGGGAGAAATATGATCTTAATGTGAGTATAGGCCGGGTGCGGTGGCTCATGTCTGTAATCCCAGCACTTTGGGAGGCTGAGGTGGGTGGATCACTAGGTCAGGAGTTTGAGACCAGCCTGGCCAAGATGGTGAAACCCCGTCTCTACTAAAAATACAAAAATTAGCTGGGCCTGGTGCCACGTGCCTGTAGTCCCAGCTGCTTGGGAGGCTGAGGCAGGAGAATCGCTTGAACCCCAGAGGCGAGGCTGCAGTGAGCTGAGTGTGCCATGCACTCCAGTCTGGTGACGGAGCGAGACTCTGCCTCAAAAAAAAAAAAAAAAAAGGTGCGAGTGTAAATTTGGACACTGAAATTGGTGGCAGTCTTTGTTTACAAGGTAGATGACCCAGAATGCAATGATTGTGAGAGAGTTCATAGATTCACTCCTCTTTCCCACACTGACATGGGAAGTTCTGCTGTTGCTGTTCGGGGAGTGTCTATAGTTTTGTGATGCAGGTTTGGACTCATTCATTCATTCTTTCACTCACTCATCCATTCTAAAGATTCCTGTTTAAGCCTACCATGAGCCAGGCTCTGTTCCTGGCACTTGGGATATGGCAGTGAGCAAAGCAGAGATCCCTGTCATGAGCTTACGTTCCAGCGGGAAGGGAGGTAGCAGATAAGCAATGTGGAGGATAAATGGTATGTGGAGATGTATGGAAGGCTGGAATCCGTAGCTGGAGATGCTATGGAAAAACTAAAGCGGGGCCAGGTGTCATGGCTTGTGTTTGTAATCCCAGCACTTTGGGATGTTAGGGTGAACAGGTCGCTTGAGCCCAGTAGTTTGAGACCAGCTTGGGCAACATAGTGAAATCCTGTCTCTACAAAAAAAACACAAAAATTAGCCAGGTGTTGTGGTGCATGCCTGTAGTCCTAGCTACTTGGAAGGCTGAGGTGGGAGGATTGCCTGAGCCTAGGAGGTTGAGGGTGCTGTGATTACACCACTGCACTCCAGCTGGGGTAACAGGGTGAGATCCTATCTCAAAAAAAAAAAAAAAAAGTGGGCCAAGCGCAATAATTTGGGAGTGGTATTGGTCTTGGCTTCATGAACAGGTGACCTTAGAGTGGAGACCAGAGGGAAATGAGGGCATGAGCCACGCAGAGGGCTGAGGCCAGAGTGCAGTGGGCAGAGAGAATCCAAAGTGGGAACCCAGGCTGGAAGGCGGGAGCATGCCTAGTCAGGCAAGGAGGCCCGGGAGGCCGTAGGAAAAAAGCCAAGGGGAGAGACGGCAGGGCGGGCTGGTCAGGCTCTTGAAGCCGTTATTAGGGCCTTGACTTTTATCCTTAGGGAAATGAGGAGCCCCGGAGAACCTGGGCAGAGGTGTGACATGATGGGACTTGGATTTTAATAGCATCCTTCTGGGCTGCTTGGGGAGAGAGGACAGCAGTGGGTGTCACAGGGTGGATTTCCCCAGAAACAGACTCTGAGAGAGAGGAAAACATGCAGGAAGTTTGTTGGGATGCACCGTTGGGATCAGCATCTGTAGGGGAGTGAGGGGGGCAGGACTGGGCAGGGGCCTAAGTGTGGCCGTTGCAGCTGAGGCTCAATGGGATGGTCTTTCAGAGATGTCCTGAATGCAGGCGAGGGGCCGGGACTTGATACCCCTGCATCGAGCAGTCATAGCATGTGGGCTGCTCCCAGAAAGGGGGTGTGAGCTCAGCCAGGCAGCTGTCTTCCTAAACCTAGCCCCTTCTCTACGAGGGCAATTCCTGAAGGGACTCGACTGAGAGCCATTGGCAGGTGACAGGTCTGGAAGCCGGGGAAGTGAATGCCTCTGTTGAAAGAGTTGATCAGGTTGGTATGCCCCAGCATCAACTACAGGGCAAGGGTGGAGCCATGAGGTCACAGAGGAGGCTCTTAACAGGAGCCCAGGTAAGAGATGATGTGGCCTGTACCCAAGTGGTGGAAGGGAAGGGGTGAGGTGTGGCTGGATTCTGGACCTAGTTTGAAGGTAGAGGCTGGAGGGTTTTCTGTTCAACTGGGTTTGGGATGGGAGAGAAGAGTTGAGGGCCACCCCACAGTTGAGCAGAGAAGGACCAGGCTGGAGACAGGGGCAAGAAGGAAAACTGTCATTAGAAGAAGCCAAGTAAATATAGATCACAGGGGGAAGGGCCTCTAAGGGCTGGCGGTAGAGGGAGAGCCTTAGGAGGAGGGGCCTTCTGAGGCGCTTTGGAGAAATTGGGGTGGTGTGAAATGGGGATTTGAGAAATATTGCTGGGGGTTATGGATTAGATCCCTTTTAATATTTTAGAGGGGGTTAAGTTAAAAAAAATTAACAGGGCTAGGTGCAGTGGCCAATGCTTGTAATCCCAGCACTTTGGGAGGCCAAAGAGTGGGGATTGCTTGAGCCCAGGAATTCAAGATCGGTCTGGGCAAGAGGGCAAGACCCTGTCTCTACAAAAAAATTTAAAAAATTAGCCAGACATGGTGGTACACACCTGTAGTCCCAGCTACTTGGGAGGCTGAGGTGGTGGGGATGGCTCGGGCCCTGGTGGTCAAAGCTGCAGTGAGCCGTGATGGCACCACTGCACTCCAGTACGGGTGACAGAGTGAGATCCTGTTTCTAAACTAATACATAAAAAGGAATTTCTTTGAAAAGAATGTTATTTGTTTGGCCTGTGTTTTTCCACCTCATGTGACTAGCCTGTGCATGGCACTCATCCCTTTAACAATGATGGCCCAGGGATGGCCATGTACTCGGTCCTGGCCGGCGCTGTTGGGGGGACAGCTGGCTAGGTGGAATGGGGTGCTTCTGGGAAGGCTGCCTCCCTCCTGGGAAGGTCCATGTAGAATGTTTTCTGACCCTGGTCACAGTCCTCATGATAGTAATGATTGCTGCTCCTCCCAGTGCCGAGTGCTATTCATGCTTCATCTCTATGTCACCTCTCATAACAGCCCCAGGAGCAGGCATTGTCATCCTATTCTACAGGACAAAATTGGGAGTAAGGGAAGTCAGGAGGCTTGATAACCATCACATGCCTAGTAAGAAAAATTACACATGAAGCCCTTAGGACTGGCACCGACGAGATGCTGAGTGATGGCATCGATCATTGTAATACAGGGACCTCCTCAGTTCCAGGGAGGAGGGGAAAGTCATCTATCCAGGTTTATGTGCTTCTGAATTCACTACTGACTTTAAAAGCTCTTCTATTACCCCCTTCACCATGTGTTGGCATTTGTAAATATGGTCACATGTTTACCTGAGCCACAGTGTAACAGAAGGAACTTCAAGGTCTAGAGACCTGGCTCGGAATCCAGGCTATGTCACCTACTAGCTGAGTGACGTTGGGAGAGTTACTTACCAACTCTGAGCATGCGTTCTCATTTATGAAATGTGGATAGTAATAACCTCAGAAAACAGTTTGAGGATAATAAAGTGTTTATTAGCTCATTATCTGGAACACAGTCAGTGCTCAGGAATGCTAGGTATTATTATCCAAGTTATTGTGTAGATGGCTCCCTTAGATCACACGGAAGGGCCACATGAAGCAATGTATGCAAGAGTGTTTACAAATGCTTGTTATTATATTGTTAGAGAAACTCCACTGCATGGAGAAATTTGCTATATGGAAAATGGGCTGGGCTTGGTGACTCAAGCTTGTAATCCTAGCATTTTGGGAGGTCGAGGTGGGTGGATCACCTGAGGTCAGGAGATCAAGACTATCCTGGTCAACATAGTGAAACTCCGTCTATACTAAAAATACAAAAGAAAAAAAAAATTAGCTAGGTGTGGTGGCATATACCTATAGTCCCAGCTACTTGGGAGACTGAGGCAGGAGAATTGCTTGAAGCCGGGAGGCGGAGGCTGCAGTGAGCTGAGATCGCGCCACTGCACTCCAGCCTCAGTGGCAGAGTGAGACTCTGTCTCAAAACAAAAAAAAAAAAAAAAGAAAAAGAAAAGAAGGATTTATACAAGAGATGTTCATGCCTAGTGGGCTAGAAATCATGAAGGAAGGAGGGAGGGAGAGAATGAGTGAGAGACAGAGCATGAGAGTGCCAGTTGCCTGGGAGTTCCGGGCCATGCATGCATTGCCATGGGGCCTTGTAAAGTGCCCAGGATTTGGAAGGACACTAGGAGTAAAGTGAGAGGGATTCTCCCAAGGGAATGTGACCCTCCAGAGGCAAGTGATTTTTTTTTTTCTGAAGCATCCTCAGGAAACTGCCTGGAGCCCTCAAGAATATGGAGGCCTGAAGCCCTGAGCCTGGTCTGAGTTCCTGCGGTGTGGTCTGCCACTGGGGAAGCCCGGAGCTCCAAGACTCAGTGCTCAGAGGAAGGAGAAGTCATGGCTAGGGTAAAGGTGGACAGTGTCAATGAAGGATCCTAGGCAGGGGAAAAACTGAGTCCAAGCCAAAGGGCCAGTACTTGGGGGCTCGACATGGAAAAAGGCTCAGGGGAAATCCAGTGGGAAATTGAACCGAGAGCAGTAGCTCTGTGTTGAGCTGTGGTCCAGGGGGCACCATTTACACAGAATACAGTCCTACCACCCTTGTGCCAGGTACACAAGGTTACCCTGGCTGAAAAGTTCCTAAATCAGGAATCTTCTAGAGCAATTCTGTTCACACGAAACTGAGCGCTGCATGTGGGTGGGCCACTGATCCCCCAGGGGGATGTTGGATTTTGTGTTTTCGTTTTGACGATGATCCTTTGAAAACAAACACATAAGCACACAAACAAAGCAAAACAAAAACAAAATGCAAAAGCAAATAGAAGACACCCACACTGTCTCTTTTGAGGGAGACATCCAACCAAGTCTTTTCCTTCTGACTTTGTAATAATAAAATGTCCTTCTAATATGTCTGTCCTCTCAGGGTGACACATGGCATCAGCCAGCAGGCTTCTTGGGTGGATTCTAGGATGGCAGAACATAAAGGAATGGCCTTTGTTGATTTAGAGATAGAGTCTTGCCCTGTTACCCAGGCTGGAGTGCAGTGGCGTGATCTTGGCTCACTGTGACCTCTGCCTCCCAGGTTCAAGTGATTCTCACGCCTCAGCCTCCAGAGTAGCTGGGACCACAGATGTGCACTGCCATGCTTGGCTAATTTTTTGTATTTTTAGCAGAGCCAGGCGCCATGTTGGCCAGGCTGGTCTCAAACTCCTGACCTCAAGTGATCCACCTGCCTCACCCTCCCAAAGTGCTGGGATACAGGTGTGAATCACCACCCCCCGGCCAGGAATAGCCTTGGAATTTAGACCAATTTACTTTCAGATATTGACTCTGGACAATTTTCTTGACCTCACTTTTATATTAAGATTTTGTTGTTATTACAAAAATGATTGTAAAAATTCAAACTATACAGAGATACACCAGGTAAAAGGTGAATTTCTTCCCTCTCTCTTGTCCTAATTGCTCTCCTATTTACATTTTTCCGCTAGATTTTTACAGCCCTCTTCCCAATATTTTGGAGTTTTGGTTGTTGAGTGGGACTTTTAAAAAACAATTTTAAGTTGGTTATTGTTCGTATCTAGGAAAGTATTAGTGATTTCCTATTGGCGACCTGTCCATCTGCTCCACTCCTTGCTCTCATTAGTGCTAATCGTTTTCAGCTGTTTTTCTTGGCATTGTTGAGCATTCGTTTTCTCATCTGTAAAATGTAGATAGTGTTGACCTTGCAGAGCTTTAATAAGGATTCGGTGGGATAAAGTAAGGAGCTTAGCTGCCTGGCCCAGTAGGGGCCTGATTAATAGGAACTTGTACTTTCACTAGTATCATCCTCATGGTGAGATCTTTTCTGTACAACTCTCTTCTATGGTTGTGGAGAAATGGATTATAGAGAAAAATGATTCGATCAGAAAAAGCTCTGCATACGGCTGCTTATACAGAAAGACTGACATCAACCAAGCGGCTGCCAATGTTTATTTTTTTACTCTGTTAAAAAAATTAAAATTGGGCCGGGCACGGTGGCTCACGCCTGTAATCCCAGCACTTTAGGAGGCCGAGGTGGGTGGATCACAAGGTCAAGAGATCGAGACCATCCTGGTCAACATGGTGAAACCCCGTCTCTACTAAAAATACAAAAAATTAGCTGGGCATGGTGGCATGTGCCTGTAATCCCAGCTACTCGGGAGGCTGAGGCAGGAGAATTGCCTGAACCCAGGAGGCAGAGGTTGCGGTGAGCCGAGATCACGCCATTGCACTCCAGCCTGGGTAACAAGAGCGAAACTCCGTCTCAGAAAAAAAAAAAAAAAAAAAAAATTAAAATTGTGATAAAATACACATCTGAAACATTTTTAGGTGTACAGTGGCATTAAGTACAGGCAATAGTTGTATAATCATCACCATCATCCATCTCCAGAATTCTTTTCATCTTGCAAAACTGAAATTCTATACCCATTAGGCAGCAACTCCCCTTATCTCCTCCTACTCCCTGGAAACCACCATTCTACCTTTTTTTGTCGTGAATTTGACTACTATAGATACTTTATATACGTGGAATTATACAGCATTTGTCCTTTTGTGACTGGCTTATTCAATTTAGCATAATCTCAAGATAGGCTTATGCTATAGCATGTATCAGGATTTCCTTTCTTTCTAAGGATGAATCATATTCCATTGTATTATACACCACATTTTGTTTATCCATTTATTGGCCAATGGACATTTGAGTGGCCTTTGCTCCTTGGCTATTGTGAATTATGCTATTACAAAATGGGTGTACAGGCTGTGTGTGGTGGCTCATGCCTGTAATTCCAGCATGTTGTGAGGCTGAGGTGGGAGGATCACTTGAGCCCAGGAGTTTGAGACCAGCCTGGGCAACAAAGTGAGACCCTGTCTCTTAAAAAAAAAAAAATACAGAAAATTAGCCAGGGGTGGTGGCACAACCTGTAGTCCCAGCTGCTTGGGAGGCTGAACTGTGAGGATTGCTTGAGCCCCTGAAGGTTAAGACTGCAAAGAGCTGAGATCAAGCTGCTGCACTCTAGCCTGGGCAACAGAGCAAGACCCTGTCCAAAAAAAAAAAAAAAAAAAAAAAGGCAGGAAGAAATGGTTGTACAAATATCTCATGGAGTCTCTGCCTTCAATTCTGTTGGGTATAAACGCCAGTGGGTTTTTGAGAGCTATAGATCACTGGAAAAAATTTCTGTGTACCTTTCATGTCAGTGGCTCTGGGAAGAGTGGCCTGACCAGCGCACCCTGTGCTTCTTAGTCTGCTGTGACAGGAGGGAGGTGTCTGCTTCTGACAGTCACTGTGTGTTGAGATTTCAAAATCCCCATTAGCCTGCTGTCTGAGCACTCAGGCGCAGAAGGCCCTGAATGAGTGTGGGATTTGTTATTGTTAACTTTCAAGACTTCCGCAAATGCATGTTTTTCTATTTTATTGGATAGTTCCAATGGCTAAAATGACCCTGAACAATGTGCAAACTGCAATAAAGCATCAACATTGGGCTTCCAGGAAAATAAAAATGCAGCAGGAAGAAACAGCAGCAGGGAAGAAAAAAATTACTGGGAAACACATGATGAAATGCCTCCGCTATCTTTCACATTTCTCTCTGTTGTTTAAACTCTGTATTATTCAATGCAGCATTATTTGTAATGGCAGAAGATTGTAAATAACCTCAATGTCTATCAATGGGAGATGGTTGGATAAGTTATAGTCCTCCACACCACGGGATCCTGTATAGCTATAAAGAAGGCTCAATCTCTTTGTTGAGAAAGGTCTACCAGACATTTAAAGTGAAATAACAAAGGCAAAATGCTCAGTAGACTGTACAGTGTGCTGTCCTTTGCGGAAAAGGGAGCAAATAAGAGTGTGTGTGTGTATTCATACAGAATATATTTTTATCCTTGCTTGTGTATATTTGATGAAACTCTAAAAAGATGCATAAGAAACCAATATTAGCAGTTCTATATGCAGGCAGGAAGGAGATTTTTACAGTATCATTTTTGTTTATTTTTTATTTCTGAGCTATGTGAATATATCACCTATGGGAAATGAAGAGCTTATGTTTTCCCAACAGCCTGACCAGAGGAGAGGCTCAAAATCGAAATTAGGTTGTGTAGGCAATAAACGATTGTACACTTTCTTGCAAGGAAAACAAATCTCTATTACAGGCTATTTAGAATTCATCTTCTAGCCAAGGAAGCCAACTTCTTCCCATCTTAACCCTGCAGATGCTCAAGAAGCGACAGGGAGGATGATACGCTCAAAGCCTCACTTGGCAGCTGATCCTAAGTGCTTTGGAGAAAGGCAAGTGTTGGGTCCGGGGCAGGGGGTCTGGAGTTGGTCAGGGGAGGAAATCAAGGCCAGAACAGACTGGACTGGGTTTTACTTGGGGCTTTGCCTTTCCCTGACACAGCCCTGGGTGAACTAGGTGGGAGCTGGGAGAACCCCCCCAGTGCAATTGCAAACCTTGGCTTGTATGGCCGGACCCAGAAGTTGGCCTTCTCAAAATCTTATAATTTACAGCAACTCTTAAGCAAGCAGGCAAATGAACATACTGATTAATCGAATACCCACTTCCACGAGACCAGAACCTCTACCACTGTTCACTCCAGAGGGTCCCCAGGCAGGGTTTGCTTCTGCCTGGAAAGCCTACCTAGAGGTTCTCCGACTTCAGCTCACCCTAGCTCACCTGGAGAAGCATATGTCATAGGCTCTTTCCTCTCTACCAAGGAGCCATCACTACCTGAGGGATAGGTCATCTTAAAGAAGTAATGGAGAGCTCCGAGGAACAATTAGAAGGCATCTGAGGAGCAGGAGCCCTAGTGAAAGAAAGGCAACCGACTAAATCCAGAGACTCTCTGATGGGCTAAATGAGGGGATCCTGGGACCCAGCAACATATGATCTACCAAGTCACTCTTACAAGAAAAAGATATACATAAATGGAAAATAAATGAACAAAAAGATATGCAGCAGGCAGATGTGAATAAGAAAACGTCAGGGAGTAGTCTTGGTATAAAAGACTAAACAAATCTACAGCAAATGAAACATAGTAGCAACAGAACCAACTGATCAAAGATGAAGCAAGTTGCCACATGCTGTTAGAAGGAACCACGGACTAAGATGATACAACAATCACAGACATCTCCCCTAACATCAGACCCCTGAAATACATCAAGTAATTTGTAGTAGAATTAAGATGAGGGGCTGACCATGATGGCTCACACCCATAATTCCAGCACTTTGGGAGGCAGAGGCTAGAGGATCACCTGAGCCCAGGAGTTTGAGATCAGCCTGGGCAACATAGCAAGACCCCATATCTACTAAAAATTAAATAAACAGAACAAAAACAACAGAAAGAAGATGATAGATAAATCAAGAATTATAGTTGGAGATTTTGACATATACTCAAAAGCTGATAAATTAAGCAGAAAAAATTACCAGGGATATGGATGAGTTTAATAATGTGATCACTTAACTCAAATTAGCAGAGAGAAGTTTAACTTTACATTTCAGAAACAAATATATTATTTTGAGCAAACACAGAACAGGCACAAAACTCTGTGTACTATGCCTGTGTCACAAAGGAATTCTCAGTGAATTAGAAAGAAATGACTTTATGTAAACTACATCCTGTGGTGGAAATGTAATTGAATTACAAATCAATATCAGAAAATGTGGTAGCAAGAATAATGGCCCTGCAAAGATGTCCACACTTAAATCTCCAGAACCCATGACTATATTACTTTACATTGCAAAAGTGATTTTGCAGATGTAATTAAGGTTAAGGGCCTTGAGATGGTGAGAGTAGCTTGGTTTATCCAGGTGGGCCTAATTGAATCCCTTCAGTCCTTAAAAAAGGGGACAGTCATTCCCAGCTGCTGGCAGAGGGAAACATGGTTATGGAAGAATAGTCAGAGAGGTGGAATGTGAGAAAGTTCTGACCTGCTGTTGTTGGCTTTGATGATGGAGGGAGTGGCCTGTAAGTCAAGGGCTGTGGGTGGCCTCTGGAAACTGGGAGTGGCCCTCAGCTGTAACAAAACAGCCAATAAGGGAATAGGGATCTCAGGCCAAGCACAGCAAGAAACAGCCTGAATGAGCAAGGAAATGGATTCTCCTCCAGAGTCTCCAGAAAGGAACACCCAGTCCTGCTCACACCGTGACTTTAGCCTGGTAAGACCTGTGTCCAGAACTGTAAGATAATAAATTTGAGTTGTTTCAAAGCCACTAAGCTTGTGGTAGTTTGTTACAGCAGCAAGAGAGAACAAATACAGAAGACTAATGACAAGTCCTATATCATTACAAATTTAAAAATATATCACTGAAAATTAATTCCTGGGTTAAAGAAGATATAGGGGTATATTAATCATCTATTGCTATGTAACAAATTATCCCAAGACTTAGTGGCATCAAACAAAACATTGATTATCTCACAGCTTCAGTGGATCAGGAATTCAGGTGTGGTTTAGCTGTGTACTACTCTGGGTCAAGGTGGAGGCTGCAGTAATTTTTTTTTTTTTTTTTTTTTTTGGGACAGGGTCTGGCCCTGTCAGCCAGGCTGGAGTGTATTAGTGAGATCTCAGCTCACCACAGCCTCCATCTCCTGGGCTCAAGCCATCCTCCTACCTCAGCCTCTTAAGTAGCTGAGACTGTAGGTGCATGTCACCACACCCAGCTAATTTTTGTATTTTTTGTAGAGATGGGGTTTCACCATGTTGCCTAGGTTGGTCTTGAACTTCTGAGCCCAAGTGATCCACCTGACTTGGCCTCCCAAAGTGTTGAGATTACAGGTGTGAGCCACCATGCCCAGCCTGCAGTCATCTTAAGACTCAACTGGAGAAGGACCTTTTTCTAAGCCCACTCACATAGTTGTTGGCAGGATTTAGAACCCTGTTGCCTGTTGGACTGAGGGCCTCAGCTCCTTACTGGCTGTGGGCCAGAGGCTGCCCACAGTTCCTTGCTTTGTGGATGTCCCAGTATGGCCTCTTGCTCCATCAGAGTGAGTTTGAGAGCATGTGCTGGCAAGAGGACCGTCGTAGCCTTTTATAACCTAATCTGGGAACTGACATCTCACTACCTTTGTCATATTCTAGAAGCAAGTCTCTAGGACCAGCCCTATCTCCGGGAGAGGAGTTACATAAGACAGGAGTGTAAGGAGACAAGGATCATTGGAACCAAGTCAGGAGCTGCCCTACTACAAGGAGAAATTACAAAATTCTTGGGATTGGATGATAAAGTGGGACATGGTGATATTTGTGTGATGCAACTAAAACTATACCAAGAGGGGACTTTATAGTGGTGAATACAACCAGAAACAGGAAAGATGGAAAAGAAATGAGCTCAGCTTTCAATTCAAGAAACTAGGATAGAGTAAATTTGAAGGAAGTAATGGTAAAAGCGAAATCAATGAAATAGTAAAGTAAAACAAATGGTGAATAGATGATTTTTCAAGATCTAAAGCTAGGTTTTGGCTAGTGAGTTGTAAATAGGAGCTGTGTGTGCAATTTCTGACGTGTTTCCTTTGTGGGTTCTGCATGAATGTGATGCCAGGAGCAACATGGGAGCATGAGGATGAAGGTGTATCCCAAGGCTGCTGTAGAACTTTCACACTGGAACTGGACTCCCTACATCCTTTTCCATGAGAGAGCAATGAACTTCTATCTTCTTAAGCCACTATTATTTGGGGGCTCCATTATATGTAGCTGAACCTAAATCACAACTAACACAAAATTGAAGAGACAAAATTGTTATTGTTTTTAAATAGAATGAGACTTTTCAAAGTAAACCCATGAGAGTAAACCATTAGAACTAAAAAGAGAATTAAAAGCTCAGCAGGTTTGGAGGTACAAAATAAATCAATAAAGAGTGCCTTTTACTCTAGAAATTACTCATCATAAAATGTAAAGAAAATAAGGTACAAATTAAAATAGCCAAAAACTCCAAACTCCACAGACCTATAAATTTTCTAGGAATTAACATAATAAAACAGTCTCAAGACTTTTATAAAGAAAAATTAGAAACTCTATTAAAGGATATAAAATAAAATATAAATAAAGAGCTATGGATGGATGACAACATTATAATACTGGTTGATTCTCACCTAATTAGTCTATAAATTCAGTGTAACTTCAATTAAAAGTCTTGAGTATTTTAGAGGACCTAATAAATGGATTTGGCAAATTAGATGGAGGAATAAAACTTCATGAATAACTTAAGATTTTCTTGGGAAAAAAGGCGAAGAAATGAGACTTACACTATCAGATACTGACATACATTATAAATACCAGCATATATTATAGAAACAGGTCCACCTGAATAGAAAAGCATCCAGAAATAGACCTTCTATATTTGGGAAGTAGTACTTTGCAGAGATAGGGAAAGGGTAGAGTATTTGGTAAATAATCTTGGGAAAATGGGCTCCATTATCTGGAGCAAAATAAAATTGGATCCTCATCTCATACGATACCCAGAAGTAAACTCCTGATGGATTAAAGACCTAAATTTAGGTTGAGCGGTGGCTCACGCCTGTAATCCGAGCACTTTGGGAGGCCAGGGCGGGTGGATTGCTTGAAGTCAGGAGTTTGAGACCAGCCTGGGCAACATAGTGACATCTCTTCTCTACCAAAAAATACCCTTTCTCTGTACCCCAGTTTAGGATCCTTTCCCATTTTATTTCAGCTCCTTACTGAGTAAGAGAGCATGTGCTGTCTACCAAACACACCAAATATACCAAAAAATCTCTACCAAAAATAACATCTCTACCAAAAAATACAAAACGTAGCCAAGTGTGGTGGCACACTGTTTGTTAGGTTTCTCCACTGTAAAGTTACTCTTTTGTTTCCTCTTTTCATACTGTGTCCTTCGGAAGGAAGTCACTAGGCTCAGCCCATACCTAAGAAGTAGGGACTTATGCTAAAACTATGTTTTTTTTTTTCTCATTAAACATTGTTTTAATGGATCTGAAATTCTGTGATAGATTTTTGGTCAAGTTTCCATTAAAAAGTACTGATTTTAATAACTAATAACATAAAACTGCTATATGTGAAAAAAAAAAAGTGGTCCACAAAACATTCTCCTTTCTTTCTGAAAGATTTACTGTGCATTGTTATCATTAACCAGTCTTTTACTATTAAACTTAAATGGCCAATTGAAACAAACAGTTCTGAGACCGTTCTTCCACCACTGATTAAGTCTGTGGTGGCAGGTATTAGGGATAATATTCATTTGGCCTTCTGAGGTTTCTGGGCAAAGTTGGTGAGCTTGCCAGCTCCAGCAGCCCTCTTGTTCATTGCTTTGATGACACCCATGGCAACTGTCTGTCTCATGTCACAAACAGCAAAATGACCCAGAGGATAGTCTGTCTGAGAAGCTCTTAACACACATGGACTTGTCAGGAACCGTATCAACAATGGCAGCATCACCAGACTTTAAGCATTTAGGGCCATCTTCCAGCATCTTACCAGAACACTGATCAATCTTTTCCTTCAGCTCAGCAAACTTACATGCAATGTGAGCTGCTTGACAATCCAGTACAAGGCCATAGCCTGCACTGATTTGGCCTGGATGGCTCAGGATAATCACCTGAGCAGTGAAATTGGCTGCATCCATTGGTGGATCATTTTTGCTGTCACCAGCAACATTGCCACAACAAACATCTTTGACAGACACATTCTTGACATTGAGGCCCGCATTGTCCCCAGAAAGAGCTTAACTCAAAGCTTCATGGTACGTTTCAACAGACTTCAGTTGTAATGTTGACTGGAGCAAAAAAAAAAAAAAAAAAAAAATTGGAATGCTTTATAAATTTGCATGTCATCTTTGTGCAGAGGCCATGCTAATCTTCTCTGCATTGTTCTCATTTTAGTATGTGTGCTGCTGAAGCCAGTGGAAAACTACTTCTTAAATAGGCTTCCAACCATTCCTAGAGTTCTCAGCTTACTCCTTTACTCCATTCCCGAAAGTACTCGGTGCTGCTGATTGGTGTGATGCGTTAAGATTATGAGGTGCACGTTATGTGGCCTCCTGGCTTCCCCACTGTTGGCTCACGATTAGGCTTCCTTGTATCTTCTAAGTGTGATTCAATTTCCTGATTTCCCAGTTCTGGATTTTTGTTGCTGCTGTCTTCTCTGATTCCCTTTTCTTTGTGACTTTATGATAGTTTTTGTACCATATTTTGTGATTTTGGCAGGAGTATTGGGGGGAGTAGAGTTGTGGTAGTTTTAAAAATAAATTATTTGGCCAGGTGCAGTGGCTCATGCCCATAATCCCAGCACTTTGGGAGGCAGAGACCGGCAGATCACCTGAGATCAGGAGTTCAAGACTGGCCTGGCCAACATGGCGAAACCCCCATCTCTACTAAAAATACAAAAAATTTAGCTGAGCATGGTGGCCTGCACCCACAATCCCAGCTACTGAGGAGGCTGAGGCATGAAAATCGCTTGGACTCAGGAGGCAGAGGTTGCGGTGAGCCAAGATCATGCCACTGCACCCCAACCTGGGTGACAGAGCTAGACTCCATCTGAAAAAACAAACAAAAACCCCCCAAAATCAAAACCAAAACAACAACAAAAAACCAAAATTCTTTGATTTTGCTCCCTTTAAGAGGCAGATCTTAATTTATCTTTCCTTGTGTGTAAGGTTGTACTTAGTGTCTTGCCTCTAATGAGTAGAATATGGCGGAAATGATGGTTTGTTACTTCTGAGATTAGGTTATGAATGGACTGTGGCTTCTGTCTTGCACGTGTGTTCTTGCTCTGTCAGATCACTTACTTCGGGAAAAGCCAGCAGCCATTACAAAAAATGTAATCTCAGCTACTTGGGAGGTTGAGGCAGGAGACTTGCTTGAACCCAGGAGGCAGAGGTTGTAGCCATAAGGCTGCTGTATGTGAGAAGCCCACAGGATGAAGAACTGAAGCCTCCAGCCAATGATCAGCAAGAAACTGAGGCTGCCAACAATCACATGAGTGAGCTTGGTGTTAGATTCTCCAGTCCCAGCTGAACCTTGAAGATTCTTTAAGCTGAGCCATTCCCAGTGTTATGATAATCAGAAACTGTGGAATAATATTAACTGAGATAGTAGATGTTTGTTATTTCAAACTGTTAAGTTTGAGGTTAATTTATTATGAAGCCATAGATAACTAACATAAGAAATAAATCACAGAGATTTTTATAAGTGTTACTATGGCCAATAGTTATTTACCATTATGAGTTTTTGAGAACTCAAGTAAAGTTATTAGCTATTGTAAAAAATATATATATTTTTAGGCTGGGCACAGTGGTTCATGCCTGTAATCCCAGCACTTTGGGATGCCAAGGCAGGTGGATCACCTGAGGTCAGGAGTTTGAGACCAGCCTGACCAACATGGTGAAACCCTATCTCTACTAAAAATACTGAAAATTAGCTGGGCATGGTGGTAGGCACCTGTAATCTCAGCTACTTGGTAGGCTGAGGCGGGAGACTAGCTTGAACCCAGGAGGTGGAGGTTGCAGTGAGCTGAGGTTGCGCCACTGCACTCTGAGCAAAACTCCATCTCAAAAAAAATGAAAAAAATATATTCCTTATTTTGAAATAATTTTAGACTTACTAGGTTGCAAAGATGGTAGAGAGGATTTCTATATGTCCCTTACCCAATTTTCACCATTGTTAACATCTTATATTACCATGCCACATTTGTCAAAACAGAGAAACTGACATTGGTCAATTTCATTAACCAAAATATGTAGTTCATTAACCAAACTCCAGACTTTATTTGGATTTACCAGTTTTTCTATTAATATCTTCTTCCTGTTCCAATCCAGGGCGCCACATTATATTTCATTTTCACGTCTTCCCTGTCTCCTGGTCTGTGACAATTTCTGTCTTTCCTTGTTTTTCATGACCTTGACAGAGATCTGAACCCTACTGAAATTATTTTTGTGTTAGATTGTGTTTCTTTGACTGTGACACTGCTAGGAAATCGAGCCACAGAAACCCAGGCTTTATGCGAGCTATAACATTTTTCCAGTTTGACAATTAGTTTTACATTCATTTGTGCAAATGTTTGGTTGTTTGCCTTCCCCACTAGCTTGGAAGATCCCTGAAAGTAGGGGCCATGTTTGTTTTGGAAACAGAATGTGATGTTTAGCACTTAGTACTTGCTCCATAAATATATGTTAAATGAATAAATGGATAGTTATTGATCTATGAGTATTTTTAATAAGCCAATGAGTTGCAGTATTCCTCAGTGGACTTAGAATTTTGTCTTAATTATAATAAGTTTTAAGCCAATAGTAACTATTTGCCAGACCAACTGCCAAGTACTTTCCCTGCAATAGCTAAATAAACATATATTTAATTCAGTTACATAAAATGATGATTGCAAAATTCTTTCTGAGGGACAATGTTTTGTTTCCCCTAGATGGGGAAGGCTTACCACCCAGGAATTATTCTTTTTTTCATTAAGAAATTTGCTGCTACCTAGGAATTATTCCTTTTTATTAAGCCCAATGCAGTTGGAGGAAAGAAAACTGTTGGACTGGGCGCAGCAGCTGTTCTCTGGGAAATTGCACAGTGTGTAAGTATAGCAGATCTGTGTGCCAAGGAGTAAAAGGAGAAATTAACTCAGGCTTCTCAGGAACAATGAAGCAGAGAAAAAATCACAAGTTAACAACACGGGAGAAGAAAATATAAATTCTCAAGACTCACCTCTGCCTCTTTGAAACCTAAAGTCTAAGTTCTGAAAATCTTATTCTAATTAAATAAAACTTCATTTGAATTCAGTGCAAAACTTTCACCATCTCTTAACATTTGAATTTAAAATATTTATGCTTTAGTATTACTATTCATATTACTATTGGCATTTTAGTTAAAATGCTAAGTGCAAAACATTTGTTGGACTTTTTTTTTTTTTTTATGATGGGGAGAGGTGGAGATGGTGATGGCACCATCTGGGAAGATGGTGGAGATAAATCTTAAGGAATTTGGGAAATGAAAAAAGCTGAGTTGGTGATGTCTGTCTGACAACAGTGATGCATTCCAGTGGCAGCTCAACCAACATTATTACTAAAGGCTTTATGTGGTGGTTTATGTATTCTTTAGAAATAATAATAAATTAGAATTGGACTTTTGGCTCCTTTCCCAGATGAAATACCCTGAGTGTTTATCTTACAGAAGACACAGAAGGAATTCAATTTTGGACCCATATATTTGTCTAAATGCAGTAAGTGACAGTTTGTGTGTTTTGTTTTGTATAGGGAAAAATAAAAATATGTTTCAGAAGAAAATACAGAAAAAGTCATCGAAGTAAAAATTCAGGACTGAGACTCTCTAATATATTTTTGCTGGTGGCAGCATAGCCTGATTAATCAGGGTTGTTTGTTTACTTTATAATTGATTTTCCATATGTTTCAGCAAGCCACAAAAAATTCAGCTTAAAATATATCTGTTTGTATCTACAACCTTCTATGGGAAGAAATTATTTGTGTTCATATTTTAAATTATTTGTCCTTGTGAAAATCCGGAGGCATTACCTCTGGATTTTTTTCTCCAGAAAAGGGGCTTATTCATTTATTCATCCATTGTTTATATATACCTTGCATTGGACCTGAAATATAATGGCATTTTATTCATCTTTATTGAATGAAGAAATGTTGTCTGCCTGCACATAACATCATTCTGAATGTATTTCCTAATCATGGTCACTTGAGATGGCTAATTTTCTTTCATTATCTGTTCTCCCTTTCTTTGCTTTCTTTGGTATTATAATAATAGAACTTTTAACTTGATTCTGTCTTTAAAAGGCAGGGGTTTGCCCTCCCTTTCCACTTTTACCCCTTTTAAGGCATTGAGCCATTGTGGACAGCTGAAGGCTGTCCTCTGGAGATGGCAGAGCCACAGACGGAAGATATTTTGATCCCTGCATAACACTGTGGAGCAGGACCTCCCTCCAGCCCCAGACTCTGCAGCTATATCATTATGTGAGCGAGAAACAAACTTCCACCATATTTAAGCCATTGTTATTTAGAGGTGCCTCTTATACAGCACCAAGAGTCATCTTTTAACCATACAATTCTCAAGGCATTAGTTCTAGAAGGAGTCAGAAGAGTAGTCCTTCAGTAACCATAATGTAAGTAAGAATATGGAAAATTCCATTAAAAGTCCAATAAATACTCTGAGGGTTTGGAGGAGGGAGAGTTCACACTCATTTGGGGAACAAATTAGAATTGCTTTAGAAACAATGACATCTGAATTTTGATAGCAGCATTACTCTAGAGTTTGATGGGCATGGATATTATTATTCATGGAATTCTGACTGCCTAGCTTATCTTATTTTGTCTGTCTGTCTGTCACAGAATTGCTACCTACAGGCTTAGGAATAAGGCATAGTCCAGAGAGTGTCAGGGGGTCAGTGTGAACTCAGTTCCCACCAGAACAAAGAGGCTGTGTGAGCTTTCTCTAAGTCAATGAATTATGACTCTCACAAATTATTAATATCAAGGTGGTCAAGAATGGTCAGACATTGTTTCATGTTCTACCTCTACCACTTACCAGCTGTGAGACTGTGAAAAATATTGAAGTAGTTGAGATCTGGCCTCCTTGAGTTGAAATCTCTGTTCCACCATTTAGGAACTGTAACCAAAGCAATTTGTTTAACCTCTCTATGATATAATTTTCTCATGTGTAAATGTAGATAATAAAAATACCTTCTTCACAGATTTGGGAAGATTAAGCGAAAACTCTTTATAGTATTAAGTCATTAAGACATGTTTAATGCTTAGTATGTGCCAGGCATGCATGTGCACATGCACATGCACATGTGCACACACACACACACACACAATTTATATTTTATTTCATATTTTGAAAGAGAATAGTGTATAGTGAATGCTGAATATTACCCGTTGTTTTTATAACTTCCTGGTATCTCAATTTACTCGTGTAAAACAGAAGCGATACTATCTGACTCTGTCCTCATTTGTAAAACAATATTCACTCTCAGACTTGTAAGATTATGTCTATAAAGCAGGTGCACAATTCCTGGTATCTAGCAGAGTCAATAAATTACTACAAAACTTTTGAAGTAGATCTCTAAAAAACTTTCCTTACATATTTTGTATGTTATTTTTGTTTATTGATTGATCAGTTCTGAGACATGGTCTCACTCTGTTGCCCAGGCTTGAGTACAGTAGTGTGATTGTAGCTCACTGTAGCCTTGAACTCCAGGTTTCAAAGGACCCTCCCCAGTAGCTGGGAGTACTGTCATGTGCCACCACACCAGCTAATTTTTGTATTTTTTTGTAGAGATGGGGTCTTGCTGTGTTGCCCGGGCTGGTCTTGAACTCCTGGCCTCAAGCTGTTACGGATGGAGGGTCTTGACTACGAGTCCTCCAGGTTCTTATGGCTTTGAACAAAGAATGGGCAAAAAAAAAAAAAAAAAAAAAAATGCACAAAGCAATGAAAGAATGAAGCAACAAAAGCACAGATTTATTGAAACAAAAGTATACTCCACAGAGTGGGAGTGGATTTGTGTAAGTGGCTCAAGAGTGCTGGTTACAGAGTTTTCTGGGTTTAAATGCCCTCAAAAGGTTTCCCATTCGTTACTCGGTTAACATCTATGTAAATGAAGCAGTGGCCTGCAACCAGTCGGATTGGTCTTGAAAGGTGACCAATCAGAGGCTGAAGTGAAATTACAAAGCTACATATGAAGACTTGGCCTGCAACCAGTCTGATTGGTTGCAGGAGGGGACCAATCAGAGGTACTTTCATTTTTCATCTGCAAGGCAGAAAAGTCGGGGGCGGGTTTGCAAAGGGAGTAGCCTCTGATCCCTTTGTTACTTGGGTGTGCAGAGGTGGAGTTTTCCTTTTGATTCCATTCTAGGAATTCAGCATGAATCAGATGTTGGTTCTCTGCCTCCAAATCCTATTCTCCTGTCTCACAGCTATCTTCCTGAATTTGCCACTCAAAGTGTGAGGTTATAGGCATGAGCCACCGCACCCAGCCCCTATGTCATTTTAAGGGAAATAAAGAGTTATGTGCAGTTTTGTTAAACGCAGCACTATAGGAGAATGGGCATATGTAGAATACTAAGTATGTAGCCTTAATGCCCTGCTGCCTTAGCAGTCTTTTTAAGGATGCTATGAAGAAGATATGGAGAATTACAGCTAGAGCTGGGGAGAGGAAATAGGAAGAGCTACCGTTTATTGGGGCCACCTATGTGGTTCATCAAAGCCCTAGAAAGTGTCTGTGTCCCTCTGACAGTCAAGGAAAGTGAAGTTCAGAGAAGGTAATTCACCTGTCCTTGGGGACTTGGTACACACCCTCCCTGGGAATCCCATTCTGGCTTACATGCCAGTAGCAGAGCCAGGAGCCAGGGTGAATTTGGAATATCTTCCCCAGGGCCTCCCGCTCCTGCCTCCCACAGTCTAAGAAGGTGCTCACCCAAAGACCCTGGACCCCATGGCAGCCCCTCCAGAGCTCTTTCTTTCTGGTCATTTCTCAACCCTTTGGGGAAAAAATACCTCCATCCCTCTTCAGTGAGAATGGGAGAACTCTTGTCACAGCGTCTCCCAGCATGGGAGCACCCAGGCCTATGGTGTCATTGTGAGCGTGGAGATAGTGGCAGGGGGCCAGAGTCACCCTGCACGTCCAGGAGGCTTCAGAAGCACTGACCCAGAGTAGGCCCGCCCCAGATGTAAGGGGTTAAAGAAGAGGAAAAACAGCAAAACAGCAGGAGCAGTGCTGGAGGCTGGCTGCCCGAGAGGCTGGGAGAGGGCTCCTGGGGTTAATTCCGTGAGTTTTGTAAAGAAAGGCTACAAAGGAGCAGCAGGGAGTTGGAGGCTTCCTTCCCCTGAGAGAGTACAGGCTGAAGGGATGATGGACCTCGAGGGACGGGGCCAGGGCTCTGCCCAGCCTGGACGAGGAAGGCGGTGACTCAGATTTGGTCCTTTCTGCTCCTGCCAGGGCAGTGGCTGCTGCTGGGCTTGACTCACTCTCCTCATGGTTACCTTGCCACTTTCCAAATCACAGACGGGTGGAACTGCCAGGCTGTGTTCTGTCTGCGGGAGGGAAAAAACAATGAGGTCCCAAGAGAGCCAGAAAACAGAGTAGGGCCCCACAGACTGAATGGTGGACAGCAATGGCATGTCGTAAGGTCCCAAGTGCCCCAGAACTGTGCGGTGGCACCTGCAAACCCTTGTTGGCTGCTTTGGGTGACTTTGCAACTGATGAGGCAGAGGCAAGATGGGACCCTCGGTGCCCACCCCTCAGGGGCTGTCACACATGGCAGGGCCTTGGGTATTTCCAATGGCAAGGGGAGGACAGTTTTTCATCTGTTCTCTCTGGAATGATAGATTTCTATAGACTTGGATGTACAAGGAATGTAATTTTCTTTCTTTTCTATTTAATTTCTGATCTCTGGCCTTCATCTGTGTGATACAGGAAAATGCAATCTGGTCACTTCCATTTGAAATAAAATCTATGACTTTAATCACATTCATCTTGAAGGCCAGGCAATCTCCAGGTGGCTGCTGACCTGGGGCAAAGCTTTCACAACTGCCACTCAGGCAGCCTTCCTGGCTCTCCTTCGGTCTTGGTCCTACCTTGGCCTCCTGCCCTGGTTATGTCACTGGGTCCTCACTGGCACTGTCTGTGGTCCTCCACAGACAACTAAATGGTCCCCAAATGCTAGACTCTTGCCCACTGTTCTGCATTTTCCCCTTCCTGGATGCTAGGTGTGGGGAAGGCATGGGTGTGGGGAAGGTTCGTTCTTTTTCTTGCCTTTATGGATCTTTGGGAGGGTGGTGACTGGCTGTGAGCGCCCACTCAGTTCCAGCAACTCTTGCTGCCATCTCTGTGTTGTTATTTCCTGGCCTTTGTGAAGCTGCTCTTGCCAGGCTGGGAGAAGACGGAGGTCTCAGCTCAAGCAGGCAGAGAGGCAAACTCTCTCTTTGTCTGCCTTTTATTTTGTTCTGGCCCTCAATGGATTGAATGGTGCCCACTCACACTGGGGAGAGCCATCTGCTTTCCTCAGTCTCCCCAAATGCTCATCTCTTCCAGAAACACCCTCACAGACACACCCAGAATAACACTGAACCAAATTTCTGGGCATCCCATGGGCCATCCTAGTTGACACACAAAATTAATGATTACACCCCAGTAAGAGGTTTCATGAGTGTGGCAAATGTGCCACACATTTTTTTTACCAAGAGTATGTTCTAGAAAAAGACATTTGAAGTTCCCATGGCCCATACTAGAAAATACGGCAAAATAGGCCTTCTTTGGGGCCTTTGCACTTTACCTACATGTTCTTTTTTTTTTTTTTTTGAGACAGCGTCTTGCTCTGTCACCCAGGCTAGAATCCAGTGGTGCGATCTCTGCTGCTCGCTGCAACCTCCACCTCCTGGGTTCTAGCGATTCTACTGTCTCAGCTTCCTGAGTAGCTGGTACTACAGGCACTCATGGCTATGACTGGCTAATTTTTGTATTTTTAGTAGAGATGGGGTTTCACCATGTTGGCCAGGCTGGTCTTGAACTTCTGACCTCAGGTGATCTGCCCATCTTGGCCTCCCAAAGTGCTGGGATTATAGGCGTGAGCCACTGTGCCCGGCCTACCTAAATGTTCTGCAGCTGTCTTGGGTCTTCTGAACATTGTGGGTGTGGACAATTGGGGCACAAAGGGAGAGTGATAAACGTGACATTTAGGAACCAGCTTCCTGTTTGGTTTACTCCTGAGCATGTCTTAATGCTGGGATTCTGTTTGACATGTTGTCACTTGCTGGCCATGTCAACAGATGCTGTCATGACAGGGAGATGTGAGTGAGGAAATTCTGTAGCGGAAAATGGGATATGGAAATCGGGGCGGAGAAGGCAAATAGGAATGTTCTGTTTCAGTTAAATATAAGAGTGAGAGGATGAGGGCAAGAGATGATTTAAGATCCAAGATTTATCTTAAAAATTTTCATTCATGTTTATTATTTTTTCCAGTAATTATCAAAGTAGAAAATTTGGAGGATATAGACAATTACAAGGAAGAAAAATAATTACCTCATAGTTGTATGATACAGAAATAAGCTTTTTAATGAAGAAATATATCTCTATGTATAACATATATTTTATAAGAACATTTTATATTGGCTATTTCATGAATATTTTATTTTGAGAGTTGGTATAACTATGAAAGCAATCCCTGTTTGCTTTAGAACACTCAAGCAGAGCAGACTGTGTAAACGAACAGTCTGCCATTCTCTGGGAGGGTTGGGGTTGACATTTGGTGTGCATCCTTCCAGATATTTTCCTCACACATGTACCTTCTGCAAATTGCCTTTTTTCAATTAACTATTCTTTCCCACAACCGCCAGGCTGTAAGTTTCTGATATCTTCCTTTCATTCTCTGTGTTGGTGCCTGCTTTGGTGAATTAATGAGCTCATGATGTTCAACAGTCCACAGCCACTGGTTCAGACCCCAGGTAGTGCCCTTTTGAGGCATAGTTCCTGATGGTAACTATGGGACGAGTCCCAGGATAGGAGATGAGAGCAAAAGGCCACACTTTCTTCCTGGGAGAAAGGACCCCAGGGAGGCGGGTCAGTTCTCTGTATCTTCCCCGAGTGCTGCCACCATGCTTAGTTATTCCCATCTGGTCACGGCCATCTCCCGCGTGGTGGACGTGGCTTGCTTAGCAGAGTGCTGCCAGCATTTAAGGAATGAAAGATGGGACATGCCTTGCATCTCAGCATTTGTAGTTGCATGTTCACATGTATTCCAGACTTGAACAGCCTCTCAGAAACTCTCAGAGGTCACTTCTGAGGTGGCTTCTAATTTGTTTGAAAAGTTATAGTCGTGCCTGGGACCAGGAAAGAGTCAGGCAGTTTAATTGTCACCTTGTTTGCAAACATTACCTGCCTCCTAAGAGGGATGATGGTAAGTATTAACACTGGCTGGGCCACCAACAGAAGAACATATGACCTCCCAGGGGTGCTGCTACTTCTGTCACCAGCTTGGCTTGTTTCTCTCTCTGTCTCTCTCCTTCCCCTTTATTAAATCATCAGTGCCCATCAGGAGGTTTAATTTCAAATACTTGTAGGACTGGGATGGTGACAGAATCAGTGGAGTGGGTACAGTGGAGCTCTCACGGGGATAGTTGCACCGATTGCTGACATGCTGGAGGATGGGCATAGTGTTGCCAGCGTAATTGGCAATCCACATTTTGATGTGAAATCTCCCAGGTTTAAACACAGGCAGTTAATTTTTCAAAACCCTATGCAGGCCAGGAGCATTGGCTTGTGCCTGTAATCCTAGCAGGCCGATCACCTGAGGTCAGGAGTTCAAGACCAGCCTGGACAACATGGTGAAAGGCTGTCTCTACCAAAAATACAAAAATTAGCCAGGTATGGTGGTGCATGCCTGTAATCCCAGCTACTTGGGAGGCTGAGGCAGGAGGATTGCTTGAACCTGGGAGGCAGAGGTTGCAGTGAGCCAAGATTGTGCCACTGCATTCCAGCCTGGGTGACAGAGCGAGACTCCTTGTAAACAAACAAAACCAAAAACCCTATGCAGGTGGGAAAAACCCACATCTGGGGGCTATATTTGGGGTCTGGAGCAGTGTGGATAAGGGCAGTATTCCAAGGGCCCATCAGGTTACGTTATCTTTTCATAGATGTTTTTTATCTGTCTCCGAAATCCCAAAGTCCTTATTTTGCCTGTATCTTGTGATTTATGAGGCAATCAGGTGAGTTCTTATATATTAAACCTCCTTCAGTTTCCCCTCTTACAGAACTAATGGATTGACTTAAAAACTCTTAAAACAAAAAGGAGCTTATTCCTCTGGATATATTTTTAAAGGTGCTAATGGGATTTTGGTTTAAGGAATAAATTCTGCAGTCTTTATTTATAAGGAGAGGCTGAATGAAAATTATGTTTACTATAGAAATATCAGAGTTTATATTTACCTTCCTAACATGAATTCAAGCCTAAATTGATGTGTGTGTTATGATATCATTTATCTCTTTGAACAGAGTAAAATGGTAGTTTAAATGATAACACTAAGAGGTGGTGGAGTTCCTTTCTCCATGATGAGAGTCTACTGCTCCTTCTTAGTGAAATGAAAGATGACGATTACAGAGAAAAGGATCAGATCAGATGCTCACCTTACACTCCCCCAGCCCACACACACATGTAGAATACTCATCTTTCTCCTACTTCCTCAGTACCTTCTAAAACTACCTGCAAGGTCAACAGGAAATGTATGGTGGCCTCATGACTGTCAGCATGGACTGGTGATTCATCTAATTTCTGGTTCACCACTGTTTTCTTCCTTTCTTTGTGAGATGGAGTTTCGTTCTGCCGCCCAGGCTGGAGTACCGTGGCATGATCTCAACTCACTGCAACCTCTGCCTCCTGGGTTCAAATAATTCTCCTGCCTCAGCTTCCTGAGTAGCTGAGATTACAGGTGTGTGCCACCACACATGGGTAATTTTTTGTGTGTCTTTAGTGGAGATGGGGTTTTACCATGTTGGCCAGGCTGGTCTCGAACTTCTAACCTCAAATGATCAGCCTGCCTCGGCCTCCTGAAGTACTGGGATTACAGGCATGAGTCACTGCACCTGGCGCATCACTGTTTTTTTTTCACGGGATTAACTAACTTTCAAGGCTCTAAGAAGTGTGAATAAGAAAAATGAGTTAATGGAATTTAGCCATAGTTGCTGCCTTCACTTTTTTATGTTCTCGTCACTGGGGTGACATGCTATGATAAAAGCCGCTTATTTGATGACAGTTTCTTTTCATCAGAATCCAGAGGCTTCAGGGGTCATTAACTTATTTCCCAAACCAGTGAAAACCTTAAAACTCTGCCCTCTACTGAGCAGTGCAAAGATGCCCTTCCAAAGCCGACTCAGACGTCCAACAATTAGAAACAATTGTAAATTTTGAGAGAAGATGGAGTTTAACAGGAGCTAATTCTTAATGATATGCTGTACTACATTTAATGTGAGAACAAATCACATATTAGAAGGTCACAGAAACTGTTCCTGTGACTATATTTATTTCTTCACAGTTCTTCATGGCAATTGATTGGGGTTTAAAAGTCACAGATGGGTGGATTGAAATTTTCTTGCATTTGTCTCTATTGGTAAAGACAGTGTCATACATACTAGACTCTTATTGGCTTCCATTGAAGACTTTGTGGCTGACACCTCTTAATTCTACCATAGTTCTAGAAGCCACAGGTTTTCAATTTCAACATGTCCCAACTGTGGTATACGTTGCCACAAGTATAATAAAAAATAATCTTGGAGAATATATGAATAGTTTTTAAAATTTAAGTGGCTATGTATTTATCTTAAAGGTAGTTTAAAAAGTATAACTAGCACCCCAAACCAGTGAGTTTAAAGATTTTATATATACCTTATGAAATAAAGTAGATGATTTAAATCAAACTAGTGAGTAAATAATAGTTTGGGTGATATACGAATATGGCAAAAATCATGCAGATGGTAAAGAAATAACTGAAATATGGGAACCTGTGGATTAATGGAGTCTATTTGAGTCTGTTGGGGTGATACTATTTCTTAACTTTATAAAACTTCAATCAGACTAGGATTAGATGGAGCTGACATGTTGACATAGATAATCCAGATTATTTTACATCTTGATGATCCTGAAGAGATGCCAAATCAGCTGTTGATTCCAGTTTCCCTTTTATCCTCTGCCATACTTTAGGTTTCATTTCTGCAGCGCACCTCATTTTACGTAATAATGTAGGCTCAGGAGTCAGACTGCTGAGGCATGAACTCTGACTCTACCACGTATCTGTTGTGTGAACTCAGAAAACTTAATTAACCTCTTTGACTCTTGTATTTCTTACATGCAAAATGGGGGAAACATAGTACCTAGCTTGTGAAGTTCTCCTTAAGATTAATAAATCAAAACACATCAAGGAACTATCACCTCAGAAAGTATTGAATAAATACTAGCTATTGTTATTTTATGTCTGGAAGGTTGTGTAAAGATAGTGGTTTATGTTGCAGGTAACTCTCTGGGTCAATGGCATGGGTGGTAGAAGAATTTACCAAGACAGCTGTAGTTAAAGAAAAGCAGATTTATTAGAAAAGTATGCAAATACATCCATGCATTAAAAAGGGATTGCAGTAAAGAAAAAGAAATACATTGCAAGAAAGCATCAGGGAAATCAACATGAGAGGAACTGAATGCAAGGAGAAAAAGGCCTCCTGGGGATTTTTTAGGATGGTGCCTGGGCTGTCTGCTGAAGAGGGCTTTGTGCAGTACTGACACCACCAAAGTTTCAGGGAGCTAACTTGCATTTTTGTATCCGTCAAGGATCTGGTGATAATTGGGCACAGGTGATAATTGTGTCCCGGACCATGAAGAAAGGCAGACTTAAAACAGCTTATCTGCTTTTTCTTTTTGCTTTCCCCTGCTCCCACAAGCCTGACTCCATTTCTCTATTTAGGATACCACTGTTTATACACAAAATTCCATTTATGATGCTACAAAAGAGTTTATTTAAAGGAGAGTTTATTTAAAAGGAGAACTAGCCAGGTGTGGTGGCTCATGCCTGTAAATCCCAGCACTTTGGGAGGCCAAGGTGGGTGGATCACCTGAGGCCAGGAGTTCAAGAGCAGCCTGGCCAATATAGCAAAACCCTGTCTCTACTGAAAATACAAAAATTAGCCGGATGTGGTGGCATATGCTTGTAATCCCAGCTACTCAGAAGGATGAGGCAGGAGAATCACTGGAACTTGGGAGGTTGCAGTGAGCTGAGATGGTGCCACTGCACTCCAGCCTGGCGACAGAGTGAGACTCCATCTCAAAAAAAAAAGGCTGGGCATGTTGGCTCACACCTGTAATCCCAGCACTTTGAGAGGCTGAGGTGGGCAGATCACCTGAAGTTGGGAGTTTGAGACCAGCCTGACCAACATGGAGAAACCCCGTCTCTACTAAAAATACAAAATTAGCCAGATGTGGTGGTGCATGCCTATAATCCTAGCTACTTGGGAGGTTGAGGCAGGAAAATCGCTTGAACCCAGGAGGTGGAGGTTACGGTGAGCCAAGATCGTGCCTTTGCACTCCAGCCTGGGCAACAAGAAGGAAACTCCATCTCAAAAGAAAGAAAGGAAGAAAGAAAGATAAAAACTTAGTGAGTCCCATTGTGAAGCAAATAATGGCATTATTTCACAGTACTGTACTGCTTTTTAAGGTCTGTGTTATTGAATAGGCTAGGTTTAAGGTGAAGGTGTTCTTAGAGACATTTAAGTCCCAAAAGGTTTGAAAAGCATTTCTTTTCATGGTTTTCGCCATGACTTAGCACAAAGAAAGTCCCTTTGAAAGGTAACATAAATGAGCTCAGCATTCTTGGGGCCAAATATTCCAAACTGTATGTGGAAGACTTTATTTAGGATGATGGCCATAAGTCCAGAAAGAGAATTTTTTGAAAATCTTTCAGAAGAACTTGAGGTTAAAGCTCTTGAAAATGAGGTTTTGGTTTTTATTCTCTTTAGCACTGCCTGAAAGAAGAAATTTCATTCTTTTTTTAATGTGTCTTTTTTAAATTGCATTTTAGGTTTTGGGGTACATGTGAAGAACATGCAAGATGGTTGCACAGGTGCACACGTGGTGGTGTGATTTGCTGCCTTCCTCCCCTTCACCTGTATCTGGCATTTCTCCCCATGCTCTCTCTCCCCAACTCCCCACCCTCCGCTGTCCCTCCCCTATTTCCCCCTGACAGACCCCAGTGTGTGATGCTCCCCTCCCTGTGTCCATGTGTTCTCATCATTCAACACCCACCTATGAGTGAGAACATGCGGTGTTCGATTTTCTGTTCTTGTGTCAGTTTGTTGAGAATGATGGTTCTTAAAAAGTCTTGTCATTTATCGAGTCTTCTGCAATTAAGAATGTCATATAGTCTCACCTGGAAGAACATTTTGTAATCCAGCTATTTAGGTAGGGCCGTATGCAGGAAAATGGCCCAATGTGTGAGAGATTTCCTTTTCATTTTCCAAGCAGGGGCTGCTTTGAACCGAGTTGTCAGGAGCCAGGCCAGAGGCTGGTAAGTGCCTGTGGATAGGCCAAGGCATTTACGAGAGGAGTCCTAGCCTTTAAAATAGACTATATTAACATAAATAAGTAACTCCTTCCAGAAGTACTGTGGTCATGAGCTCGCCCATGAGTTGCAGTTCCTCTGGTCCTTGTACCGGTTGCCTTTGGATTCTACAGGATCCCACGAATAACCCTCCACTGCACTTTCTATCTGCAGCACAGACTCCATGACCATGTCCTTGCCTGCTTCCCGTCCTGGGCCTGGAGGGCCTCCTGTAAATCTACTTTGATTTATGTTTGGTGGTTCTAGTTGCTCAGGCTTTCTGCGGATTGGATAATGACTTTGACAAAGATTCGTGGAGCACTTAAGTTTTCACATGCATTCGTTCACCCAATCCTTACAGCAGGCTTATGAATCAGCTACTGACACTGTTATCACTGTTTTGCAAATGAGGGGATTGAGGTTCAGAGAAGCTCAAGGCCCCTCAGCTGGTGAGTTGCAGAGCTGTGATTGGAAGGAAGATACACCTGACTGTAAGGCTTTTTACCTTGCTCACCTGTTAGACTGTTGGGCTGGCCAGCCTACATCCCTACTTAGGGCTGGGGGACTCCCTGGCTTCTTCCTTCTCAATCAAGGCTGGGTTCTGTCCATGCAGAAGTTGTCCTTCCCCTGTTTAGAAAGCAATGTGGCTCCCTGTTTTGACAGTTTGCCTTCAGGTGGAGGTAGGAAGGCTGGATGGGCAACTCCACCCTTGGGCTACCTGTGTGCTGTACAGCAAAGTGGAGGGGCCCAGACTGGGCATTGGCTGGGCCTGCAGCTAGAAATCTTGTGCCAGAGCTTCCACAGCAGCTCCAGAAAGAAGTACCGGGAAAGAGAAGAGCTGGTCTCAGCTGGGCTACTGGAGAAATGTCAGTTTTTCAGGAAGGCACAGCCTTCTTGCACAATGTGTGTTCCTACCTGCCCACTGTGAAGCCTGGTGTTGGTCAGTGAGCATGCCCACATGGACCCCACACGGCTTGCCTGAGCCGTGGAGGCCCAAAGCCTGTGATCCATCCAACTGTGGGAAAATGTGAGGACCCAGATGTCCAGGGTGATCTCTGGGTGGGTGAGGCATTATATATATGTATGTAATATATATAACATGTATATAAGTAATATATATTATTAATCATTACCTAATATTAATATATATTATCTATTATATATGTAATATATTCAAGTAATATATAATATATATGTAATATATAAGTAATATGTGTAATATAACATATACTTATATATGTAATATGTATATAAATATATATTCCAAGCAGGGGCTGCTTTGGACGGAGTTGTCAGGATATATATTTTGAGACAGGGTCTGGCTTTGTTGCCGAGGCTAGAGTGCAGTGACGTGATATTGGCTCACTGACACCTCCACCTCCCAGGCTCAAGAGATCCTCCCACCTCAGCCTCCTGAGTAGCTGGGATGACAGGTGCATACTACCATACCTGGGTAAGTTTTTTGTTTTGTTTTTTTTTGTTTTTTTTGAGACGAGTCTTGCTCTGTCGCCAGGCTGGAGCACAGTGGCGCAGACTCGGCTCACTGCAACCTCCACCTCCTGGGTTCAAGCGCTTCTTCTGCCTTAGCCTCCCAAGTGGTTGGGACTGCAGGCGCATGCCAAATACCCGGCTAATTTTTGTATTTTTAGTAGAGAGGGGGTTTCACCATCTTGGCCATGATGGTCTCGATCTCTTAACCTTGTGATCCACTCACCTCGGCCTTCCAAAGTGCTGGGATTACAGGCATGAGTCATCGTGCCCGGGCCTGAATAATTTTTTATATTTTTTGTAGAGGTGGGATTTTGCCATGATGCCCAGACTGGTCTCGAACTCCTGGTCTCAAGCAATCTGCCTGCCTCAGCCCTCACAGAGCTGAGGTGGTGGTGGTGAGAGTGAGGGGTGTGGCATCAGAGGCTGTGGGAGGTGTGGGAAGGAGCATGACATCAGAGGCTATGGTAGGGATGTGTGCAGAAGGGGGTAACATCAGAGGCTATGTGAGGGGTGTGTGTGAAGAGGGGCGGGGCATCAGAAGCTGTGGGAATGGTGTGTGGGATGGGGTGTGGCAATCGGAGGCTGTGGGGGAGGGGATGTGGGGAGGGGCGTGCATCAGAGGCGGTCGGAGGTGAGAAGAACAGGATATTGTAGGCTGATGGATCCTGTGGACAGAATTCAACATTCCCATAAAGTCTGCGCACACCACATTTCTCTTGATTAAAGGTACAGCTGGGTGAAGTGTATTGGGTCTGTATTTTCCAGCCGCTGTGGGTGAGTTTAACAAATGTTTTATGCATAAGGGCAAGAGTGCTTGAAACCATGGAGACTTCCCTAGAGACGAGACCTAGACAGATGAGGATTTCAGGAATGTTATTTTCCGAAGTGAGGCAGGGTGATGGTGGAAAACTCCCCCAGTGAGACTCTGGGGGCAAATATTAAGTATTAGTGAAATTATCCAGGCGCTTCTTTTCATGAAGAAACACAAAGGTTCTAGCCTGCTAAAACCCAAACTCCTGATCATTGAAGCAGTTGAATTCTGCTTTGCTCTTGCAAAGAAGAAAGGATAAAAATATCAGTTTTTGCCCCATTTCTCCTTTCAGCTTTTGCCTGGAGGTTTATGGCCCCAGCAAGCTTAGTTGTTTCATGCTGACCATTTTGTTTATTTGTGTTTAGCTCTTCTCTGCATCTCTGGTCTCGTCTTCTTTGAAGCATCATAAATACGAACGAGCTAGTTTGCCTTTCTTTCTGACAATAATGAAGAGGAGTAAGTATTTGGGTGGTTTCCCTGCCCCTAAATGTATCCTCCCAAAGAGCCTCAATTCACCAGATAGTTGTTTAGATTAAAACAAGTTCTTCTCTGGACAGTTTTGAGAGAGGAAATAGCAGCCACTCACTTATTAATGTGAAAAAACGACTTAGACGATCGTTCTTCCGACACCCAGTCGAAAGCTCCATAAAGGAATGGATCTATTTATGAGATAGAGAAGCAAGTGGTGGTGGGGAAGAGGAATAGCATGGAGGGGAATTCAACTGCTCGTGCCAATTGAGAATGCAAGAGAGAATCGCTGGTGGTGGCGGAGCGCAGGTTGCTGGGAGGTGAAAGCGAGAGCTGAGATCAACTTGCTACATTAGTAATTTAGTCCTAAAGAGGTGGGTCTTCTCCAATGAAATAATAATTATCTGGACATTACAATTCCTGCTCCTTCATATGTATTTATTAGAAAGTCATCTTGAAATAGCTTGGTGGGGGTTTTTGTCCTTTTTTCATTTCAAGAAGTGACAAGTTTCTAGCGAGAGACATACGTTGCACAGCAAATTTGAGTTTTTGCATAGGAGGGTTTTTCATTGGCCAGCTGTGCAGCTAATGTTTCACCTGATTGCAAATTGCCTGTGGATCTCAGAAGCTGAAAATAATTAGAAATCAAGAAATTAGAAATCTCAGTAAATGGGAAGTTCTGAAGGTCTTTAGAAAACTTGTTTCCGCTGGGCGCGGTGGCTCAAGCCTATAATCCCCGCACTTTGGGAGGCTGAGGTGGGTGGATCACGAGGTCAAGAGATCGAGACCATCCTGGTCAACATGGTGAAACCCCTGTCTCTACTAAAGGTGCAAAAAATTAGCTGGGCATGGTGGCGTGTGCCTGTAATCCCAGCTACTCAGGAGGCTGAGATAGGAGAATTGCCTGAACCCAGGAGGCGGAGGTTGCGGTGAGCCGAGATCGCGCCATTGCACTCCAGCCTGGGTAACAAGAGTGAAACTCTGTCTCAAAAAAAAAAAAAAAAAAAAGAAAACTTGTTTCCCTCCCAAAGCAAGAGGTGTATTTTGCTTACATATACCTCTTGCTATTAAGAAGGAAAGTAGGATCTTAATGTCCTAACATGAGTAGATTGCCAAAATATATTGAGAACAAAATATGTTTCAAGCCTTAAGTATGATACGTTTTATGCTGAACACACACTCAGTGCTACAGATCCTTTATAAGTAAATATATGAGTATATTTATGTAAAGTAGCTGTCTTATGGGGTTGTTATGAGGATTTAAAAAAGATAAAAAGCTAGAGGGATGAGGGATGTAGAATGCTTAGAACATTGGTGGTGTGCCATTGTTAGCCATTACAATGATGTAAAGCATTTAGAAAGATTTGTAATGACCTTGTAGCCAAACCCATAGCAGTGGAGCCGGGTAGATAGATAAGTTGGATTTTAGCCTTATCTTCAATGTTCACATAATTTTGGAATAAAGGAATATATTTACAAATTACTCATATAATTAAACATTAATTTAATTGATCTTAATAAAAAGTGGATATATTCAGATAAAAAATGTAAGAGCGTTATCACAAGCAGTGTTGCACTTAGACTTGGATAAGAGGGTGTCTTGAGATCTGTGTGTTAGAGGGTCTTATCTGTCATAAATACACACACACACACACACACACACACACACACACACACATACGTCAAAGACCAAATGGCAAGCTCTGTCACTTAATGTTGAGAAATGCTAAGTGTATGATCACTGAGAAATGCTGAGGGTATGATAATATTATATTGTTTGCTGAGAAGAATGATGGTAAGGAAAACCTAGCACCCCACCCCCACCCCCCAGCCGCCCAAGTAGAAAACTACTTGGAGCATTCTTCAAGATAGTATATGAATATCATACACCAGTTAAAACAATTCTTTAAGGGTGGGATATGTGACCCTGTCCCCATGGCTCGCTCGTAGAGAATACTTTTTAGTTTGTCTGTGATCAGTGGTAAGCAGGCATCAGCTGCCTACCTTTTGTATTATGAGAAAATAACGAACATCTGTTTGTTAGTCATCACCTGTTCAAAGAGAATAAATACGTGGTCAGCGTCTGCTCGAGGCCCTCAGCTCGGGATGCTGTCAGCACCTGCGGCTCTCAGCTCGGAAGTCTGTTTGCCCCCTGCAGACAGTCCCACTTTGTTGTTCTTTCTGGATGTCTGCTTCTCAGTTCCTTCAGGACCGCCTGGGTGGGGGTCTCTATGGCCAACCTGGTCTTGGTAACTTAAGAACTGGTGCTCAACAAAGGCTTACGTCCCTAGACATCTACTTTTGTGACTAACACCATTCAGGTCCTAGGAAAATTCTCCTCCACGTACACTCTTGCCCTATGTCCTTGAAACAAAGGCAACTGTATCTGAATGCTACAAATTTGAGAGTTGTGCTGCTGCCTGTGTTGGATTTGCTTGGGAGTGTAAGAATGATTTGACCACCAGAGCGCTGAGGTAAAGAAAAAATACTTTAATTAATTTATCTTTAATTAACTTGTAATGAATTCTTGCATAGAGAGTTATTGTTTCTCCGTAGTGCCAAGCTTTCATTTTCTTGTTTTTCTTTGTGTTCTAATTCTTGGTTCCAGAGGTACTCATTAATTAGCACAGTTTTGCAGTAGCTGCACATGGTAGCTGAGGAATAATTTGCAATGTTAAAATAGTACATATTATTCTTAAACTTGTATTTATGTAGGTCTAGAAATAATATGCCTGAAGTGTGATATCTATTCTTTATATAGGCAACTAGATGGAAATTGAATGCTAAAATTAGGAATAGTTTAACTTCTATAAAATATATTTAATATGCTTTGATTACATTTTCAAAAAATTACAATTTCAGCTTTAAAAAGTCTTGATGTAAAAGTTTTATATTTATTAATTAAAATTTGGATTTTGCATACATATATACTTTGGAGTATTTTAGAAAAATAACCTATCTTGAAAGCATAAAAATAATTTTAATTACTAAAATCAAATAATTTCTATTTTTAATAAAAATTCATTCTAATTTTATACATTTTGAATATCATTACTTATTGTTTAATAGCTTAGGCAATTGCTAGCAATCTAACCCAAATTATATGAAAAAATATTTTATTTGAGACAGGGTCTTGCTCTGTGGCCCAGGCTGGAGTGCAGTGGTGCAATCAAAGCTCACTGCAGCCTTGATCTCCTGGGCTCAAGCAATCCTCCCATCTCAGCCTCCCGAGTAGCTGGGACTATGGGCACATGCCACCACACCTGGCTCATTAAAAAAATTTTTTTTTATAGATACAGGATTTTGCTATGTTGAGCAGGCTGGTCTCAAACTCCTGTGCTCAAGCAATCCTCCTACCTTGGATTCTCAAAGTGCTGGAATTGGCATGAGCCACCGTGCATGGCCTGAAAATCTTGATTATAAAAATATAATTATAATTTTGCTAAAATGAAGTCAGGAAAAGTAAAACTTATGAAATAAATATAATGTATGATGTATACCTTTGTTATGTTTCAAGCACCACTAGACCATTAATAGACACTCAGACATAGGCAATACTAAATTTAGTTGTTTGATATTTTGCCAGTCTTCAGTTATATTAAAACCTAACTTTATACATAGTTTAAGCTTTGTCCATACAAAGGTATACTGATCAACATAGGAGAATATGACACATTGCATTTAGCAGTTTGATAGCTTGATTGATAACTTTTGATATTTTAGGCATTCAGGACATGAGCCTCCAATGGAACTTTAAACCTGAAGTCCTGTGGCTGTTAGGAGTGGGTCTGAGCAGATGCATTGTTTCAGCAGACAAGGCTGCTGCTTCTGAACAGTTCATCCCCGGGTTCCTTGCTATAGCCCGAACTGTGTCCAGGTTGTCTCGTAGGATATTGAAGGGTCAGGTCTCTGAGCTGAGAGCAAGAGGCTGAGCAGCTGAGAGGATGCCCCCTCTGCTTTCTCTTTCTCCTTCTGTTTCTTCTCCCCTGTCCTCTCCACAACTCACTGGGGTATTCTTAGAACGCCAGCATTCTACACATTTTACATCCATCTTGGCTCACTGCAACCTCTGCCTCCTGGGTTAGAGTGATTCTCGTGCCTCAGTTTCCAAGCTGGATTACAGGTGCGTGCCACCTTGCCCAGCTAATTTTTGTATTTTTAGTAGAGACAGGGTTTCACCATGTTGGCCAGGCTGGTCTCGAACTCCTGACCTCAAGTGATCTAACCTGTTGGGCTCCCAAAGTGCTGGAATCATAGGTGTGAGCCACTCTGCCTGGCTCTCCTACGTCTTGAGGTGAAACTGTAGCCTTCTCCCCTCTGTGTTCCATGTCTATAAAGCCTGACCTTTTCCATGGTTATCAACTAATTCCTGCTAATCTGTTAGCTGATCATTAAAATCTTAACCAAAGATGGGATGAAGGGATGGAAAAGGGTAAGCACTTTCTAGAGTTAGCTGTAACTGCGAAAGGCAGTGTGTCCTAGCAGTTGATTTTAGGCATTAAAAACATTGATTCACTTAAGAAGTTACTTCTTTTTTTTTAATCCTCTGATTACCCCGGGAAGAAAGTTTCAGTTTATTGTACAGTTGGCCCTCTGTATCTGCAGGTTCCATATCTGAGGATTCAACCAACCATAGGTCAAAAGTATTATAATAATAAAAAAGTAAAAAGAACAGTCCAAAAATAGAAATAATATAAATGTCAATACAGTCTAATAACGATTTACATAGCATTTATAGGTATTATAGGTAATCTGGAGATGATTTAAGTCATATGGGAGGGTGTGCATAGCTTATATGCAACTACTTAATATGTGGTATTATGTCAGGGACATGACCATCTGTGGATTTTGGTATCCATGGGAGTCCTGGAACGAATCCCTTGCTGATACCGAGGCAGCTATATTTTAATTCTGCTTCTTGGAAAGTTCCCCCCTTTAAAAAAAATTCAGTTTGTTTCTTTATTTATTTATTGAATTGGAGTTTTGCTCTTGTTGCCCAGGCTGGAGTGCAATGGCACAATCTCTAATCACCGCAACTTCCACCTCCTGGGTTCAAGTGATTCTCCTGCCTCAGCCTCCTGAGTAGCTGGGAATACAGGTTTGTGCCACCATGCCCAGCTAATTTTATACTTTTAGTAGAGATGGAGTTTCTCCATGTTGGTCAGGCTGGTTTCGAACTCCCAACCTCAGGCCCCTCAAAGTGCTGGGTTACAGGCATGAGCTACCACACTCAGTCAATAATTCAGTTTATTGAGATAAATCAATATAAAATAAACTTCACCTATTTTAATTTTGGTGAATTTGATGAATGTATACATATAACAACTACCACGATCAAGACAAGATTTCCATCAGGCCTAAATTCCTTCCGTGTCTTTTTATGGTCAACCCCTCTCTCTACCTCTAGCCCCAAGCAATCACAGATCTGCTTTTATTGCTATAGATTAGATTGCATTTTCTAGAGCTTTAAGTATATGGCATCGGCCATGCGTGGTGGCCCATGCCTTTAATCCCAGTACTTTGGGAAGTTGAGGTGGGTGGATTGCTTGAGCCCAGGAGTTCGAGACCAGCCTGGGCATCAAGGGAAAATCCTGCCTTTACAAAAAATATAAAAATTATCCTGGCATGGTGGCTTGTACCTGTGGTCCCAGCTACTCAGGAGGCTGATATCGGAGGATCTCTTGAGCTTGGAAGGCAGAGGTTGCAGTGAGCCAAAATTGTGTCACTGCACTCCAGCCTGGGTGACAGAGCCAGACCCTTAGAATGCCAGCATTCTACATATTTTATATCTCAAAAAAATATATATATATCTGTATCTATATCTATATATATGTACATATGTATGAATGAAATCATACAGGACATATGTTATTTTGGGCCTGGCTTTTTAAACTTTGCATACTGTTTTTGAGATTCATTTATGTTGTGAGTTTTAATAGTTTATTTTTATTGCCGAGTCTTCCTTTGTATGGGTATACCAAGATTTGCTTATTCATTCACCTGTTGGTGAATACTTGGACTATTTTTAGTTTTTGGCTGGTTTGAATAAAGCTACTTTAAACATTTGCATGAAAGTTATCTGTGGATCTATACTTTCTTTTGGGTTAATAATGAGGAGTGGAATTGCTGGTTCTTATAGTAGCTGTATGTTAAATTTATAAGAAACTGCTTGTATTCCAAAGTGTATCATTTTACATTCCTATCAGCAATATATGAGAGTTTGAACCACATCTTTTAAAAATATATAATTTCAATGACTTTTGGGGTCCAAGTGGTTTTTGGTTATGTGGATGAATTGTACAGTGGTGAAGTCTGAGATTTTAGTGTACATATTTCCTGAGTGGTGTACATTGTACCCAATATGAAGTTTTTTTATTCTTCACCTCTCCCGACCCTCCCCACTTCTAAGACTCCAATGTCCCTTATACCCCTTGGTATGCCTCATTTATAAGTGAGAACATACAGTACTTGGATTTTCATTCCTGTGTTACTTCACTTAGAATAATGGCCTCCAGTTCCATCCAAGTTGCTGCAAAAGACATTATTTCATTCTTATTTATGACTGAGTAGTATTCCATGGTGTGTGTGTATGTATGTCTCTCTGTCTGTCTGTCTGTCTCTCTCCTTTATCCATTTAGTGGTTGATGGGCACTTAGGTTGGTTCAATTTACAGTGGTACATTTCACTGTGATGAACATACGCATGCAGGTGCCTTTTTGATATAATGACTTTTCCTTTGGGTAGATATTCAGTAGCAGGATTGCTGGATCTAATGGTTGATCTAATTTTAGTTATTTGAGAAATCTCTGTACTGTTTTCCATAGAGGTTGTATTAATTTACATTCCCACCAGAGTGCATAAGCATTCTCTTTTTACCACATCCATACCAACATCTATTGTTTTTTTACTTTTTAAAAACTGGTCATTCTGGCTGGGGTAAGGTAGTATCTCATTGTGGTTTTAATTTGCATTTCCCTGATGATTAGTGATGTTAAGCATTTTTTCATATATTTGCTAGCTATTTATGTATCTTCTTTTGAGTACTGTCTATTCATGTCCTTTGCCTACTTCTTTTGTCTTTATTATTTTATTTTATTTCTTTTTTTTATTTCAGTGGTTTTTGGGGAGCAGGTGGTTTTTGGTTGCTGGGAAAAGTTCTTTAGTAGTGATTTCTGAGATTTTTGTTGCACCTGTCACCGAGCAGTAGACGCTGTACTCAGTTTGTAGTCTTTTATTCCTTACTCCCCTCCTACCCTTCCCCATCTGAGTTCCCAAAGTCCATTATATCATTCTTTTTTTTTTTTTTTTGAGACAGAGTTTCGCTCTTGTTACCCAGGCTGGAGTGCAATGGCGCGATCTCGGCTCGCCGCAACCTCCGCCTCCTGGGTTCAGGCAATTCTCCTGCCTCAGCCTCCTGAGTAGCTGGGATTACAGGCACACGCCACCATGCCCAGCTAATTTTTTGTATTTTTAGTAGAGACGGGGTTTCACCATGTTGACCAGGATGGTCTCGATCTCTCGACCTCGTGATCCACCCGCCTCGGCCTCCCAAAGTGCTGGGATTACAGGCTTGAGCCACCGCACCCGGCCCATTATATCATTCTTATGCCTTTGTGTCCTTATAGCCTAGCTCCCACTTGAAAGTGAGAACATGCCATGTTTAGTTGTCCATTCCTGAGTTACTTTACTTAGAATAATGGTCTCCAACTCCATCCAGGTTGCTGTGAATGCCATTATTTCATTCCTTTTTATATATTTCATTTTACACACACAAACACACACAGACATTTTTAATTCATTCGTTAGTTGATGGGCATTTAGGCTAGTTCCATATTTTGCAATTGCAAATTGTGCTGCTATAAACATGAACGTGCAAGTGTCTTTTCCATATAATGACTTCTTTTCCTTTAGGTAGACACCCAGCAGTGAGCTAGCTGGATCAAATTCTACTTTAAGTTCTTTAAGAACTCTCCATACTGTTTTCCATAGTGATTGTACTAGTTTACATTCTTACCAGCAGTGTAAAAGTATTCCCTTTTCACCACATCCGTGCCAGCATCTGTTATTTTTTGTAAATTCTGGCCGTTCTTGCAGGAGTAAGGTGGTATCTCATTGTGGTTTTGATTTGCAGTTCCCTGATCATTAGTGATTCAAGTATTTTTTCATACATTTGTTGGCTGCTTGTATAGCTTCTTTTGAGAATCGTCTGTTCATGTTGTTAGCCCACTTTCTGATAGGATTATTTATTTTTTTCTTGCTGATTTGTTTGAGCTCCTTGTAGATTCTGGATATTAGTCCTTTGTCAGATGCATAGTTTGCGAATATTTTTTCCCGTTCTGTGGGTTGTTGTTTACTCTGCTGACTGCTTCTTTTGCTGTGCAAAAGCTCTTTAGTTTAATTAACTCCCACCTGTTTATTTTTGTTTTTGTTGAATATGCTTTTGGGTTCTTGGTCATGAAATATTTGTCTAAGCCAATATCTAGAAGGGTTTTTCTGATGTTATCTTCTGGAATGTTTATAGTTTCAGGTCTTAGATTTAAGTCTTTGATCCATCTTGAGTTTATTTTTGTGTAAGGTGAGAGACGAGGATCCAGTTTTATTCCTCTGTATGTGGCTTACTAATTATTCCAGCACCATTTGTTGAATAGGGTGTCCTTTTCCCACTTTATGTTTTTGTTTGCTTTGTTGAAGGTCAGTTGGCTGTAAATATTTGGTTTTATTTCTGAGTTCTCTACTCTGTTGCATTGGTCTATATGTGTATTTTTATACCAGAAACATGCTGTTTCAGTAACTATAGCCTTGTAGTAGTTTGAATTCAGGTCATGTAGGGCCTTCAGATTTGTTCTTTTTGTATAGTCTTGCTTTGGCTCCGTGGGCTCTTATATGGTTCTATGTGAATTTTAGGATTTTTTTTTTCTGCTTCTGTGAAGAATGATGGTGTTATATTGATGGGAATTGCATTGAATTTATAGATTGCTTTTGGCAGTATGGTCATTTTCACAATATTTATTCTACTCATCCCTGAGCATGGGATGTATTTCCATTTGTTTGTGTCATCTGTGATTTCTTTCAGTAGTGTTTTGTAGTTTTCTTTGTAGAAATCTTTTACCTCATTAGCTAGATATATTCCTAAGTATTTTATTTTTTATGGAGCTGTTGTAAAAAGGATTGCGTTCTTAATTTTATTCTCAGCTTGGTTATTGTTGGTGTATAGCAGTGCTACCGGTTTATGTACCTTCATTTTGTATCCTGACATGTTACTGAATTCATTTATCAGAACTAGGAGCTTTCTGAATGAGTCTTTAGGGTTTTCTATATGTATGATCCTAACACTGGTGAACAGTGACAGTTTGACTTCCTTCTTACCCATTTGGATACCCTTTATTTCTTTCCCTTGTCTGATTGTCAGTCCTTTCTCTGGCTAGGACTTCCAGTACAATGTTGAATAGCAGTGGTGAGAATGGAGATCCTTGTCTTGTTCCAGTTCTCAGGGGAAATGCTTTCAGCTTTTTCCTGATCAGCATAACATTGACTGTGGGTTTGTCATATATGACTTTTATTACTTTGAGGTATTTTATTCTATGCTGACTTTTCTCAGGGGTTAATCATATTAATAAAGAGATGCTGGATTTTGTCAAATGCTTTTTCTGTATCTATTAAGATGATCATGTGAATTTTGTTTTTAATTCTGTTTATGTGGTGTATCACATTTATTGGCTTGCATATGTTAAACCATCCCTGCATGCCTGGGATGAAATCCGCTTGATCATGCTGGATTATCTTTTTGACTTGTTGTTGCAATTCAGCTAGCTGGTATTTTGTTGAGGATTTTTGCATCTATGTTCATCAGGGATATTGGTCTGGAGTTTTGTTGTTGTTGTTGTTATGTCTTGTCCTGGTTTTGGTATTAGGTTAATACTGGTTTCATAGAATGACTTAGAGGATTCCCTCTTTCTGTTTTTGGAATATTTTCAGCAAGATTGTACCGATTCTTCTTTGAATGCCTGATAGAATTTACCTGTGAAACCATCTGGTGCTGGACTTATTTTGTTGTTGGCATTTTTTTTTTTTAAATTACTGTTTCAATTTCACTATTTGTTATTGGTCTGTTCAGAGTTTCTATTTCTTTCTGATTTAATCTGGGAGGTTTGTATATTTCCAGGAATTTATCCATCTCCTCTAGATTTTCTAGTTTATGCATGTATAAGTGTTCATTGTAGCCTTAAATGATCTTTTGTATTTCTAGGATATAGGTTGTAATAGGTTTTGTTTCTAATTAAGGTTATTTGGATCTTTCTTTATTTCTTGGTTAAAGTTGCTAATTGTCTATCAATTTTGTTTATCTTTTCAAATAACCAGCTTCCTGTTTCAATTATCTTTTGTAATTTTTTTCAATTTCATTTTGTTTTGCTTTTATTGTTATTTCTTTTCTTCTGCTGGATTTGACTTTGATTTGTTCTTGTTTCTCTAGTTCCTTGAGATGTGACCTCAAATTGTCTACTTATGCTCTTTCAGACTTTTTGATGTAGGTATTTAATGTTATGAACTTTCTTCTTAGCACCGCTTTTGCTGTATCCCAGAGGTTCTGATAAGTTGTGTCACTATTATCATTCAATTCAAATAATTTTTAAATTTCCATCTTGATTTCATTATTGACCCAAAGATTGTTCAGGAGCAGATTATTTAATTTCAATATGTTTGTGTAGTTTTCAGGGTTCCTTTTGGAGTTAATTTCCAGTTTTATTCCACTGGTCTGAAAGGGTACTTTATGTAATTTTGATTTTCTTAAATTTGTTGAGACTTGTTTTGTGGTCTATCATATAGTCTATTTTGGCGAATGTTCCATGTGCTGAAGAAAAGAATGTACCTTCTGCAGTTATTGGGTAGAATCTTCTGTAAATATCTGTTAAGTCAATTTGTTGTAAGGTACAGTTTAAATCCATTTTTTTTGTTGTTGTTGACTCTCTGTTTTGATGACTTGTCTAGTGCTGTCAGTGGAGTACTGAAGTCCCCCACTATTATTGTGTTGCTATCTATCTCATTTCTTAGGTCTAGTAATAATTGTTATATATAAATATACATATTAGGTACATATGTATTTAGGATTGTGATATTTTTCTCTTAGACTCATCCTTTTATCATTATATAATGTCCCTCTTTGTCTTTTAAGGACATACTGTTTTAAAACTGTTTTTACTTTCAAGATAAGAATACTCCTTCTTGCTTTTGGTTTTCATTTGCATGGAATATATTTTTCCACTCCTTTACCTTAAATGTATGTGAGTTCTTATGCATTAGGTGAGTCTCTTAAAGATAGCAGATACTTGGTTGATGGATTTTTATCCATTCTGCCATTCTGCATCTTTTGAGTGGGGTATTTAGGTCATTTACATTCAACTTTAGTATTGAGATGTGAGATACTGTTTTATTCATTATGCTAGTTGCTGCCTGAATACCTTTTTAAAAAATTGTGTTATTGTTTTATAGCGTCTGTGAGATTTATGCTCTAAGGAGGTTCTATTTGGTGTATTTTGAGGTTTTGTTTCAAGATTTAGAACTTTTAGCATTTGTTACAGTTCTGGCTTGGTAGTGGTGAATTCTCTCAGCAATTGTTTGTCTGAAACAGGTTTTTTTCTCTTCTTCATTTATGAAGCTTAGTTTTGCTGGATACAAAATGCTGGGCTGGCAATTATTTTTTTTTTGAGGGGGCTAAAGATAAGGCCCCAATCCCTTCTGGCTTGTAGGGTTTCTGGTGAGAAATCTGCTGTTAATATGATAGGATTTCCTTTATAGGTTACCTGATGCTTTTGCCTCAACAGCTCTTGATTCTTTTCTTTGTTTTGACTTTAGATAACCTGATGACTATGTGGCTAGGTGATTATCTTTTTGTGATGAATTTCCAGGTGTTTTTTGAGCTTCTTGTATTGGGATGTGTAGATCTTCAGTGATGGCAGGGAAGGTTTTTTTTGTTTGTTTTTTTTGTTTTTTTGTTTTTAATTATTTACTCAAATATGTTTTTCAAACTTTTAGATTTCTCCTCACCCTCAGGAACACCAGTTATTGTTAGGTTTGGCCATTTAACATAACCCCAATTTTCTTGGAGGCTTTGTTCATTTTCAAAAAAATTTTTTTTGTCTTTGTCTGATTGGGTTAATTTGAAAGCCTTATCTTTGAGCTCTGAAGTTGTTTCTTCTACTCGTTCTAGTCTATTGTTGACACTTTCCAGTGCATTTTGTATTTCTTAAATGTGTCTTTTGTTTCCAGAAGTTGCGATTGTTTCTCCTTTATGAGATCTATTTCTCTGGAGACATGTTCATCCATATCCTGTATTGTTTTTTATATTGCTTTAAGTTGGTTTTCACCTTTCTGTGGTGTCTCCTTGAGTAGCTTAATAATCAACCTTCTAAATTATTTTTTATTTTTTATTTTTTTGAGACGGAGTTTTGCTCTTGTTACCCAGGCTGGAGTGCAATGGCATGATCTTGGCTCACCGCAAACTCCGCCTCCTGGGTTCAGGCAATTCTCCCGCCTCAGCCTCCTGTGTAGCTGGGATTACAGGCACGCACCACCATGCCCAGCTAATTTTTTGTATTTTTAGTAGAGATGGGGTTTCACCATGTTGACCAGGATGGTCTCGATCTCTTGACCTTGTGATCCACCCGCCTCGGCCTCCCAAAGTGCTGGGATTACAGGCTTCAGCCACTGTGCCCAGCCCTACCTTCTAAATTCTTTATCTGGCAATTCAGAGATTTTTTTTCTTAGTTTTGTTCCATTGCTGGGGAGCTAGTGTGGTCTTTTGGGGGTGTCATAGAAACGTGTTCTGTCACATCACCAGAATTATTTTTCTGATTCCTTCTCATTTGGGCAGACTGTTTCAGTGGAAAAATCCAGAACTCAAGGGCTGCTGCTCAGATTCTTTTGTCCCACAGGGTGATCCCTTGATGTGGTGCATTCTCCCTTTTCCTAGGGATAGGGCTTCCTAGAAAGTCAGACTGCGATGTTTGTTACTCCTCTTCTATAGACAGTAAAAATTTCAAATCAAGCTGCAGTTACTTCTTTGAAACACCAAAAAAGTTGTTTTCAGGTGGTTACTTTGTTAATACCATAATAGCATTTACAATATCATTACTGTTGTTCTTCGGGTCTTGGACTGCGTTTGCTCTCAACACATTTGCTTGTGACATGACCAATTCCATGTCCTTAACTTCCACACCTGTTTCATCAGCTTCTTCCTCTTCATTCTCCTCTTATATAGTTGGAGTCTGTTTTTTCTTAAATGTTTGAGATAGCTTTACCTTGAACTTTGAATTTCTCAGCAGCTGCTAGCTATACTTGCTGAGATAAACCTTCATTCTTGTCTCCCCCCAAAACTATGTAGATATCTAAAGCAGGGCTCTTGTAGACATCTGGTTTTGTGATGACAAAGAGGATATTCTTGGATTTCCATATAGTGACTCTAGTAACCCCTGTAATCTGCCCAAGACCCAGTTTGGACATGGCCTTCTGTGCTTTCTTTTCACTTGAACTCTGCTTTACTGACTGGTTTTTCATTAATATCAGCTGCTGCTGCCAGCTGGGCTTGTTCTGTGGTTGTCTGTGTGGAATTGTGTTCCTCAAGCTCTGGTACTGATTCATCACTGTCAGATTCTGTTCCAGACCCTCTCTCAGCCTTTTTCTCAGGGGGGCTGCAGCAGTTCCTGTTCCATAGCAGGAATGGTTTCTGTGGCTTTGCCGGGCATTTTGTGCAGGGAATGCAAACCCTTTGCCCACTTTTTGATGTAATTATTTTTCTCCTTGCTGATTTGAGTTCCATGTAGAGTATGGATATTAGTCAAAATATTGTTGGATGGATAGTTTGCAAATATTTTCTACCATTTGGTGGGTTGTCTGTTTATTCTGCTGATTATTTTGCTGTACAGAGCTTTTTAGTTTAATCAGGTCCCATTTATTGATTTTTATTGCATTTGCTTTTAGGGTTTTAGTTATAAATTCTTTGCCTAGGCCAATGTCTAGAAGAGTTTTTCCTAGGTTTTCTTCTAGGATTTTTATAACTTCAGGTCTTAGATTTAAGTCTTTAATCCATCTCGAGATGATTTTTGTATATGGCGAGAGATAGGAATCCAGTTTCATTCTTCTACATATGGGTATCCAGTTTCCCTAGCACCATTTACTGAATAGAGTGTCCGTTCCCTAATTTATGTTTTTGTATGCTTTGTTGAAGATCAGTTGGTTGTAAGTATTTGGCTCTGTTTCTGGGTTTTCTGTTCTGTTCCATTGGTCTATGTGTCTACTTTTGTGCCAGTACCATGCTGTTTTGGTTACTATAGCCTTGTAGTGTAATTTGAAGTTGAATGATATGATGCCTCCAGATTTGTTCTTTTTGCTTAGGATTGCTTTGACTGTTTAAGCTTTTTTTTTGTTCTATATGAATTTAAAAATTGTTTTTTTCTAATTCTGTGAACAATAATATTGGTATTTTGATAGAAATTGCATTCAATCTGTAGATTGCTTTGGGAAATATAGTTATTTTTATGATATTCTTCTGGTCCATGAAGATAACATGGATTTCCATTTGTGTCATCTATGGTTTCTTTCAGCAGTGTTTTGTAGTTCTCCTTATATAGATCTTTTACCTCCTTGGTTAAGTATATTCCTAGGTTTTTTTTTTTTTTTTTTTTTTTTTTTTTTTTGCAGATATTGTAAAGGGGATTGAATTCTTGATTTGATTCTCAGCTTGATTGTTGTCAGTATACAGTAGTGCTACTGATTTGTGTACATTGATTTTATAACCTGAGACTTTACTGAATTCATTTATCAACTCTAGAAGTCTTTTGGAGGAGGCTGTAGGGTTTTCTAGGTATATGATTGTACCATTAGAAAAAAGATAGTTTGACTTCCTCTTTTCCAATTTGGAGGTCCTTTATTTCTTTCTCTTGCTTGGTTGCACTGGCTAGGACTTCCTTCCCCTACATCTTTTCCATCACTTATTATTGTCAGTCTTTTAAATTTTAGCCATTTCAGTGGGTGTGTACTGGAGTTTCATTGTGATTTTTATTTGTATTTTCTTGATGACTAATGATACAGAGCATTTTTTCATGTGCTTATTTACCATCCATGTCTTTTTTTTGCAAAATGTCTATTCAACTATCTTGCCTATTTGTCTTGTTATTGAATTGTCAGCATTTTTTATGTACTTTGGATAGATGTAAGTTTTGCAGATATTTTCTCCCAGTCTTCAGCTTGCCTTTTTATTGTCTTAGCTGGGTTTTTTGAAGAGTAAAAGATTTATTATATTTTTGATGGAGTCCAATTTATGAATTACAAAAATAGCTCCAGCTCTTTGTGTCTTACTAAAGAAATCTTTGCCTAACCCAAAGTCATTAAGATTTTCTCTTGTGTATTCCCAAAGTTTTGTAGTGTTAGCCCTCATATTTAGGTCTATAATGCATTTTGAGTTGTTCGTTTCTTTTCTGCATGTGGATGACCAATTGCCCCAGTGCTATTTGATGAAAAGATTTAAAAAAAAAATCCATGGCTCTGGCACCTTTGTTAAAACCCAACTGATCATTTTTGTGTGTCTTATTCTGGACAGCATGCTATTTCATTGATGTCTATGTTTCTTGTTTCATAAGTACCACACTATTTTAAATGACAGAAGCTTAGAAAGATAAGAGAATAAAAAGCTTCAGGTAGCTCAGAAATAAAACTTTAATGAAAGAATGACCAGTGGCAAGTGTGTATTTTGGGGCACGCCAAATCACACTGACAATTTGCAGTGAAGAGAATTTCTATTTTGGGATTAAGCCTTCAATTAAGTTTTTCTATAAAGTTGCCTCTAGAATGCTCTATGACACCCTAACTCAGGGGTACCTCTGTATTTAGAGATACCTAAACTAAACTGAAGCTTGGACCTTGTAGCTAGGAAACAGCAGAAAGTTTGTGCATGTTGCTCATCAGAGATGGCATGCTAGGTGTTAAATTGCAATCTCTCTGCAGAACAAGTTCTTATAAAGAAAGATGAGCTAACCATCTTGCTGATATGAAAGATAAAAACATTTGTTGCTCTGTTTACCAGAAGTTTAGGATCCAATTTTTCTGTCTTCGATTGACAGCTTGACCTTGACTATGAGTCCCTTACCTGAAATGCAACCCATCTCATGGGGCAGACAACATAATTTTGTCTTTATTTGCCACCTGCCATCTATGTAAGTAGGTTGAACCCAGGAGTCAACTCAGGTCAGAAGGGCATCAGTGTTCACAGTCTTAATCTCTTCTCTAGAACATATCCTCTATTTAGGGAAACAAAGACATGATTAACAAAATTGGCTCTGCATTCCTTTGGAAACAAAGAATGAGAGGGTAATCATGATTTGGCACAGGGGAAAGGTGAGTGGGTCACATGATATACTACTTGGCAAATTATCTGAGGCTAGATTGTCCCCTTCCCCAACATCAGCATGGAAAATAGAGAGTTCACAAACATTTTCTTACACTTATTGAAGTGGAGTTACTTATATTTCAGTTAGATTTGCTGAGCCACAGCTCTCTGTGGCCTGTGTGCTCAGTGGACTTTTGTTGACTAGAATTGTTCTGACTGCATTTCTTTAATAATCTACTACACAAATTCTACCCTTGTCTTCAAATGGCAACGTGGTAGCCCAATCAACAGGGGCCTTGTTATTTGGAGCATAGCGCTCCTGGTGGTTGCTGCTCTCCTGACCTAGCTTGTTTAGGCTTCCCAAGGTGCATGTCTGGGAGATAAGAGCTACCATTCACAGAAAGCATCTTGTGATGTTTATCACATAATTTATTCTGAAGGCATCTCCCCACCCCCACCATTGTGTGTGAAATGAAGACTGGCTATAGTAAAATTAAGAAATATGTTAAAAATCTAGAAAAACCATCATTAAAAAAATCCCCAAGTACTAAATTTATGCTAGAGTATACCTCAAATAATGAATATCTCAAGTGAAAAATAATGTGCTGCGTGAGTTTTTCCCCTAAATAAGAAAACCTTGTATAGGGTGTGTGTGTGTGTGTGTGTGTGTGTGTGTGTGTGTGTGTATGTGTATATGTGTGGTCAGAGGCTCTCCTCTAACACTGATGTTAACTCAAGAATAATAGGTTTGTTATTAGCACTGAAATTGACCTTAACAACAAAACTTTAATTTTATGGGTGCCCAGAGCAATGAGGTAATCCTCCTGAGGCCTGTAGTGATGAGGCGATCTTCCTAAGGCCTGGAGTGACAGGTGATCCTCCTAAGGCCCGGAGTGACAGGTGATCCTCCTAAGGTCCTACAGCCTCGATGTGGTAGTGTCCAGAGGAGCTCAGGTTCAGTGGTATCAATGGTTTTAGTTTTTTTGAGGTATATTAGGCAGTTTCTCCAGAGAAACAGAACCACTGAGATAGATATATATATATATATATATATTCTAGGAATTGGTTTACGTGATTATGGAGGCCAAGAAGTCCCATGATCGGCCGTCTGCAAGCTAGAGAACCAGGTAATCCAGTGGTGTAATTCAGTATGAGTCCAAAGGCCTGAGAGACAGGGAGCCAGTGGTGTAAATCCTGGTCCAAGTCCAAAGGCCCAAGAACCAGGAGCACTGACGTCCAAGGGCAGAAGAAATTGGACATCCCAGCTTAAGCAGAGAGAGAGAAAATTCATCTTTTGACTGCCTTTTTGTTCTATGTGGGCCCTCAATGGATTGGAGGATGCTGTCCACATTGGTGACGATGGTCTTCTTTACTGATTCTAAAGTCTCTTCTGGAAACACCCTGACAGACATACTTAGGAATGTTTTATCAGCTATCTGGGCATCTCTTATTCCAGCCAAGTTGGTACATAAAATTAACCATCACAAGGGGTCACGTTATCTAGTATAAATGTGCATGGCATAGGCTTTGTTATAAACTGTTTCTTTTCAAAAAACTTTCCTTCTCCTATTGAAATTTTACAAGTAAAGTGACCAGGCATTCTGTCTGCACAGGCCTCACAGGGTCCCTGGACTTGGGACTTTAGTGCTAAAACTAGGGAATGTCTGGAAAGGTCAGAATGAGTTAATCACCCTAGTTAGAGGGGTTTGTACCTATTCACTTGGGTGGTTTTGTCACACATTTCCTGGTGACCTGTGGATTCTGGCCCAAGCTAAGTGAAAGGAAACAGATGACTCGATTCTATGGCCAAGAGACAAACTGTGGCTCTCTCTGGGTTATGAGCACCTGGATTCTGCTCACCTTAATCCTGTCGGTCCTTCCAGGGCAGCCCCTCACTTCCTTTACTACCCTCCTGACTACTGTGGTTGTCATCACACATCACATGGATGGATAGAACTGAATTTTGTATTTACCATTTTACTTCCTGCTATCAAGCTCTGTTCCCTAAAGCTTCACCTAGAAAGGTTTTATCTCAGCAGAGGTATTGTAAGACCCTTTAGGGGTCTTTGTCAGATCCTTGTGTCCCAGGCATGTTAAGATCACAGACTGTGGAACCAGACAGTCTCAGTTAGAACCATGATGCTCTGCCACTGTCTTAGCTGTGTGATCCGGGCAAGTATAATAACCTCTCTGTTTCTTAGTTTGCTTCTATCAAATGGGGATTAAAATAGTACCCACCCTATAAGAGTATTGTGAGAATTAACTTAGTTGATATACATCGAGTGCCTAAAGCAGCACTTCAGCTATGATGAGTGAGGTCTCAGTAGATTCTTTGTTGGCTGACTGGTTTGAATGCATATTCACGAGGCGAATTCCTCTACCTTTGCTGTCCACTTGCAAGTTCTGCATATTAAAAGTGAATATCGTTGTGGAGAAGATTCCTGCCTGCCCAAGCTGTTAAAAGATTCTATCTGTGTGATTCATTAGAATTCTAACTGCAGTGGGGCTTGCCTTGAAATAGAATCTTTAAGCATAAGGCCATCTAATGGTGTCTGCTTGAAGATTACTCTGTATAAGTAACACTTTTTCATCTTTGAACCCACCATTTAATATCAATATGTTAGCAATTAAAAATAGTTTAAAAGCACATTAATGATAACTAATTTCAATTTATTGGAATAGACTTTTATCATATTTGATGCATAATTTCAGTTTTATTGCTGAGATAAAAGGTCAACTCTGATATAGGATATATAACTGAAATAGAATGTGTGCTTCACAGGAGCTTTACTTTTAAGTTTTTATATATCTTGATGTAATTAATAAAACATTTCTTACAGCAGAATTGCACCTCAGAGTGAATCCATGAACTTTCTGAGTGTCAAACCAAATCAAGCTACTTCAATCCTTGAAGAATAAAACTGTTCAAATTGCAGTGGCTTGTAAATTCCTAGCTTTGGATGAAGGAATCTGCACTGTCTTCAGAAGGAATAAGCCCAAAACCCATATTCCTCTCTCTCCATTGTAGGAAATCTGGCCATAGATAATGACAGTGTGAGATAATGCAGTGGTTTTGATGCTTGCCTGACCAGCACTCTTTACCCTCTTCTTCCAGTATCAAGGCCCCTCTTCTTTCTCTGGGGTACAGCTCTTCTCCTCCAGCCATCTATTAGGGGCTGCCATTTATAGTACCCTGCCTCCCTTCCCACTGTAGTGAGTGCCTGACCAACCTGTAATCCAGAGAAACAGAACCACTAGGAGATACATGTGTATTATTGGAACTTGGTTTACATGATTATGGAGGCCAAGAAGTCCCATGTACTACCAAGTTCCAGCTAGAGAACTAGGAGATTCCATGATGTCATTTAGTCTGAGTCCAAAGGCCTGAGAGACAAGGAGCTGGTGGTGTAAGTCCTGGTCCAAGTTGAAAGGCCCAATAACTGGAAGCACTGATGTCCAAGGGTGGAAGAAATTGAATATCCCAGCTCAAGCAGAGAGAGAGAAAATTCATCTTTTGACCGCCTTTTTGTTCTATTGGGCCCTCAGTGGATTGGAGGATGCCATTCACATTGGTGACGGTGGTCTTCTTTACTCAGTCTACTGATTCAAAGGTCTCTTCTGGAAACACCCTCACAGGCACATCTAGAAATGATGTTTTACCAGCTATCTGGGCATCTCTTAGGCCAGCCAAGTTAATACATAAAATTAACCATCACAAGGGGTCACCTTATCTCGTATAAATGTGCTAGATAAGAAAAGTTTTTGAAAAGAAACAGTTTAAAACAAAGCCTATGCCACGCACATTTATACTAGATAAGCTGTTCTGCCTTGTGGCTTAGTTTCCTGCAAGTGCTGTAATGAAATGCCGCAAACTGGGCAGCTTACCACAACAAATTCATTCTCTCACAGCAGCAGAGGTTAGAAGTCTTAAAGCAAGGTGATGGTAGGATTGGTTCCTTCTGGAGGCTCTGAGGTAGAATCTGTTTGATTTCTCTCTCTCTCAGCTTCTGAGAGTTGCTGGCAACTCCTAGTGTCTCTTGGTTTGTAGATGTATCACTCCAGTCTATGTCCAAACTTCTGTCTTCGTATAAGGACACAAGTTATTGGATTGGGGCTCACCCATCAAGACCCCATCTGAACTTGATCGCATCTGCAGAGACCCTATTTCCAAACAAGGTGACATTCACGGACACCAAGAGTTAGGATTTGCAAGTATCTTTTGGCGGAACATGGTTCAACCCCCCAATACCATCTTTCCCATAGAGATTTGTGCAGTGAGGAGCATGTGAGCCACACGGGGCAGTGGGAGAGTTTCCCACTGAAGCTGCTGGGAACCAGGCTTGCCTTTCCACCTCAGAGTCTGCATGACAGCCACGGGCTGCTGGCCATTGTGATTCTGGCCCCGTGGAGAAATCTGCCTGAGAGAGGCAGATGATGTGCAGAGAAAAGCTGAGAAGAGGAGACAATATCCTGCTGGGGTGCTTAGATCCTTACATCCAGACACTCCTTTCCTTGGTGTGCTCATACAAACCATTAAATGTGTGTTCTTCCTTTTTGCCTTCTGAAACGAGCCTGAGATAATGTTTCAGTCACCTGCAACCCAACAGTAACACTAATTGAAGACAGCATTTAAAGATAGGGGCGAGGGCCCTAACATGGAAATGTTATCTTCCAGGAAAGTCAGTACTTAGCTAAGACCATTCCAACATGCCTGTACTGTCCTTGGCGGGTAGCAATGCATGTACAGGGACACATCCCATGTCTTGGGCCGTGTGAGTGCCCGGCTCACAATGTAGCTTTTCAGGAGGCTGCTCTGGGTCCTCACAATGGCAGACACAAGCTCTGACCTCACTTCATTTATTTTTCTTTTCCTCTCACAAGCTTATTCTGATCATCTATCATTTTAATACATATTTATAAAAGAGACATTTTCTTGAGTTCCTAAGAACAAAATAATAATGTAGAATAGTGAGCTTTTTCTAAGATGATGTAAGCAATGATGCAAGAACATGTGAGAGTCTTTTTCAGTTGCCTGATTCATGGTGAGCATTCTCAGATGACATTGCAATGCCACGGTAAAACTGCCACTCAGTGCCATTCAGGCAGGAGGCCGTCTTCCCGTGGGACCTGCAGGACAATTTTACCTGCAAATAACGAGACCTGGAAAAAGGAGCTTAAGTAATATGGAGCTTCTTATTTATTTATTTGAGATGGAATCTTGCTCTGTCGCCAGGCTGGAGTGCCGTGGCCCGATCTCGGCTCACTTCAACCTCCGCCTCCTGGGTTCAGGTGATTCTCCTGCCTCAGCCTCCCAAGTAGCTGGGACTACAGGTGCGCGCCACCACGCCCAGCTGATTTTTGTATTTTTTTTTTCCTTAGTAGACGGGGTTTCACCATGTTGGCTAGGCTGGTCTCGATCTACTGACCTCGTAATCTGCCTGCCGCGGCTCTCACAGCGCTGGGATTACAGGTGTGAGCCACCGCGCCCGGCCGCTGCTTCTCTTATGTAACAAGAAATGCAGTCACAGGACTTCTGTGTCATCAGTTCCCTGTTGCTTTCTCACTTTCAGCTCTGCCATTTTCGGTGTGTGGGAAACATTACCCGTCATAGTTGCAAAATAGCTTTGGGATTTCCTGCCACTGAACGTGGTAACATTTAGCAAAGCGGAGCAGCGTTTTTTCCTCTGTGTTCCTTTTTTATTGAGGAAAAAACAAAACAAAACAAAACTTTTCTGTGAATTCTCCCACCTCTACCCCTGCCAGACTTTCCCCCAATCCCAATGGCTAGGATTGAGTCACGTGATGGAAGGTTTGTTCGATCACATGGGAGGAATTGGATTCCCACGGTGGTTTAGTACCCAGCATTAACCACTTGAGGCTGGAAACAGCCTGAGAAGCCAAGGACACTCAGCAACTAGGTAAAATTGGGAGTCAGTGAGCAACGAAGGGGGAAGGGCGCAGTGTGGGTGGCGCCACAGCACTTGCGGGGGTCTTTGATGGAAACTGACATCAGTACCTAGCAAGCTGCCCCACAGCTCTTTGAGGTATTGGTAAAACATTAAATCTTGCCGGGCGCGGTGGCTCAAGCCTGTAATCCCAGCACTTTGGGAGGCCAAGGCGGGTGGATCACGAGGTCAAGAGATGGAGACCATCCTGGTCAACATGGTGAAACCCCGTCTCTACTAAAAATACAAAAAATTAGCTGGGCATGGTGACACGTGCCTGTAATCCCAGCTACTCAGGAGGCTGAGGCAGGAGAATTGCCTGACCCCAGGAGGCGGAGGTTGCGGTGAGCCGAGATCGCTCCATTGCACTCCAGCCTGGGTAACAAGAGTGAAACTCCGTCTCAAAAAAAAAAAAAAAGCAAACAAAACAAAAAACATTAAATCTTGTGGAGTATTTCTTAGAAGAAAATGGATAGTGTTAAATATTTAATATAATTTAACATGTTAAACATATATGGTATATAATATATGATATACCATATTATATTTAATAAATTAGTATAATATAATAATACTTACATTAAGTATTAATATATTAAACATCCCATATTATATTTATTAAATTAATATTTAATATGTTAAGGTGAAAAATTAATGAACTACTGATCAGACTTAAGTAGAAAGTAGAATAAACCCAAATCAAATGTGAAAGTAATAGGTTAAGAACAGACATTAGCAAAATAGAAAACATTAGAATATCAATAGAAAAACATTTACTTTAGAGAGGATCAATAAGGCCAATTTGGTTATTGGAAAGTCTAAACCAAATGTCAAACTTTTCATAAAAATGACCTAGAAAAGAAGAGAGAAATAAATAATGTTAGAAATAAAAATATTAGGAATCAGACACTAAAATATAATATAAACTACTTTAAGCTTATAAACATTAGGTTTAAATAAAATGAACAAACATCAAAAAATATAGCCTACTAAAATTGTCTTAAGAAGAAATTGAATATTGAATAGTCTTATAATTTGAGAAAATCGAACCATTTGTTAAAAATCTTTCCACAAAGTTTATTCCAGATGTTTTTTACTGGCAATTTCTATCAGACATTCAAGAAATAAATAATCCAAATTATGTACAAATTATTCCAAAATATTGAAAAAGAAGGAACAATTCTCAAGTTGTATTTTGAGAGTTGGATAACTGATTCCATAACCTGACAAGGGCTGAATGGGAAAGGAAGGTCACTTAGAAGCATGTTTACAAAAATCCTACTGAAAATATTAGCCAGCCAAATCCTGCCTCCATTAGTTGTGTAATCATGAATAAGCTGGGTTTGATTTAATATAACATCATTGAGGTAAATTATCATATCAATGGATTAAGGGAGAAAAGTCTTGTGATAATTTCAACATGTGCCGAATCATTTGATGAAATTCAATACTTGGTCATGATAGAAACTCTAAACAAACTGAAAACTGAGAGTGTGTTGGCTGGCCCAGTGGCTGAGTAGCATTTTCTCAGAATGCTCCCCTGATGCTCAGTGGAAGGCAGATGCAGACTCCACTGCTTCTTTTTTCTTTTTTTTTGGGGGGGGGGGGCTCCTTTCCCAATTTTTTCCATGTGTGATTGTGCAAACGTTTCTTGTATCTCTTTTTATATAATTATCTTTTATTTATTTTTGTCACCCAGGCTGGAGTGCAGTGGTGCCATCTTGGCTCACTGCAACCTCCGCTTCACGGGTTGAAGCAATTTTCCTGCCGCAACTTCCCGAGTGGCTGGGATTGCAGGTACCTGTCACCATGCCTGGATAATTTTTGTATTTTTAGTAGAGATGGGGTTTCACCATGTTGGCCAGACTGGTCTTCGAACTCCTGACCTCAAGGGATCTGCCTACCTCGGCCATCCAAAGTGCTGGGATTACAGACATGAGCCACTGTGCCTGACCTGATCTTTTATTTTTAAGAATAAAAATAGGCACACACACACACACACACACACACACACACACACACACACCACTCTCCTCTTGGTTTCATTTGTCATACGATAGACATGTTTTCTCTTTTACATCTCTATACATCTACTGCTCTTTTTAGTGGTTACATAGAATTTCATTTATAAATCTTAATTCATGAACTATGTTAAGAAAAAATAATTCAGCTGCCCAAAGACTGAGCGTAGCTTTTAAGATGTATAGAATCATAATGGAGTTGGGTGGAATTAAAACCATACACCATAAAACATTGGGCACTCAGCGGATTTCTGCCCATTACAGAAAAATCTGAGCTCCTTACAGTGGTAAAACTACCACCCTGTGGATTGAGACTTGGGTGACTGTGGGCACGGCACCGTTTGTAGGTCATCTTTCTGTATAGCTGTAAAAGTGAGAGAGGGCAAACCCAGCATTGCTTCCAGCGATGTGATCGGATAGTGAGAACTCGACTACAGAGTCCATGAACACAAGTGCTTTCATCCTAGGAAAGTCTTGTAACCATTCCCAATACTCCCCACACTCTCAGTGCCCCTGAAGTTTGTTAGGCTGTTTATTTCAAGTCACACACGCAGTCTGTGATTTCCAGTTTGGTGGACTGACTGAGGGGTGTGAAGGGGCCAGGCAGTCATGTTGTAGAATCGAAAGGCATCTGGGTGGAGGGAGAGGGAATCCAGCCCTCACTGCACAGCACTGCATTTTTTGGCAAGTTTCTTGGGCTTCCCCAAGCCTCTTTTCCTCATCTTTAAAATGGGCAGGATGCTACACACCTTACATGGTGATTGTGGGACCTAAATTTAAGCCTCCCTGTCCACAGAGGGGTTAGTTGAAGATGTAGGAAGTATCGTTTTTGAAAAACACTATTCCTGAGAATAGTTTTGACATGGAGTCAGGTGGTGCTTCTGTTTGTGCACATGCCTCACAATTAGGGTAAAAGTAAGAAAATTATTTAAAAAATGACATCTGGGGTAATCAGCTGTCAGCGTTCCCCTGTCCTTTTCACTGAGCTGTCCCCCCCAAGGCCCTTCCCTGAGCTGTGAGTGACAATGGAGGCAGTCACTGGGAAATTTCTGGAGAAAAGAGAGGGAGGACGTTAACCCCTTTTCACCTCAGTAACTGACTTAAAATCCCAATTAGGCATTTCTCTCCATCCTCAAAGTCCCGTGCCTTTGCCCTTCCACTAGGGATCTCTCTGCTTCCCTGCGCACGGCTCAGCCTGACTTGCTCAGCCAGATGAATCCGTGCGGGTAACGGATCCTGCCCTCACCTGAAAGCAGTTTAGTGATGGACAGTTTCACTGGAATACAGTTGGAGGTCTCATCATAGTTGCCCACTCAGAATTCTTAGCAAAATGTCTTTTCAACGAGATAAGATGTCATGCCAATTGCTAAGAGAGGATGTTTCCTCCTCATATTTTTGTGTCAGCAACATTGCTATTGGGCATGTGAAGCTGCCAGGAGCCTCTCCCCTCACTGTCGTAGCCCGATGCTGTTGCATCTGTTACCCTGGCCACGTCTGGCTCTCCTTAGTTATACACTGCTGCTCCTGGTTATACGCAGATTCCTCTTGAACACCTCCAAGTCCCATTTGACTCCCCTTATGCTTCCTAAGCACTTGCCCTGGCTGTAGGGAAGACAGTGTTGTGGCTTGAGAGCCTGTCTGGCTGGACCATGATTTACCCTCTGTTATGGCCCTGGAACCAAGCACAGTAGCTTCCCAGGGCAGGTACCCAGGAATCTTTGTGGAGTGAATCCATGAATATTCACAGACCACCCAGTGCTGTCTGTTCCCTTCCATATAACCTGCACTTACTGGTTGTTGAAGAATTTATCAGTTTGCTAGAGCTACTGTAACAAACAGCACACAGCAGAAACTTTTTTTGGCCCATATTTATGTTGATTAAAAACTGACATAAACAAAACCTGTACAAAAAATATCCCGAATCACATATCACTTTGAAAGAGTCATCTTGAGAGATATTATAACCTATGACCCCCTCTTCCTCTACCTCTGCCTCAGCTTCCTCCTGCAACAGATATTTATTATTTCACGGTTCTGGAGAATAGAAATTGGAGGACAAGGTGTTGGGAGGATTGATTCTTTCCAAGAGCTGTGAGGGAGAATCTGTTCCCGGCCCCTCTCCTGGCCTTTAGTGGTTTGCTGGCCATCTTTCATGTTCCTTGGCATGTGGACATATGACCCTGGCCTCTGCTTTCATGTTCACATGATACTCTCCCTGTGTATTAGTCCATTCTCACATTGCTATCAAGAAATATCTGATGCTGAGTAATTTGTTTTAAAAAAAAAAGAGGTTTAATTGGCTCACAGTTCTGTAGGCTGTACAGGAAATATGATGCTGGCATCTGCTTGGTTTCTGGGGAGACTTCAGGAAACTTACAATTATGGCGGAAGGCGAAGGGGAAGCAGGCTTGTCTTATGTGGCTGGAGCATAGGAGTGAGAGAGAAAGAGAGAGGGGGCAGGTGCTCCATACTTTTAGACAACCAGATCTGATGAGAACTCACTATCATGAGAACAGCACCAAGGGGTATGGTATTAAACAATTCATGAGGAACCACACCCAGGATCCAGTTACCTCCCACCAGGCCCTACCTCCAACACTGGGGAATACAGTTTGACCTGAGATTTGGTGGGGACACAGAACCAAACCATATCACTCTGTGTGTATGTCTGTGTCTACATTTCTCCCTTTGATGCGGATACCAGTCATATTGGATTAGGGGCCCATGCTACTTTAGTATGACCTCATCTGTCTTTAATGATATTGGCCTGCCTGTAGTCCCAACTACCCAAGAGGCTGAAGCAGAAGAAATCACTTGAGCCCAGGAGGTCAAGGCTGCAGTGAGCTATGATTGTGCCACTGTACTCCAGGCTGGGCAACAGAGCAAGACTCCATCTCTAAAATGACCCTATTTTCAAATAAGGTCCCATTCTGAGGCCCCAGACCGTAGGACTTCAACATATGCTACTAAACAGTGTAATCATGCCATTGCACCGTTCCTTGTTCTCAGTTCTCTGTTGCTGTTTCTCCATTTATGTCAGAAACGACAGAAACTTAGGTAGCTTTCTGTAAAGTATGAACACTGCTGAGGAGGCACACGAGGAGGTGTACCTCATATTTACAGTTTTTGATTTTTTTTTTTTTTTTTTGAGATGAAGCTTTGCCCTTGTTGCCCAGGCTGGAGTGCAATGGCGTGATTACAGGTGCCCACAAAGACGCCTGACTAATTTTGTAATTTTTTTTTTTTTTAAGTAGAGATGGCGTTTCCTCCATGTTGGTCAGGCTGAGCGACCTCAGGTGATCCACCCACCTCGGCCTCCCAAAGTGTTGAGATTACAGGCGTGAGCCACCACGCCCAGCCAGTTTTTGATTTTTGTCTGAAAATTACAACTGAGGCTGAGAATTTTGGGGGTCAGATAAACAGCACTATTCCATCCGGGCCTTGCATAATTTCTGGGAATAAATCACTGTTTTCTCTTTGGCATCAGTGACTTGCATCAGGATACCTGGTTTTTAGCTCTGAACCTTTGTGTAGTGAAATGCAATGAGGTCCTGTGATTCCAGGGACACAAGACGAAAAAAAAGAGTTTTTAGAAGAAGCCGGAGGGGATAGACATAGGAAACCTTTTGGATAGTCCTCACTCTGACACTGAGCACTGGAATCATCCAGTCCTCCCTACAACTCTCCGCAGCCCCACTAGAAGAGCAAAAGAGCCGTCTACGCGTCCTGCCACCATCGTTTGTAGACCCTGGGTCGCTGCGCATGGTGCGGCCAGCAGGTGGCTCAGGAGGGCCTGGGGTCCCCGTCTGGCCCCGGTGCGCCCCTCGTGGCTCTGCCTGGCCCTCTCCGGAGTGACCAAGAGTGCAGAGGGAGAGAACCCGGAAGGTGCAGGGTGACCCAGGCGCCTCGATCTAGCCCGCCAGCACCCAGTGTCTTGGAGAGTACACAGCCCCTGGAGGAACACCGCTGCCTTCGCAGAGGGCCCTCGAGGAGCTGGGTGCTGGGGCTGCAGCTCTTGCATGAGGCTGTCGTGGGTTGTAGTTAACTGTTGCACCTGCTTTTCTGGTCGAGAAGCTGCTCCAGGTGTGACAACGCAGTGCAGCTGGGGTGTGGCCCCACCGCACGCTGGTCCGGCCAGGTCACCTCTCCATCGCCAGCGGGGCCTGTCCCCTTGGAGCTCCTCCAGCTTCCTGGCCTCCACTGGCCTGTGGCTGGGGCTCTCTGGGCAGTTCTTCATTAACAGCTCCCTCCGGGGTTGGGGCGGAGAAAGTAAGAGAAGCCAAAAAACCCCGTGTTGAATTTGGCAGAGAAGATGCTGGCAGAAGCGAGATTGGAACAAATGGCTGCAATGCCTGGAGAGAATTTGCATTGACCCTCGCACCTGAGTGGAAGCCAACACCCAGCATCCTGCCCGGCAGCATCCATCACTGTTCCAGGAGCATCCAAGACAAGCTCCCACTGTGTTTTCCTGGGAAGCCGGTATGAAGGCTTGATCCCCAAAAGTCACTGCTAAGACACACACATTTTACTTGGAGTGAGAGAGGGAGACAGGCTGGTTGTGCAGGACATCTCTGTTCACCTGGGAGTGAGAGAAAACGTGTCCCATAAGATCTCAAGCCAGGGACACACCAGGGGACTGAGGTCATTTTCAGGGCCAGATGCAACATTTTGTGCAAAATTCCAGGGAGTTAGCAGATCACTTGATCCATCTCTGGTTAAGAATTTCTTAATGCATCAGAACAAGGATCTCTGAAGGATATGCTAACAGAGTGGGCTGCTGGCGGGTGATTAGCCGAAGGTGGAGGTTGGTTGGGGAAGAAGAAAGGGGACAGGCTGGTTGAGGTGCGAGGAGAAGAGGTGAATCTGGCCAGCCTCACTGTCTTGCCCTGGTTGATCTGGACATTTTACTTTAGGGCTGACTCAGTGCTGTGATTAACAGCTCAGAGGTAACTGCCCTGCTCCTGGAGGAATGGGAAGAATGCTGGCCTATGAGTGACCAAACGCTTTATAGACATACATGCATCTCTGTTTTCTTCTCAGTAAACTTGGGATGCCACCTTCCCAGAATGGTCTGTGGTTGGGAGGCTTGGTTCTGCAGCTGCAGCATTGCCCTGCTTCCCATCCAGCTCTGCTGCTTTCTTTCAGTGTAAACAGGAACATCTCTAAGCCTAGACAACCTCTTGATAAACTAGAGAAATACATTGGAGAGAAATACAGCAGGGGTGGGAGTGAGGAGAAACCTTTAAGGGACTTTCCTGCTGAAGAGACCCTTTAAGGGACTTTCCTGTGGAAGGTCAGAACCTGCATTCTCCATGCTGCTATGTGATCTTTTAAAAAACGAAGTGGCCATGTGAATGTGACATCTGCTTTCTGAGTTTGTGTGGATGAGACACACAAACTCTAGAGTCTGTCAGAGAAGATTCTAGAGAATAGAACTGGTCCCACCCGGGATCATGGTAGACAAATCAATAGCAGCTGTTAAGAAAATTGTATATAGGACTAAGAGTCTTGGAAAACCACAATATGTTAATAACTTGATTTAGTTTTGTGACTGATTGTGGGTTCTCTTGATTGATGTTTGCCTAATTTTGTGAGACTTGGTTTCAGATTTTGCAATGGCTTTTGGCCCCACCCCCATTCTTGTACATTAAATAGGTACAATAAAAATTGTTTGAATAAACCAGTAGAGTGAAAGTATTTTCATAATTCCTGAAGACCTGCTTCTGAATCTGGTAAAGATGGTGGCAACCCAAGGGCCAAGCCAGAACTAGGTTCTGCTCAGTCATTTGATCTCTCTTGGGAGCCTTTAAAATAATGAACCTACAGCTCTTGTTTGGTTTAAGGATCCCTCTGAAGACCTGATGAAATTATTGCCCCTCTCTCTAGATAAAGCAGTAAACACAACATCTTGTGCAAAATTCCAGCGAGTTCAGAAGTTAGGTGGTCCATCACTTTAGGAGGCCAAGGCAGGCAGATCACTTGGGGTCGGGAGTTCAAGACCAGCCAGGCCAACATGGTAAAACCCCGTCTCTGCCAAAAATATAAAAAATTACCCTGGCATGGTGGTGCACACCTGTAATCCTAGCTACTTGGGAGGCAGAGGCAGAAGAATTGCTTGAACCCAGGAGGTGGAGGTTGTAATGAGCCAAAATTATGCCACTGCACTCCAGACTGTGCAACAGAGTGAGACTCCATCTCAAAAAAAAAAACAAAAAAAAGTCTTAATGCATCAGAACAAGGATCTCCGAGGTAAAAATAATAATAATAAAAAAAAAGTTTTCTTTTCTTTTTTTTTTTTTGAGACAGAGTCTCACTCTGTCACCCAGGCTGGAGTGCAGTGGCGTGATCTCAGCTCACTGCAACCTCCACCTCCCGAGTTCAAGCGATTCTCCTGCCCCAGCCTCCTGAGTAGCTGGTACTACAGGTGTGTGACACCATGCCTGGCTAATTTTTTGTGTTTTTAGTAGAGGCAGGGTTTCACTGTGTTAGCCAGGATGATCTCGATCTCCTGACCTTGTGATCCACCCACTGGGGTCCCCCAAAGTGCTGGGATTACAGGTATGAGCCACTGCGCCCAGCCAAGAATTTCTTAATGCAAACCTCTGTCTGTCTTATGTTCTCTGATATGAATGGAGATTCTGAAAGAAAGGAATGCTGTGTTTATGGCTTGAGACAAGGAGGGATGGACTATCAGTAGCTTATCATTTTGATCAGTTTTCTCCTATCCAAAGATGTGCAGAAAATTCTAGAGTGAGGAGAGGAAGACAAATATGATGGTATCCAAACTTTAGGGCTTGTTCTGTTTACTGATTCTCTAATTACCAGTTTGGTGCAACAGTATTTATTTCCTTGGTTTGTTTCTTTCCTTCTTCTCCAGGAGGATAACAGTAGATTTATTTGGGAAACTTGGACAGTTCCTAGTGCATGTATTGTATTGTGTTTTGTGCTTACATCTCCTGAAATAGGTCCCAAGGTAAAGCAGTCTTTAGAATAATATGTTTTCTTGTCAACACTGACAAATTAGATTTTTTCCCCCTGCAATATGGAGAAATTTCTAGGGGAAGATGCTGGACAAGTGTAGCTTTCAGATTTGTAATTAGCTTCTGATTCCAACTTTGCATCATTGCTTGTGAGTTACTTTCCATGTATATTCAGATGTCTGTTTCTTAGACATTGTCCTGTGCAAATATTGAACTTGAAAAGAGTGTGTCTAAGGAACAGAAGTGTGCTCAATGCCCTCTCCTCCTATGGCCCCATGTGGAAAGAATTGCACTAGAAATTGCATTATTTCTTCGACCCACTCAGCTTTGAACCTGCTTTAGTCAATTTCTGGTCGTGGCAGCAGAACTTTATTTTAAAGTCCTGATCAGTTATTTTAGAAGTGAAGTAGTTTTTAAGTTTAGGATATTTCTTCCTGGGAGGGAAAAGTTGAGAGTCGTGGCCTGGGATTCATAATTAACATATCGCTCTTGTACTGTACATTTCCTTAGAGTAGGGTTTTGTGTGGAGATGCAGCAAATCTAATAAGGCCTGAGCCAGCAAAAGGTAAACTTTCCAGTGTTCTCAGATTCCCTGATTAGTTTAAAATGTGAGTCTTTCCCTGTGCAGGGACTGGACCCTGAGTATGGATGCTTGTTCATGTTCTAGAGGAGCTTGTGAGTGCTATGGTGCATGGTGCTTCCATGAACCTGAGGGGCCATCTTGGGGTGGGACAATTTGCTGTCCTGCCCGCAAGTACTCACCAAAAGGCAGACATAACCATGGCACAGCTTTAAAGAAAGCAGCTTGAGAGATGTTGATATTTGCATTTTTTTTTCTTAGAAGAATGTACATAGGAGATGGTAGATAGAATATTGTGGCTCGGAGGTTTCCTGCTCAACTAAACCTATAGTCCTGTAATTAACTCTCTATCTCTTCAGAAGATTATGACCCATCCAAAGAATTCCACGCTTCACTTTTGAGTGATGTGGAGGGCAGCAGGCCTGCTCTCATAATTGTGCTTTTACTATAAGCATTTATCACACCGTTGTCTTATGTGCTAAAATTTCCATACAGCATTTATTAAGGTAAATGCCTTGTTTTATAGAATTTTTAAAATAGAGGTAAAATTCATGTAAAATAAACTTATCAACTTTAAAGAAAAAATTCAGAGGCATTTAGTACATTCACAATGTTGTACAATCACCACCTTTATCTAATTCTAAAACATTTTCTTTACCCCAAAAGGGAACCCCGGATTCATTAAGCAGTTGCTCCCTATTATCCTCTTTCCCTAGCTCCATGCAACCATCAAGCGGCATTCTGTCTCTATGAATTTACCTATTCTGATATTTAATATAAATAGAATTCTATAAGCCCCCCAGAAATAAACCTCCACAGGTACAGTCAACAAATCTTTCACAAGAGCATTAAGAACACACAGTGGGGAAAGGGTAGTAGTCTCTTTAAAAAATGGTGCTGGAAAAACAATATCCACATGCAAAAGAATGGAATTAGATTCTAACCTTACACCATATACAAAAATTAATTCAAAATGGATTAAAGACATCAATGTAAGATGTAAAATCATAAAATGTTTAGAAGAAAACATAGGAAAAAAGTTTCTTGACATTTGTTGGTGATGATTTTTTTTTTTTGGCTATGACATCAAAAGCACAGGCAAAAAAAGGAACAATAAGCAAGTTGGACTCCATCAAACT